>NC_073261.2:3757500-4382500 GCF_029289425.2 Pan paniscus
AAATATCTACACCGCTATCTGTATAAACATGGAAATATCTACACCGCTATGTGTATTAACGTGGAAATATCTCCATTGCTACCTGTATAAACATGGACAAATATCCACCGCAATATGTATAAACATGAAAATATCTACACCGTTATCTCTATACACATGGAAATATCTACACTGCCATCTGTACAAACATGGAAATATCTACACAGTCATCTGTAGAAACATGGAAATATCTACACCGCTATCTCTATAAACATGGAAATAACTACACCGCTATCTCTATAAACATGGAAATATCTACACCGCTATCTCCATCAACATGCAAATATACACACCGCCATCTTGTTAAACATGGAGGTATCTACAACGCCATCTACATAAACAAGAATATATCTACACTGCCATCTATATAAACATGGAAATATCTACACCGCAATCTCTATAAACATGGAAATACCTGCACTGCCATTTGTAGAAAGATGGAAATATCTACACCGCCATCTGTATAAGCGTTGAAATATCTACACCGCTATCTGTATAAACATGGAAATATCTACACCGCGATCTGTATAAACATGGAAATATCTAAACCGCTATCTGTGTAAACATGGAAATATCCACACAGCTATCTCTACAAACATGGAAATATCTACACCGCAATCTGTATAAACATGGAAATACCCACAAAGTCATCTGTATAAACATGTAAATATCTAAACAGCCATCTGTATAAACATGGAAATATCTACACAGCCATCTGTATATACATGGAAATATCTACACAGCCATCTGTATATACATGGAAATATCTACACCGCTATCTGTATAAACATGGAAATATCTACACTGCTATTTCTATAAACAAGGAAATATCTACACCGCCATCTGTTTAAACATGGAAATGTATACACAGACATCTGTTTATACATGGAAATATCTACACTGCTATCTGTATAAACATGCTAATAACTACACCGCTATCTGTTTAAATGTAGAAACATTTGCACCGCTATCCCTATAAACATGGTAATATCAACACCGCGATCTGTATAAACATGGAAATATCTACACCATGATCTCTATAAACATGGAAATATCTACACTACCATCTGTATAAACATGGAAATATCTACACCGTGATCTGTATAAACATGGAAATATCTACACCGCCATCTCTATAAACATGGAAATATCTACACCCCTATCTGTATAAACATGGAAATATCCACACAGCTATCTCTACAAACATGGAAATATCAACACCGCTATCTCTATGAACATGGAAATATCTACACCGCCAAATATATAAACATGGAAATATCTACAACGCGATCAGTATAAACATGGAAATATCTACACCGCTATCTGTATAAACATGGAAATATCTCCACTGCTAGCTCTATAAACATCGAAATATCTACACCGCCATCTGTATAAACATGGAAATACTTACAAAGTTATCTGTACAAACATGGAAATATTTACACCGCCATCTGTATAAACATGGAAATATCTACACAGCCATGTGTGTATACATGGAAATATCTACACCGCTATCTATATAAACATGGAAAAAAATACACCTCTATCTGTATAAACATGGATATATCTACAACGCCATCTACATATCCATAGATATATATGTGCCGCCATCTGTATAAACATGGAAATATCTACACGGTTATCTGTGTATAGATGGAAATATCAACACCGCCATCTGTACAAACATGGAAATATCTGCACTGCTATCTGTAAAAACATGGAAATATCTACACCGCGGTCTGTATAAAGATGGAAATATCTACACCACTATCTGTATAAACATGGAAATATCTACACCGCTATCTCTATAAACATGGAAATATCTACAAAGCCATCTGTATAAACATGGAAATACCTACACAGTTATATGTAGGAACACGGAAATATCTACACTGCCATCTGTATAAACATGGAAATATCTACACAGCCCTCTGTATAAATATGGAAATATCTGCATAGGCATCTGTATAAACATGGAAATATCTGCACCGCTATCTGTATAAACATGGAAATACCAACACCGCTGTCTCTATAAACATGGAAATATGTACACCGCTATGTGTATAAACATGGAAATATCTCCACTGCTGTCTGTATTAACATGGAAATATCTACACCGCGATCTGTATAAACATGGTAATATCTACACCGTTATCTGTATAAACATGGAAATATCTGAAAAGCTATCTCTATATACATGGAAATACCTACACCGCCATCTGTATAAACATGGAAATACCTACAAAGTCATCTGTATAAACAAGGAAATATCTACACAGCCATCTGTATATACATGGAAATATCTACACCGCTATCTGTATAAACCTGGAAATAACTACACCACTATTCGTATAAACAAGGAAATATCTACACGGCCATCTGTTTAAACATGGAAATATATACACAGACATCTGTTTATACATGGAAATATCTACACCGCTATCTGTATAAACATGCTAATATCTACACCGCTATCTGTATAAATGTGGAAATATTTGCACCAGTATCCCTATAAACATGGTAATATCAACACAGCGATCTGTATAAACATGGAAATATCTACACCATGATCTGTATAAACATGGAAATATCTACACCGCGATCTGTATAATCATGGAAATATCTACACCGTTATCTGTATAACCATGGAAATATATATACCGCCATCTCTATAAACATGGAAATATCTACACCCCTATCTGTATAAACATGGAAATATCCACACAGCTATCTCTATAAACATGGAAAAATCAACACCGCTATCTCTATGAACATGGAAATATCTACACCGCCATCTCTATAAACATGGAAATATCTACACCGCGATCAGTATAAACATGGAAATATCTACACCGCGATCTTTATAAACATGGAAATATCTCCATTGCTATCTCTGTAAACATCGAAATATCTACACCGCCATCTGTATAAACATGGAAATACTTACAAAGTTATCTGTATAAACATGGAAATATCTACACCGCCATCTGTATAAACATGGAAATATCTACACAGCCATGTGAATATACATGGAAATATCTACACCGCTATCTATATAAACATGGATAAAACTACACCGCTATCTCTATAAACATGGAAATATCTACACCGCCATCTGTATAAACATGGAAATACCTACAAAGTCATCTGTATAAATATGGAAATATCTACACAGCCCTCTGTATAAATATGGAAATTTCTGCATAGGCATCTGTGTAAACATGGAAATAGCTGCACCGCTATCTGTATAAACATGGAAATACCTACACCGCTGTCTCTATAAACATGGAAATATCTACACCCCTATGTGTATAAACATGGAAATATCTACACTGCCATCTGTAGAAAGATGGAAATATGTACACCGCTATCTCTATAAATATGGAAATATCTACACCGCCATCTCTATAAACATGAAAATATCTACACTACCATCTCCATAAGGATGGAAGTATCAACTCCGCCATGTGTATAAACACGGAAATATCTACACCACCATCTGTGTAAACATGGAAATATCGACACCGCCATCTGCATGTCCATGGAAATATCTATGCCGCCATATATATAAACATGGAAATATCTACACGGCCATCTGTGTATAGATGGAAATATCAACACGGCCATCTGTACAAACTTGGAAATATCTACATCGCTATCTCTATAAACATGGAAATATCTGCACTGCCATCTGTAAAAACATGGAAATACCTATACAGTCATCTGTATAAACATGGAAATATCTACAATGCCATCTGTATACACATGGAAATATCTACACAGCCATCTGTATAAACATGTCAGTATCTACACTGCTATCTCTATAAACATGGAAATATCTTCACCGCCATCTCTATAAACATGAAAATATCTACACTGCCATCTCCATAAACATGGAACTAACTACTTCGCCATCTGTATAAACCTGGAAACATCTACACCGCCATCTATGTGAATAAGGAAATATCTAAAATGCCATCTGTATAAAGATATAAATATCTGCACCGCGAGCTGTAAAAACATGGAGATATCTGCATCGCTATCTGCATAAACGTGGAAATACCAACACCGCTATCGGAATAAAGATAGAAATATCTACAACGCCATCTATATAAACATGGAAATATCTACACCGCTATGTATATAAACATGGAAATAACTACACCGTTATCTCTATAAACATGGAAATTTCTACACCGCTATCTGTATAAACATGGAAATATCTACACCGCTATCTGTATAAACATGGAAATATCTACACCGCGATCTGTATAAACATAGAAATATCTACACAGCTATCTCTATAAACATGGAAATATCTACACCGCCATCTGTATAAACATGGAAATACCTACAATGTCATCTGTATAAACATGGAAATATCTACAAAGACATCTGTATAAACATGGAAATATCTACACAGCCCTCTGTATAAATATTGAGATATCTGCATAGGCATCTGTATAAACATGGAAATATCTACACTGCAATCTGTATAAACATGGAAATATCTACACCGCTATCTGTATAAATATGAAATATCTAAACCGCTATCTCTATATAAGTGGCAATATCTACACTGCTATCTGTATAAACATGGAAATATCATCAATTCTATCTGTATAAACATGGAAATATCTACACCGCCATCTGTATAAACATGGAATTACCTCCACTGCTATCTCTATAAACATCGAAATATCTACACCGCCATCTGTATAAACATGGAAATACTTACAATGTTATCTGTATAAACATGGAAATATCTACACCGCCATCTGTATAAACATGGAAATATCTACACAGCTATCTGTATAAACATGGAAATACCTACACCACCATCTCTATAAACATGGAGATGTATACACCGCTATCTCTATAAACATAGAAATAACTACACCCCCATTTCTATAAACATGGAAATATCTACACCGCCATCTGAAAAAATATGGAAATATCTACACAGACATCTGTATAAACATGGAAATATCTACACTGCCATCTGTATAAACTTGGAAATATCTACACTGACATCTACAGAAAACTGGAAATGTCTACAAAGCGATCTGTATAAATATGGGAATTTCTACACCGCTACCTGTATAAACATGGAAATATCTACACCGCTATCTTTATCAACATGGAAATAACTACGCCGCAATCTGTATAAACACGGAAATATCTTAAATGCTATCTCAGTAAACATGGAAATATCTACACAGCTATCTGTGTAAACTTGGAAATATCTACACCGCTATCTGTGTAAATTTGACAAAACCTACACCGCAAACTGTGAAAAGATGGAAATACCTACACCGCTATCTCTGTAAACAGGAAAATATCTACACCGATATCTGTATAAACATGGAAATATCAACACTGCCATCTGTATAAACATGGAAATATCTACAGCGCCATCTGTATAAACATGGAAATATCCACACAGCTATCTCTATAAACATGGAAAAATCAACACCGCTATCTCTATGAACATGGAAATATCTACACCGCCATCTCTATAAACATGGAAATATCTACACCGCGATCAGTATAAACATGGAAATATCTACACCGCGATCTTTATAAACATGGAAATATCTCCATTGCTATCTCTATAAACATCGAAATATCTACACCGCCATCTGTATAAACATGGAAATACTTACAAAGTTATCTGTATAAACATGGAAATATCTACACCGCCATCTGTATAAACATGGAAATATCTACACAGCCATGTGAATATACATGGAAATATCTACACCGCTATCTATATAAACATGGATAAAACTACACCGCTATCTCTATAAACATGGAAATATCTACACCGCCATCTGTATAAACATGGAAATACCTACAAAGTCATCTGTATAAATATGGAAATATCTACACAGCCCTCTGTATAAATATGGAAATTTCTGCATAGGCATCTGTGTAAACATGGAAATAGCTGCACCGCTATCTGTATAAACATGGAAATACCTACACCGCTGTCTCTATAAACATGGAAATATCTACACCCCTATGTGTATAAACATGGAAATATCTACACTGCCATCTGTAGAAAGATGGAAATATGTACACCGCTATCTCTATAAATATGGAAATATCTACACCGCCATCTCTATAAACATGAAAATATCTACACTACCATCTCCATAAGGATGGAAGTATCAACTCCGCCATGTGTATAAACACGGAAATATCTACACCACCATCTGTGTAAACATGGAAATATCGACACCGCCATCTGCATGTCCATGGAAATATCTATGCCGCCATATATATAAACATGGAAATATCTACACGGCCATCTGTGTATAGATGGAAATATCAACACGGCCATCTGTACAAACTTGGAAATATCTACATCGCTATCTCTATAAACATGGAAATATCTGCACTGCCATCTGTAAAAACATGGAAATACCTATACAGTCATCTGTATAAACATGGAAATATCTACAATGCCATCTGTATACACATGGAAATATCTACACAGCCATCTGTATAAACATGTCAGTATCTACACTGCTATCTCTATAAACATGGAAATATCTTCACCGCCATCTCTATAAACATGAAAATATCTACACTGCCATCTCCATAAACATGGAACTAACTACTTCGCCATCTGTATAAACCTGGAAACATCTACACCGCCATCTATGTGAATAAGGAAATATCTAAAATGCCATCTGTATAAAGATATAAATATCTGCACCGCGAGCTGTAAAAACATGGAGATATCTGCATCGCTATCTGCATAAACGTGGAAATACCAACACCGCTATCGGAATAAAGATAGAAATATCTACAACGCCATCTATATAAACATGGAAATATCTACACCGCTATGTATATAAACATGGAAATAACTACACCGTTATCTCTATAAACATGGAAATTTCTACACCGCTATCTGTATAAACATGGAAATATCTACACCGCTATCTGTATAAACATGGAAATATCTACACCGCGATCTGTATAAACATAGAAATATCTACACAGCTATCTCTATAAACATGGAAATATCTACACCGCCATCTGTATAAACATGGAAATACCTACAATGTCATCTGTATAAACATGGAAATATCTACAAAGCCATCTGTATAAACATGGAAATATCTACACAGCCCTCTGTATAAATATTGAGATATCTGCATAGGCATCTGTATAAACATGGAAATATCTACACTGCAATCTGTATAAACATGGAAATATCTACACCGCTATCTGTATAAATATGAAATATCTAAACCGCTATCTCTATATAAGTGGCAATATCTACACTGCTATCTGTATAAACATGGAAATATCATCAATTCTATCTGTATAAACATGGAAATATCTACACCGCCATCTGTATAAACATGGAATTACCTCCACTGCTATCTCTATAAACATCGAAATATCTACACCGCCATCTGTATAAACATGGAAATACTTACAATGTTATCTGTATAAACATGGAAATATCTACACCGCCATCTGTATAAACATGGAAATATCTACACAGCTATCTGTATAAACATGGAAATACCTACACCACCATCTCTATAAACATGGAGATGTATACACCGCTATCTCTATAAACATAGAAATAACTACACCCCCATTTCTATAAACATGGAAATATCTACACCGCCATCTGAAAAAATATGGAAATATCTACACAGACATCTGTATAAACATGGAAATATCTACACTGCCATCTGTATAAACTTGGAAATATCTACACTGACATCTACAGAAAACTGGAAATGTCTACAAAGCGATCTGTATAAATATGGGAATTTCTACACCGCTACCTGTATAAACATGGAAATATCTACACCGCTATCTTTATCAACATGGAAATAACTACGCCGCAATCTGTATAAACACGGAAATATCTTAAATGCTATCTCAGTAAACATGGAAATATCTACACAGCTATCTGTGTAAACTTGGAAATATCTACACCGCTATCTGTGTAAATTTGACAAAACCTACACCGCAAACTGTGAAAAGATGGAAATACCTACACCGCTATCTCTGTAAACAGGAAAATATCTACACCGATATCTGTATAAACATGGAAATATCAACACTGCCATCTGTATAAACATGGAAATATCTACAGCGCCATCTGTATAAACATGGAAATATCTACACCACGATCTGTACACACATGGAAATATCTACACAGCCATCTGTATAAATATGGATATATCTACACTGCTATCTCTATAAACATGGAAATGTCTACACCGCTATCTTTATAAACATGGAAATATCTACATCGCTATCTTTATAATCAGGGAAATATCTCCACCTCTATCTCTATAAACATGGAAATATCTATGCCGCTATCTGTATAAACATGGAAATATCTACACCGCTATCTGTATAAACATGGAAATATCTACAAATCTATCTGTGTAAACATGGAAATATCTACACAGCTCTCTGTGTAAACTTGGAAATATCTACACAGCTATGTGTGTAAAAATGGAAATATCTACACAGCAATCTGTGCAAAGATGGAAATATCTACACTGCTATCTCTGTAAACATGGAAATATCTACACCGCTATCTGTATAAACATGGAAATATCTATACCGCAGTCTCTATAAACATGGAAATATCTCCACCGCTATCTGTATAAACATGAAAATATCTACACTGCTTTCTGTATAAACATGGACATATCAACACCGCAATCTGTATAAACATGGAAATATCTACAACGCTATGTGTGTAAACATGGAAATATGTACACATCTATCTGTGTAAACTTGGAAATATCTACACAGCTATCTGCGTAAACATGGAAATATCTACACGGCAATCTGTGCAAAGATGGAAATAAGTACACCGCTATCTCTGTAAACATGGAAATATCTACACCGCTACCTGTATAAACATGGGAATATCTACACCGCTGTCTGTATAAACAAGGAAATATCTACACCGCCGTCTGTAGAAACATGGAAATATCTACACCGCAATCTGTATAGTCATGGAAATACCTACACCGCTATCTGTATAAATATGGAAATATCTACACCGCTATCTCTATAAACATTGAAATACGTACACCACTTTCTCTATAAACATGGAAATATCTACACTGCAATCTCTATATACATGGAAATATCTACACCGCCATCTTTATAAACATGAAAATATCTACACCGCCATCTTCAGAAACATGGATGAATCTACACCGCCATCTGTATAAACTTGGAAATATCTACACCACTATCTGTATAAACATGGAAATATCTTCAATTCCATCTGTATAAACATGGAAATATCTACACCGCCATCTGTATAAAGATGGAAATATCTACACCGCAATCTGTATAAATATGCAAATACCTACACCGCTCTCTCTATACACATGGAAATATCTACACCGCTATCAGTATAAACATGGAAATATCTCCACTCCCATCTGTATAAAGATGGAAATATCTACACCGCGAGCTGTATAAACATGGAAATATCTACACGGCTATCTGTATAAACATGGAAGTAGCAACACCGCTATCTGTATAAACATGGAAATATCTACACCACTATCTCTATAAACATGAAAATACTTACACCACCATCTCTATAAACATGGAAATATTTACACCGCTATCTCTATAAACATAGAAATAACTACACCGCCATCACTATAAACCTGGAAATATCTACACTGCCATCTGCATAAACATGGAAATATATACACAGACATCTGTGTAAACTTGGAAATATCTACACTGCTATCTGTATAAACATGGAAATATCTACAACGCGATCTTTATAAACACGGAAATACCTACACCGGTATCTTTAAAAACACGGAAATACCTACACCGCTATCTCTATAAACAATGAAATATCTACAACGCTATCTATGTAAACATGGAAATATCTACACAGCTATCTGTGTAAACTTGGAAATATCTACACCGCAATCTCTGTAAGCATGGAAATATCTACAACGCTATCTGTGTAAACATGGAAATATTTACAACGCTATCTGTGTAAACAGGGAAATATCTACACTGCTATCTGTAAAACGTGGAAATATCTACACCACTATCTGTATAACCCTGAAAATATATACACCGCTATCTGTATCAACATGTAAATAACTACACCGCTATCTGTATAAACATGGAAATATCTACAATGATATCTCTGTAAACATGGAAATATCGACAAAGCTATCTGTGTAAACTTGGAAATATCTACACCGCTATCTGAGTAAAGTTTGCAATGTCTACACCGCAATCTGTGCAAAGATGGAAATATCTTTACCGCTATATCTGTAAACACGGAAATACCTAACCGCTATATGTATAAACATGGAAATATCTACACTGCCATCTGTATACACATGGTAATATCTACACAGCCACCTCTATAAACATGGAAATATCTACACCGCTATCTGTAAAAACATGGAAATATCTACATCGCTATCTGTAGAAACAGGGAAATATCTCCATCGCTGTCTGTGTAAACACGGAAAAATCTACACCGCTATCTGCATATACATGGAAATATCTACACCGCTATCTGTATAAACAAGGAAATATCTACATCGCCATCTTTAGAAACATGGAAATATCTACACCGCCATCAGTATAAACAATGAAATATCTACATCGCCATCTTTAGAAACATGGAAATATCTACACCGCCATCTGTATAAACATGGAAATACCTACACGGCTACCTGTATAAAAATGGAAATGTCTACACTGCTATCTCTATAAACATGGAAATACCTACACCACTTGCACTATACACATGGAAATATCTACACCGCAATCTCTGTAAACATGGAAATATCTACACCGCCATCTATGTAAACATGAAAATATCTACTCTGCCATATTCAGAAACATGTGTGTATCAACACCGCCATCTGTATAAACATGGAAATATCTACACCACTATCTGTATAAAGATGGAAATATTTATACCGCTATCTCTATAAACATGGAAATATCTACACCGCTATCTTTATAAACATGGAAATATCTACCCCGCCATCTGTATTAACATGGAAATATCTACACAGTCATCTGTATAAACCTGGAAATATCTACACTGTCATCTATATAAACATGGAAATATCTACAGAGAACTCTGTATAAACATGGAAATATCGGCAAAGCCATCTGTATATACATGGAAATATCTACACCGCTATCTGTATAAACATGGAAATATCTACACCGCTATGTGTATTAACGTGGAAATATCTCCATTGCTACCTGTATAAACATGGACAAATATCCACCGCAATATGTATAAACATGAAAATATCTACACCGTTATCTCTATACACATGGAAATATCTACACTGCCATCTGTACAAACATGGAAATATCTACACAGTCATCTGTAGAAACATGGAAATATCTACACCGCTATCTCTATAAACATGGAAATAACTACACCGCTATCTCTATAAACATGGAAATATCTACACCGCTATCTCCATCAACATGCAAATATACACACCGCCATCTTGTTAAACATGGAGGTATCTACAACGCCATCTACATAAACAAGAATATATCTACACTGCCATCTATATAAACATGGAAATATCTACACCGCAATCTCTATAAACATGGAAATACCTGCACTGCCATTTGTAGAAAGATGGAAATATCTACACCGCCATCTGTATAAGCGTTGAAATATCTACACCGCTATCTGTATAAACATGGAAATATCTACACCGCGATCTGTATAAACATGGAAATATCTAAACCGCTATCTGTATAAACATGGAAATACCTACAAAGTCATCTGTATAAACATGTAAATATCTAAACAGCCATCTGTATAAACATGGAAATATCTACACAGCCATCTGTATATACATGGAAATATCTACACAGCCATCTGTATATACATGGAAATATCTACACCGCTATCTGTATAAACATGGAAATATCTACACTGCTATTTCTATAAACAAGGAAATATCTACACCGCCATCTGTTTAAACATGGAAATGTATACACAGACATCTGTTTATACATGGAAATATCTACACTGCTATCTGTATAAACATGCTAATAACTACACCGCTATCTGTTTAAATGTAGAAACATTTGCACCGCTATCCCTATAAACATGGTAATATCAACACCGCGATCTGTATAAACATGGAAATATCTACACCATGATCTCTATAAACATGGAAATATCTACACTACCATCTGTATAAACATGGAAATATCTACACCGTGATCTGTATAAACATGGAAATATCTACACCGCCATCTCTATAAACATGGAAATATCTACACCCCTATCTGTATAAACATGGAAATATCCACACAGCTATCTCTACAAACATGGAAATATCAACACCGCTATCTCTATGAACATGGAAATATCTACACCGCCAACTATATAAACATGGAAATATCTACAACGCGATCAGTATAAACATGGAAATATCTACACCGCTATCTGTATAAACATGGAAATATCTCCACTGCTAGCTCTATAAACATCGAAATATCTACACCGCCATCTGTATAAACATGGAAATACTTACAAAGTTATCTGTACAAACATGGAAATATTTACACCGCCATCTGTATAAACATGGAAATATCTACACAGCCATGTGTGTATACATGGAAATATCTACACCGCTATCTATATAAACATGGAAAAAAATACACCTCTATCTGTATAAACATGGATATATCTACACCGCCATCTACATATCCATAGAAATATATGTGCCGCCATCTGTATAAACATGGAAATATCTACACGGTTATCTGTGTATAGATGGAAATATCAACACCGCCATCTGTACAAACATGGAAATATCTGCACTGCTATCTGTAAAAACATGGAAATATCTACACCGCGGTCTGTATAAAGATGGAAATATCTACACCACTATCTGTATAAACATGGAAATATCTACACCGCTATCTCTATAAACATGGAAATATCTACAAAGCCATCTGTATAAACATGGAAATACCTACACAGTTATATGTAGGAACACGGAAATATCTACACTGCCATCTGTATAAACATGGAAATATCTACACAGCCCTCTGTATAAATATGGAAATATCTGCATAGGCATCTGTATAAACATGGAAATATCTGCACCGCTATCTGTATAAACATGGAAATACCAACACCGCTGTCTCTATAAACATGGAAATATGTACACCGCTATGTGTATAAACATGGAAATACCTCCACTGCTGTCTGTATTAACATGGAAATATCTACACCGCGATCTGTATAAACATGGAAATATCTACACCGTTATCTGTATAAACATGGAAATATCTGAAAAGCTATCTCTATATACATGGAAATACCTACACCGCCATCTGTATAAACATGGAAATACCTACAAAGTCATCTGTATAAACAAGGAAATATCTACACCGGTATCTGTATAAACATGGAAATATCTACACCACGATCTGTATAAACATGGAAATATATACACCGCTATCTCTATAAACATGGAAATATCTGCACTGCTATCTCTATAGACATGGAAATATCTACAAAGCCATCGGTATAAACATGGAAATACCTACACAGTCATGTGTAGAAACATGGAAATATCTACACTGCCATCTGTATACACATAGAAATATCTACACAGCCCTCTGTATAAATATTGAGATATCTGCATAGGCATCTGTATAAACATGGAAATATCTACACTGCAATCTGTATAAACATGGAAATATCTACACCGCTATCTGTATAAACATGGAAATAGCCACACCGCTATCTGTATAAACATGGAAATATCTACACTGCCATCTATATAAACATGGAAATATCTACACCGCCATCTCTATAAACATGGAAATACCTGCACTGCCATTTGTAGAAAGATGGAAATATCTACACCGCAATCTGTATAAGCGTTGAAATATCTACACCGCTATCTGTATAAACATGGAAATATCTACACCGCGATCTGTATAAACATGGAAATATCTAAAACCCTATCTGTGTAAACATGGAAATATCCACACAGCTATCTCTACAAACATGGAAATATCTACACCGCAATCTGTATAAACATGGAAATACCTACAAAGTCATCTGTATAAACATGTAAATATCTAAACAGCCATCTGTATAAACATGGAAATATCTACACAGCCATCTGTATATACATGGAAATATCTACACAGCCATCTGTATATACATGGAAATATCTACACCGCTATCTGTATAAACATGGAAATATCTACACTGCTATTTCTATAAACAAGGAAATATCTACACCGCCATCTGTTTAAACATGGAAATATATACACAGACATCTGTTTATACATGGAAATATCTACACTGCTATCTGTATAAACATGCTAATAACTACACCGCTATCTGTATAAATGTAGAAATATTTGCACCGCTATCCCTATAAACATGGTAATATCAACACCGCGATCTGTATAAACATGGAAATATCTACACCATGATCTGTATAAGCATGGAAATATCTACACCACCATCTGTATAAACATGGAAATATCTACACCGTGATCTGTATAAACATGGAAATATCTACACCGCCATCTCTATAAACATGGAAATATCTACACCCCTATCTGTATAAACATGGAAATATCCACACAGCTATCTCTACAAACATGGAAATATCAACACCGCTATCTCTATGAACATGGAAATATCTACACCGCCAACTCTATAAACATGGAAATATCTACAACGCGATCAGTATAAACGTGGAAATATCTACACCGCAATCTGTATAAACATGGAAATATCTCCACTGCTATGTCTATAAACATCAAAATATCTACACCGCCATCTGTATAAACATGGAAATACTTACAAAGTTATATGTACAAACATGGAAATATTTACACCGCCATCTGTATAAACATGGAAATATCTACACAGCCATGTGTGTATACATGGAAATATCTACACCGCTATCTATATAAACATGGAAAAAAATACACCTCTATCTGTATAAACATGGAAATATCTACACCGCCATCTACATATCCATAGAAATATATGTGCCGCCATCTGTACAAACATGGAAATATCTGCACTGCTGTCTGTAACAACATGGAAATATCTACACCGCGGTCTGTATAAAGATGGAAATATCTACACCGCTATCTGTATAAGCATGGAAATATCTACACCGCTATCTCTATAAACATGGAAATATCTACAAAGCCATCTGTATAAACATGGAAATACCTACACAGTTATGTGTAGGAACACGGAAATATCTACACTGCCATCTGTATAAACATGGAAATATCTACACAGCCCTCTGTATAAATATGGAAATATCTGCATAGGCATCTGTATAAACATGGAAATATCTGCACCTCTATCTGTATAAACATGGAAATACCAACACCGCTGTCTCTATAAACATGGAAATATGTACACCGCTATGTGTATAAACATGGAAATATCTCCACTGCTGTCTGTATTAACATGGAAATATCTACACCGCGATCTGTATAAACATGTAAATATCTGAAAAGCTATCTCTTTAAACATGGAAATAACTACACCGCCATCTGTATAAACATGGAAATACCTACAAAGTCATCTGTATAAACATGGAAATATCTACACTGCCATCTGTATAAACATGGAAATATCTACACAGCCATCTGTATATACATGGAAATATCTACACCGCTATCTGTATAAACATGGAAATAACAACACCACTATTCGTATAAACAAGGAAATATCTACACCGCCATCTGTTTAAACATGGAAATATTTACACAGACATCTGTTTATACATGGAAATATCTACACCGCTATCTGTATAAACATGCTAATAACTACACCGCTATCTGTATAAATGTGGAAATATTTGCACCGCTATCCCTATAAACATGGTAATATGAACACAGCGATCTGTATAAACATGGAAATATCTACACCATGATCTGTATAAACATGGAAATATCTACACCGCCATCTGTAAAAACATGGAAATATCTACACCGTTATCTGTATAACCATGAAAATATATAGACCGCCATCTCTATGAACATGGAAATATCTACACCCCTATCTGTATAAACATGGAAATATCCACACAGCTATCTGTATAAACATGGAAAAATCAACACCGCTATCTCTATGAACATGGAAATATCTACACCGCGATCTTTATAAACATGGAAATATCTCCATTGCTATCTCTATAAACATCGAAATATCTACACCGCCATCTGTATGAACATGGAAATACTTACAAAGTTATCTGTATAAACATGGAAATATCTACACCGCCATCTGTATAAACATGGAAATATCTACACAGCCATGTGTATATACATGGAAATATCTACACCGCTATCTATATAAACATGGAAAAAACTACACCGCTATTTCTATAAACATGGAAATATCTACACCGCCATCTGTATAAACATGGAAATACCTACAAAATCATCTGTATAAACATGGAAATATCTACAGAGTCCTCTGTATAAATATGGAAATTTCTGCATAGGCATCTGTGTAAACATGGAAATATCTGCACCGCTATCTGTATAAACATGGAAATACCTACACCGCTGTCTCTATAAACATGGAAATATCTACACCCCTATGTGTATAAACATGGAAATATCTACACTGCCATCTGTAGAAAGATGGAAATATGTACACCGCTATCTCTATAAATATGGAAATATCTACACCGCCATCTCTATAAACATGAAAATATCTACACTACCATCTCCATAAGGATGGAAGTATCAACTCCGCCATGTGTATAAACACGGAAATATCTACACCACCATCTGTGTAAACATGGAAATATCGACAACGCCATCTGCATGTCCATGGAAATATCTATGCCGCCATATGTATAAAGATGGAAATATCTACACGGCCATCTATGTATAGATGGAAATATCAACACCGCCATCTGTACAAACTTGGAAATATCTACATCGCTATCTCTATAAACATGGAAATATCTGCACTGCCATCTGTAAAAACATGGAAATACCTATACAGTCATCTGTATAAACATGGAAATATCTACAATGCCATCTGTATACACATGGAAATATCTACACAGCCATCTCTATAAACATGAAAATATCTACACTGCCATCTCCATAAACATGGAACTAACTACTTCGCCATCTGTATAAACCTGGAAACATCTACACCGCCATCTGTGTGAATAAGGAAATATCTACAATGCCATCTGTATAAAGATATAAATATCTGCACCGCGAGCTGTAAAAACACGGAGATATCTACATTGCTATCTGTATAAACGTGGAAATACCAACACCGCTATCGGTATAAACATAGAAATATCTACAACGCCATCTATATAAACATGGAAATATCTACACCGCTATGTCTATAAACATGGAAATAACTACACCGCTATCTCTATAAACATGGAAATTTCTACACCGCTATCTGTATAAACACGGAAATATCTACACCGCTATCTGTATAAACATGGAAATATCTACACCGCGATCTGTATAAACATGGAAATATCTACACAGCTATCTCTATAAACATGGAAATATCTACACCGCCATCTGTATAAACATGGAAATACCTACAATGTCATCTGTATAAACATGGAAATATCTACAAAGCCATCTGCATAAACATGGAAATATCTACACAGCCATCTGTATATACATGGAAATATCTACACCACTATCTGTATAAACATGGAAATAACTAGACCGCTATTTGTATAAAGAAGGAAATATCTACACCATGACTTGCATAAACATGGAAATATTTACACTGCTATCTGTATAAACATGGAAATTTCTACACCGTTATCTGTATAAATATGGAAATTTCTACACCGCTATCTCTATAAACATGGAAATATCTACACCGCCATCTGTATAAACATGGAAATATCTACAATGCCATCTGTATACACATGGAAATACCTACACGGAAATCTGTGTATAGATGGAAACATCAACACCGCCATCTGTACAAACTTGGAAATATCTACACTGCTATCTCTATAAACATGGAAATATATACACGGCGGTCTGCATAAACATGGAAATATCTACACCGGTATCTGTATAAACATGGAAATATCTACACCACGATCTGTATAAACATGGAAATATATACACCGCTATCTCTATAGACATGGAAATATCTACAAAGCCATCGGTATAAACATGGAAATACCTACACAGTCATGTGTAGGAACATGGAAATATCTACACTGCCATCTGTATACACATAGAAATATCTACACAGCCCTCTGTATAAATATTGAGATATCTGCATAGGCATCTGCATAAACATGGAAATATCTAGACTGCAATCTGTATAAACATGCAAATATCTACACCGCTATCTGTATAAATATGAAATATCTAAACCGCTATCTCTATATAAGTGGAAATATCTACACTGCTATCTGTATAAACATGGAAATATCATCAATTCTATCTGTATAAACATGGAAATATCTACACCGCCATCTGTATAAACATGCAATTATCTCCACTGCTATCTCTATAAACATCGAAATATCTACACCGCCATCTGTATAAACATGGAAATACTTACAAAGTTATCTGTATAAACATGGAAATATCTACACAGCCATCTGTAAAACATGGAAATACCTATACAGTCATCTGTATAAACATGGAAATATCTACAATGCCATCTGTATACACATGGAAATATCTACACAGCCATCTGTATAAACATGTCAGTATCTACACTGCTATCTCTATAAACATGGAAATATCTTCACCGCCATCTCTATAAACATGAAAATATCTACACTGCCATCTCCATAAACATGGAACTAACTACTTCGCCATCTGTATAAACCTGGAAACATCTACACCGCCATCTATGTGAATAAGGAAATATCTAAAATGCCATCTGTATAAAGATATAAATATCTGCACCGCGAGCTGTAAAAACATGGAGATATCTGCATCGCTATCTGCATGAACGTGGAAATACCAACACCGCTATCGGAATAAAGATAGAAATATCTACAACGCCATCTATATAAACATGGAAATATCTACACCGCTATGTATATAAACATGGAAATAACTACACCGTTATCTCTATAAACATGGAAATTTCTACACGGCTATCTGTATAAACATGGAAATATCTACACCGCTATCTGTATAAACATGGAAATATCTACACCGCGATCTGTATAAACATAGAAATATCTACACAGCTATCTCTATAAACATGGAAATATCTACACCGCCATCTGTATAAACATGGAAATACCTACAATGTCATCTCTATAAACATGGAAATATCTACAAAGCCATCTGTATAAACATGGAAATATCTACACAGCCCTCTGTATAAATATTGAGATATCTGCATAGGCATCTGTATAAACATGGAAATATCTACACTGCAATCTGTATAAACATCGAAATATATACACCGCCATCTGTATAAACATGGAAATACTTACAATGTTATCTGTATAAACATGGAAATATCTACACCGCCATCTGTATAAACATGGAAATATCTACACAACCATCTGCATATACATGGAAATATCTACACCGCTATCTATATAAACATGGAAATAACTACACCGCTATCTGTATAAACATGGAAATATCTACACCGCCATCTACATATCCATGGAAATCTCTGCGCCGCCATCTGTATAAAAATGGAAATATCGAAACAGTCATCTGTGTATAGATGGAAATATCAACACCACGATCTGTACAAACATGGAAATATCTGCACCGCTATCTGTATAAACATGGAAATATCTACACCGCGGTCTGTATAAACATGGAAATATCTACACCACTATCTCTATAAACATGGAAATATCTACACCGTGATCTGTATAAACAGACAAATATTTACACCGCTATCTGTATAAACATGGAAATTTCTACACCGTTATCTGTATAAATATGGAAATATCTTCACCGCTATCTCTATAAAGATGGAAATGTCTACACCGCCATCTGTATAAACATGGAAATACCTATACTGTCATCTGTGTAAACATGGAAATATCTACACCACCATCTGTATAAACATGGAAATATCTACAATGCCATCTGTATACACATGGAAATACCTACACAGCAATCTGTGTATAGATGGAAACATCAACACCGGCATGTGTACAAACATGGAAATATCTACACTGCTATCTTTATAAACATGGAAATATCTACATTGCGGTCTGTATAAACATGGAAATATCTACACTGGTATCTGTATAAACATGGAAATATCTGCACCATGATCTGTATAAACATGGAGATATATACACAGCTATCTGTATAAACATGGAAAAATCTGCACCGCTATCTCTATAAACATGGAAATATCTACAAAGACATCTGCATAAACATGGAAATACCTACACAGTCATGTGTAGGAACATTTAAATATCAACACTGCCATCTGTATAAACATAGAAATATCTACACAGCCCTCTGTATAAATATGTAAATATCTGCACAGGCATCTATGTAAACCTGGAAATATCTGCACCGCTATCTGTATAAACATGGAAATACCTACACCGCTGTCTCTATAAACTTGGAAATATGTACACCGCTATGTGTATAAGCATGGAAATATCTCCACTGCTCTCAGTATAAACATGGAAATATCTCCACCATTATCTGTATAAACATGGAAATATCTACAGCGCCATCTCTATAAACATTGACAAATCTACACTGCCATCTGTAAAAACATGGAAATATCTACACAGTCATCTGAATAAACATGGAAATATCTACACCACCATCTGTATAAACATGGAAATACCTACAATACCATCTGTATACACATGGAAATAACTACACGGCCATCTGTATAAACATGGAATTATCTACACAACCATCTGTAGAAAGATGGAAATATCTACACCGCTATCTCTATAAATATGGAAATATCTAAACCGCCATCTCTATAAACATGAAAATATCTACACTGCCATCCCCATAAACATGGAAATATCAACACCGCGATCTGTATAAACATGGAAACACCTTCACCACGATCTGTATAAACATGGAAATATCTACACCGCTATCTGTATAAACATGGTTATATCTACACCACCATCTATATAAACATGGAAATATCTACACCGCCATCTGTATAAACATGGAAATATCTACAATGCCATCTGTAGAAAGATGGAAATATGTACACCGCAATCTGTGTAAACATGGAAATATCTACACCGATATCTGTAAAAACATGGAAATATCTACACCCCTATCTGCAAAATCATGGAAATATCTACACCGCTATCTCTATAAACATGGAAAAATCAACACCGCTATCTCTATGAACAAGGAAATATCTACACCGCCATCTCTATAAACATGGAAATATCTACACCACGATCAGTATAAACATGGAAATATCTACACCGCTATCTGTATAAACATGGAAATATCTCCACTGCTATCTCTATAAACATCGAAATATCTACACTGCCATCTGAAAAAAACATGGAAATATCTACAAAGCCATGAGTATATACATGGAAATACCTACACCGCTATCTATATAAACATGGAAATAACTACACCGCTATTTGTATAAACATGGAAATATCTACACCGCCATCTATATATCCATGGAAATATCTGCGCCGCCATCTGTATAAACATGGAATCATCTACACTGCCATCTGTGTGAATAAGGAAATATCTACAATGCCATTTGTATAAAGATAAAAATATCTGCACCGCGAGCTGTATAAACATGGAAATATCTAGATTGCTATCTGTATAAACGTGGAAATACCAACACCGCTTTCGGTATAAAAATGGAAATATCTACAACGCCATCTATATAAACATGGAAATATCTACACCGCTATGTCTATAAACATGAAAATACCTACACCGCAATCTGTATAAACATGGAAATATCTACAACGCTATCTGAATAAATATGAAATATCAAAACTGCAATCTCTATAAAAATGGAAATATCTACACTGCTATCTGTATAAACATGGAAATATCCTCACTGCTATCTCTGTGAACATGGATATATCTACACTGCTATCTCTATGAACATGGAAATATCTACACCGCCATCTCTATAAACATGGAAATATCTACACCGCCATCTGTATAAACATGGAAATATCTACACCGCTATCTGTTTAAACATGGAAATATCTACACCGCTATCTGTATAAACATGGAAATATCTACACTGCGATCGGTATAAACATGGAATATCTACACCACGATCTGTATAAACATGGAAATATCTACAAAGCTATCTCTATAAACATGGAAATATCTACACCGCTATCTGTATAAACATGGTAATATCTACACCACCGTCTATATAAACTTGGAAATATCTACACCGCCATCTGTATAAACATGGAAATATCTACGATGCCATCTGTAGAAAGATGGAAATATCTACACCGCCATCTGTGTAAATATGGAAATATCTACACCGATATCTGTAAAAACATGGAAATATCTAAACCGCTATCTGTATAAACATGGAAATATCTACACCACGATCTGTATAAACATGGAAATATCTACACCGCGATCTGTATAAACATGGAAATATCTACACCGCCATCTGTATAAACATGGAAATATCTACAAAGCTATCTCTATAAACATGGAAATATCTACACCGCTATCTGTATAAACATGGAAATATCTACACTGTCATCTGTATTAACATGGAAATATCTGAACTGCCATCTGTGGAAAGATGGAAATATCTACACCACGATCCGTATAAATATGAAAATACCTACACCGCTATCTGTGTAAAGATGGAAATATATACACCGCAATCTGTGCAAAGATGGAAATATCTACACCGCTATCTCAGTAAACTTGGAAATATCTACGCCACTATCTGTATAAACATGGAAATATATACATCGCTATCTGTATAAACATGGATATATCTACACCGTTATCTGTATAAACATGGAAATATCTACACCGCTATCTGTATAAATATGGAAATATCTACACCGCCATTTGTGTAAACATACAAATTTCTACAGAGTCATCTGTATACACATGGAAATGCCTACACAGCCATCTGTATAAACATGGATGTATCTACACAACTATCTGTATAAACAAGGAAATAACAACAGCGCTATCTGTATAAACATGGAAATATCACCACCACAATCTCTGCAAACATGGAAATATCAACACCGCCATCTATATAAACATGAAAATATCTACACCGCCATCTCCATAAACATGGAACTATCTACACCGCCATCAGTATAATAATGGAAATATCTACACCGCTATCTGTATAACGTTGGAAATATCTACACCGCTATCTCTGTAAACATTGAAATATCTACACAGCCATCTGTATAAACATGGAAATATCTACACTGCTATCTCTATAAACATGGAAATATCTACACTGCTATCTCTATAAACATGGAAATATCTCCACCGCTATCTGTATAAACATGGAATTATCTTCATCGCTATCTGTATAAACAGGGAAATATCTCCACCGCTATCTGTATAAACATGGAAATATCTACACCGCTATCTTTATAAACATGGAAATATCTACACCGCTATCAGTATAAACATTTAAATACCTACAAAGCTATCTGTGTAAACATGGAAATATCTACACAGATATCTGTGTAAACTTGGAAATATCTACACAGCTATCTGCGTAAACATGGAAATATCTACACCGCCATCTGTATAAACAAGGAAATATCTACACCGCCATCTCTAGAAACATGGAAATATCTACACTGCCATCTGTATAAACATGGAAATACCTTCACCATTATCTGTAGAAATATGGAAATATCTACATCGCTATTTCTATAAACATGAAAATACCAACACCGCTTTCTCTATAAACATGGAAATATCTACATCGCAATCTCCATAAACATGGAAATATCTACGCCAACATCTCTATAAACATGAAAATATCTACACCGCCATCTTCAGAAACATGGCTGTATCTACACCGCCATCTGTATAAACATGGAAATATCTACACCACTATCTGTATAAACATGGAAAAATCTTCATTGCCATCTTCATAAAGATGGAAATATCTGCACAGCGAATTGTATAATCATGGAAATATCTACACCGCTATCTCTATAAACATGCAAATACCTACAACGCCATCTCTATAAACATGGAAATATCTACACCGCTATCTGTATAAACATGGAAATATCTACACCGCTATCTGTATATACCTGGAAAGATCTACACAGCTATCTGTATAAATATGGAAATATCTACAACGCTGTCTCTCTAAACATGGAAATGTATACACCGCTATCTGTATAAATATGGAAATATCTACATCGTTATCTCTATAAACATGAAAATATCTACACTGACATATGTATAAACATGGAAATAACTTCACAGTCGTCTATATAAATATGGAAATAACTACACCAACATCTGTATAAACATGGAAATGTCTGCACCGCTATCTTTATAAGCATGGAAATATCTGCAACTCTATCTGTGTAAACATAGAAATATCTCCACGGATATTTGTGTAAACATGGAAATATCTGCACCACTATCTGTATCAAGATGGAAATATCTGCACCACTATCTGTAAAACTTGGAAATATCTACACCGCTCTCTGTATAAACCTGGAAATATCTACACCGATATCTGCATAAACAAGGAAATATCTACACCGCCATCTGTATAACATGGAAATGCCTACACCGCTATCTGTATAAGTATGCAAAAATCCACACTGCTATCTCTATAAACATGGAAATAACTACACCGATTTCTCTATATTCATGGAAATATCTACACTGCAATCTCTATATACATGGAAATATCTACACCGCCATCTCTATAAACATGAAAATATCTACACCGCTATCTTCAGAAACATGGATGTATCTACACCGCCATCTGTATAAACATGGAAATATCTACCCCACTATCTGTAAACATGGAAATATCTTCACTGCCATCTGTATAAACATGGAAATATCTACACTGCCATGTGTATAAAGATGGAAATATCTACACCGCAATCTGTATAAATATGGAAATAGCTACACCGCTACCTCTATAGACATGTAAATATCTACACTGCTGTCTGTATAAACATGGAAATATCTACACTGCCATATGTATAAAGATGGAAATATCTACACTGCGTGCTGTATAAACATGGAAATATCTACCCCACTATCTGTATAAACATGGAAATATCTTCACTGCCATCTGTATAAACATGGAGATATCTACACCGCCATCTGTATAAAGATGGAAATATCTACACCGCAATCTGTATAAATATGGAAATAGCTACACCGCTACCTCTATAGACATGTAAATATATACACCGCTATCTGTATAAACATGGAAATATCTACACTGCCATCTGTATAAAGATGGAAATATCTACACCGCGATCTGTATAGACATGGAAATATCTACACCGCCATCTGTATAAACATGGAAATATCTACAAAGCTATCTCTATAAACATGGAAATATCTGAACTGCCATCTGTGGAAACATGGAAATATCTACACCACGATCTGTATGAATATGAAAATATGTACAACGCCATATGTGTAAACATGAAAATATCTACACAGCTATCTGTGTAAACTTCGAAATATCTACACAGGTATCTGTGTAAAAATGGGAATATCTACACGACAATCTGGGCAAAGAGGGAAATAACTACACCGCTATCTCTGAAAGCATGGAAATATCTACACCGCCATCTGTATAAACATGGAAATATCTACACCGCTATCTGTATAAACAAGGAAATATCTACACCGCCATCTGTAGAAACATGGAAATATCTGCACCGCTATCTCTATAAACATGGAAATACCAACATGGCTTTCTCTATAAAAATGGAAATATCTACATCGCAATCTCTATAGACATGGAATTACCTACACCGCCATCTCTATAAACATGAAAATATCTACACCGCCATCTTCAGAAACATGGATGTATCTACACAGCCATCTGTATAACCATGGAAATATCTACCCCACTATCTGAATAAACATGGAAATACCTTCACTGCCATCTGTATAAACATGGAAATATCTACACCGCCATCTGTATAAAGATGGAAATATCTACACCGCAATCTGTATAAATATGTAAATAGCTACACCACTACCTCTATAGACATGTAAATATCTACACCGCTATCTGTATAAACATGGAAATATCTACACTGCCATCTGTATAAACATGGAAATATCTACACCGCGAGCTGTATAAACATGGAAATATCTACACCGCTATCTCTATAAACATGGAAATACCATCACCGTTATCTGTATAAACATGGAAATATCTACACCGCTATCTCTATAAACATGAAAATACTTACACCACCATCTCTATAAGCATGGAAATATTTACACCGCTATCTCTATAAACATAGAAATAACTACACCGCCATCCCTATGAACATGGAAATTTCTACACCGCCATCTGCATAAACATGGAAATATCCACACAGACATCAGTATAAACATGGAAATATCTACACTGCCATCTGTATAAACTTGGGAATATCTACACTGACATCTGTAGAAAGATGGAAATGTCTACAAAGCGATCTGTATAAACATGGGAATTTCTACACCGCTACCTGTATAAACATGGAAATATCTACACGGCTACCTGTATCAACATGGAAATAACTACACCGCAATCTGTATAAACATGGAAACATCTACAATGCTATCTCTGTAAACATGGAAATATCTACACAGCTATCTGTGTAAACTTGTAAATATCTACACCGCTATCTGTGTAAATTTGGCAATAAATACACCGCAAACTGTGCAAAGATGGGAATATCTACACCGCTATCTCTGTAAACATGGAAATATCTACAGCGCTATCTGTATAAACATGGAAATATCTACACTGCCGTCTGTATAAACATGGAAATATCTACAGCGCCTTCTGTATAAACATGGAAATATCTACACTGCCATCAGTACACACATGGGAATATCTACACAGCCATCTGTATAAACATGGAAATATCTACAACACTATCTCTATAAACATGGAAATATCTACACCGCTATCTGTATAAACATGGAAACACCTACATCGCTACCTGTATAAACAGGGATATATCTCCACCGCTATCTGTATAAACATGGAAATATCTACACCACTATCTGTATAAACATGGAAATATCTACACCGCTAACAGTATAAACATGGAAATATATACAATGCTATCTGTGTAAACTTGGAAATATCTACCCAGCTATCTGTGTAAAAATGGAAATATCTACACAGAAATCTCTGCAAAGATGTAAATATCTACACCGCTTTCTCCGTAAACATGGAAATATCTACACCGCTATCTTTATAAACATGGAAATATCTATACCGCAGTCTCTATAAACATGGAAATATGTCCACCGCTATCTGTATAAACATGGAAATATCTACACCGCTATCTGTATAATCATGGACATATCTACACCGCAATCTGTATAAACATGGAAATATCTATCATGCTATGTGTGTAAACATGGAAATATCTACACCGCTATCTGTATAAATATGGAAATATCTACAGCGCCATCTGCATAAACATGGAAATATCTACACTGCCATCAGTACACACATGGAAATATCTACACAGCCATCTGTATAATCATGGAAATATCTACACCGCTATCTCTGTAAACATGGAAATATCTGCACCGCTACCTGTATAAACATGGAAATATCTACACCGCTCTTTGTAAAAACAAGGAAATATCTACACCGCCATCTGTAGAAACATGGAAATATCTAAACCGCAATCTGTATAAACATGGAAATACCTACACCGCTAAATGTATAAATATGGAAATATCTACACCACTATCTCTATACACATGGAAATATCTACACCTCCATCTCTATAAACATGAAAATATCTACACCGCCATCTTCAGAAACATGGATGTATCTACTCTGATATCTGTATAAACATGGAAATATCTACACCACTATCTGCATAAACATAGAAATATCTTCACTGCCATCGGTATAAACATGGAAATATCTACACCGCCATCTGTAAAAAGATGGAAATATCTACACCGCAATCTGTATAAATATGGAAATAAATACACCGCTATCTCTATAGACAAGGAAATACCTACACCGCTATCTGTACAAACATGGAAATATCTACACTGCCATCTGTATAAAGATGGAAATATCTACACTGTGAGCTGTATAAACATAGAAATATCTACACCGCTATCTGTATAAACATGGAAATACCAACACGGCTATCCGTATAAATATGGAAATATCTACACCGCTATCTCAATAAACATGAAAATACTTACACCACCATCTCTATAAACATGGAAATATTTACACCGCTATCTCTATGAACTTCGAAAAAACTAGACCGCCATCTCTATAAACATGGAAATATCTACAACGCCATCTGCATAAACATGGAATTATCTACACAGACATCTGTATAAACATGGAAATATCTACACCGCCATCTCAATAAACATGAAAATATCTACACCGCCATCTTCAGAAACATGGATATATCTACACCACCATCTGTATAAACATGGAAATATCTACACCACTATCTGTATAAACATGGAAATATCTTCACTGCCATCTGTATAAACATGGAAATAACCACACCGCCCTCTATACATAGATGGAAATATCTACACCGCAATCTGTATAAATATGGAAATAGCTACACCGCTATCTCTATAGACATGGAAATATCTACTCCGCTATCGGTATAAACATGGAAATATCTACAATGCCTTCTGTATAAAGATGGAAATATCTACACCGCGAGCTGTGTAAACATGGAAATATCTACACCGCTATCTGTTTAAACATGGAAATACCAACACCATTATCTGTATAAACATGGAAATATCTACAGCGCTATCTGTATAAACATGAAAATACTTACACCACCATCTCTATAAACATGGAGATATTTACACCGCTATCTCTATAAACATAGAAATAACTACACCGCCATCTCTATAAACATGGAAATATCTACACCACCATCTGCATAAACATGGAAATATCTACAAAGACATCGGTATAAACATGGAAATATCTACACTGCCATCTGTATAAACTTGGAAATATCTACACTGACATATGTAGAAAGATGGAAATGTCTACAAAGCGATGTGTATAAACATGGGAATTTCTACACCGCTACTTGTATAAACATGGAAATATCTACACCGCTATCTGTATCAACATGGAAATAACGACACCGCAATCTGTATAAACATGGAAATACATACAATGCTATCTCTGTAAACAAGGAAATATCTACACAGCTATCTGTGTAATCTTGGAAATATCTACACCGCTATCTCTGTAAATTTGGCAATACCTACACCGCAATCTGTGCAAAGATAGAAATGCTTACACTGCTATATCTGTAAACATGGAAATATCTACACCGATATCTGTATAAACATGGAAATATCTACACTGTCATCTGTATAAACATGGAAATACCAACACCACTTTCTCTATAAACATGAAAATAACTTCACTGCTATCTCTATATACATGGAAATATCTACATCTCCATCTCTATAAACATGAAAATATAAAACACCGCCATCTTCAGAAACATGGATGTATCTACACCGCCATCTGTATAAACATGGAAATATCTACAGCACTATCTGTATAAATATGGAAATATCTTCACTGCCATCCGTATAAACATGGAAATATCTACACTGCCATCTGTATAAAGATGGAAATATCTACACCGCAATCTGTATAAATATGGAAATAACTACACCGCTATCTCTATAGACATGGAAATGTGTACACCGCTATCTGTATAAACATGGAAATGTCTACACTGCCATCTGTATAAAGATGGAAATATCTATACCGCGAGCTGTATAAACATGGAAATATCTACACAGCTGTTTGTATAAACAAGGAAATATCTACACCGTCATCTGTATAAACATGGAAATATATACACAGACATCTGTTTATACATGGAAATATCTACACCGATATCTGTATAAACATGCTAATAACTACACCACTATCTGTATAAATGTGGAAATATTTGCACCGCTATCCCTATAAACATGGTAATACCAACACCGCGATCTGTATAAACATGGAATTATCTACACCATGATCTGTATAAATATGGAAATACCTACACCGCTATCTCTATAAACATGGAAATATCTACACCGCCATCTGTATAAACATGGAAATATCTACACTGCTGTCTCTGTAAACATGGAAATATCTTCAATGCCATCTGGAAAAACATGGATATACCTGTACAGTCATATGTATAAACATGGAAATATCTACACCACCATCTGTATAAACACGGAAATATCTACAATGCCGTCTGTATACACATGGAAATACTTACACGTCAATCTGTGTATAGATGGAAACATCAAAACCGCCATCTGTACAAACATGGAAATATCTACACCGCTATCTGTATAAACATGGAAATTTCTACACCGGTATATGTAAACATGGAAATATCTACACCACGATCTGTATAAACATGGAAATATTTACACCGCTATCTGAATAAACATCGAAATATCTACACCGCTATCTCTATAAACATGGAAATATCTACAAAGCCATCTGTATAAACATGAAAATACCTGGCACAGTCATGTGTAGGAACATGGAAAAATCTACACTGCCATCTGTATAAACATGGAAATATCTACAGAGCCCTCTGTATAAATATGGAAATATCTGCATAGGCATCTGTATAAAGGTGGAAATATCTGCACCGCTATCTGTATAAACGTGGAAATACCTACACCGCTGTCTCTATAAACATGGAAATATGTACACCGCTATGTGTATATACATGGAAATATCTCCACTGCTGTCTGTATAAATATGGAAATATCTACACTGTGATCTGTATAAACAAGGAAATATCTACACCGCGATCTGTATAAACATGGAAATATCTACACAGCTATCTCTATAAACAAGGAAATACCTACACCGCGATCTGTATGAACATGGAAATACCCACAAAGTCAGCTGTATAAACATGGAAATATCTACACAACCATCTGTATAAACATGGAAATATCTACACAGCCATCTGTATACACATGGAAATATCTACACCGCTATCTGTATAAACATGGAAATAACTACACCGCTATTTGTATAAACAAGGAAATATCTATACCGCCATCTGTTTAAACATGGAAATATATACACAGACATCTGTTTATACATGGAGATATCTACACCGCTATCTGTATAAAGATGCTAATAACTACACCGCAATCTCTATAAATGTGGAAATATTTGCACCGCTATCCCTATAAACATGGGAATATAGCACCACGATCTGTATAAACACGGAAATTTCTACACCATGATCTGTATAAATATGGAAATATCTACACCGCGATCTGTATAAACATGGAAATATCTTCACCGTGATCTGTATAAACATGGAAATATCTACACCGCCATCTCTATAAACATGGAAATATCTACACCCCTATCTGTATAAACATGGAAATATCCACACAGCTATCTCTATAAACATGGAAAAATCAACACCGCTATCTCTATGAGCATGGAAATATCTACACCGCCATCTCTATAAACATGGAAATATCTACACCGTGATCAGTATAAACATGGAAATATCTACACCGCTATCTGTATAAACATGGAAATATCTCCACTGCTATCTCTATAAACATCGAAATATCTACACCGCCATCTTTATAAACATGGAAATACTTACAAAGTTATCTGTATAAACATTGAAATATCTACACCGCCATCTGTATAAACATGGAAATATCTACACAGCCCTCTGTATAAACTTGAAAATATCAACACCGCTATCCGTATAAACACGGAAATATCTACACCGCTATCCATATAAACATGGAAATATCTACACCGCTATCACTATAAACATGGAAATTCCTACACCGCTATCACTATAAACATGGAAATATCTACACCGCGATATGTATAAATATGGAAATATCTACACCGCTATCTCTATAAACATGGAAATATCTACACCACTATCTGTATAAACAGGGAATTGTCTACACCGCTATCTCAATAAACATGGAAATATCTACAACGCTATCTGTGTAAACATGGAAATATCTACAACGCCATCTGTGTAAACATGGAAATATCTACACAGCTATCTTTGTAAACTCGGAAATATCTACACCACTATCTGTGTAAAGATGGAAATACCTACACCGCAATCTGTGCAAAGATGGAAATATCTTCACCGCTATCTCTGTACACACGGAAATATCAACACCACCATCTGCATAAACATGGAAATATCTACACTGCCATCTGTATAAACATGGAAATATCTACACAGCCATCTGTATAAACATGGAAATATCTACACCGCTATCTGTATTAGCATGGAAATACCTACACCGCTATCTGTTTAAACATGAAAATATCAACACCGCTATCCGTATAAACACGGAAATATCTACACCGCTATCCATATAAACATGGAAATATCTACACCGCTATCACTATAAACATGGAAATTCCTACACCGCTATCACTATAAACATGGAAATATCTACACCGCTATATGTATAAATATGGAAATATCTACACCGCTATCTCTATAAACATGGAAATATCTACACCACTATCTGTATAAACATGGAAATGTCTACACCGCTATCTCAATAAACATGGAAATATCTACACCGCCATCTGTGTTAGCATGGAAATATCTACACCGCTAGCTGTATAAAAATGGAAATTTCTACACCGCTATCTTTAAAAACGTGGAAATATCTACACCGCTATCTGTATAAACATGGAAATATCTTCACCGCCATCTCTATAAACATGGAAATATCTACACCGCCATCTTTAAAAACATGGAAATATCTACACACTCATCTGTATAAACATGGAAATATCTACACCATCATCTGTATAAACATGGAAATATCTACACTGCCAGGAGCTCAAGAGCAGCCTGGGCAATACAGCAAGGCCTCATCTCTACAGAAAGATTAGAAATATTAGCTGGCCATGGTCGTGTGCACCTGTAGTCCCAGCTTCTTGGGAGGCTGAGGTGGGAGGGTCTACGGAGCCCAGGATTTTAAGGCTGCAGTGAGCTTGGATAACGACTGCACTCCAACCTGGATGACAGAACAAGAACCTGTTTTAAAAAAGAAAAAAGAAAAAAAAACATAAAAACTAAAAACTGGATGTAGTTTGCTAGTAACTAAACAGCAAATTAATTGTAACATGCTTACATATCAACGATGTCTTTCTTCTTTGATCATAAACCTGCTCACTAAGAAGCTGCTGAAGTCCATGGTAGTGACAGGTACATGTCTGCATCCTTGTCCTGACCTGCATCTTCTTTGATTGTCCCCATCTTTGTCTCCGACTGGCACTGCCGAACCGTCTTGCTACCTTATCAATGTTGTACTGAACCGGACTGCTAACTGATCAATGTTGTCGAGCTCACTGCACAAAGCTGTTCTTACAAGGTAGATTTCTGCCTGGAATAGCCATACTTACACTGTTTATATTCCTTACTCCTGACCCATCCAACGCAGCACAAGTTCTATTTATTGCCATAGAAACATAGGTCATTTGGAAACACCTCCTTCATTTCTATGGAATGTTCAAACATTTCTGACATTTTGGACTCTGTTCTAGCCTCTTGTTAAATATATCCAGAAAAGAGACAAAGCTTTATGGGTGGGCTATATGCACACATATGCTATAGAATAAGCTATCTAAATGCTTAAAAATACTTTCCATCTGTCACCGCACCTTAATAGGTACACAGAAATTAAGTATGTGTATATCTGTCTGTATAGATACGTATAAATATATATCCCCAAAACAAAAACTCATTCTCTTACTTATACATAGGTAGAATATAGGTGAATATACATATACATTTATATTTAGAACAAAAAAACCCTCAGCCTCTTTAGGGCCATGTGTTTTCTCTGAGTAATTGTCACAATTAATTAAAATACATGTGTATGCCTTTTTAGATAAATTTCATCAGACCAGTTTCTGTCTGGTTGGAAAATAATAACTGCCTATTTGCTAAGTGCCCCTGCCCCCATACTATGTTCCAGTGAACTAAAGACCTCTGGCAATCATATATTTACAACTCAGCAAGATTAAACAATTTATTGTTATTTATGACATCCAAGCTGGATCTTCTGTATTATATTCCACATTAGCATCTATCACCTTACATTTGGGAGATCCTGTCCAAAAAATGATTATGCCTCCTAACCAAACATTCAGCAGGGCTGCAGGAACAGGCCCCCTGAACAAACATCCTGCCAAAATACTTTAAAGCACTGTGAGCTGCCACAGCTGTGCATTTTCAGATGACTCAGCAGATTAGCGTGGAGTCTCTTAGCCTCTGCTTGGTCTGTTCCTTTCAGTGATCTCTCACATGGCCCAGTCCATTCGGTTTGAAAATCCTCATGAAATGAGCAGATTATGATCTGGCTTCAGTAGAGGGCCATGGGGTGGGCATGGAGGGGAGAGGGTTTGCTCTTAACACAGCCTGAGCCTCAGAAAGGTTTCAGATGGAAAAGCATGGCACTGACTCAGCTCATGCTTCACAGGAAATAATGCACAGACCACACCAAAAAAGCCCTTTATGTTGTGTGAAAGTCTATGCCAGAGCAGCTGCTGCCACCTCATGTACTGTGATAGAGTGTGCATGTGTGTGTTTGTGTGTGAATGAGTGTGAGTATGCACACAAATGTGTGCTGGGAGGGGGAGGAGATCGCACCTTCCACAGTCGCCACCTCAGCCTTAGCTAGCAGCGTGGAGAATTGCCAAAAGTCAACAGGAAGCTGCACCTAAGCAACTGTGATCACCACATCAGCAGGCGCTTTCTGGTTAGTAAAGCTACTGGGACTGAAAAACACACACGATCTCGTCCTTCTTTTATTTTAATCAGAGCAAAATATTTTTATAATAATTGTGTTATATGAATAAATAATTCATAACGCTGTAACCCATTATCACATTAAATCCTCCCAACAACCCTAGAAGATATGTAGACAAGTATTATTACTTTCCCTATTTTTATAAATGAGGAAATAACCCCCAGAAGGCTAGGCGACTTCCCCACGGTCATAGAAGTTGCAAACAGTAGTATCATGATTCAAATCCAAAGCTTCTCCTTTTGTCTTTATCATTTTAATTTTGAAGGTAATGCATATGCATGTATGATCTTTTAAATCCAGAGATGTATATGGAATAGATAGGAAAAGGGACTCTCCTTCCCCATTATACACCCCCTCCACCCAAGCTATATACACTGTTGAGTAGAGTATGTCTTTTCAATCCTATTTTCTATGCCTACATTATATACAGAAAAGCAGGATTACGTTACACACAATATTCCAGTCATTGCTGTTTTTCACCAACAAGCTATCATTCACATCTTTTTCATACTACATATAAATTTATATCCTTTATTTTAGGGGTGTATATTGTGCAGTTGTGTCATAAATTATGTACCTGTTCTCTGTTGAACATATAGATTTTTTCTGAGTTTTTCCTTAGCAAAATGCTGCAGTGAGTACCCTTGTACACAGATGTTTGTACATTTGTTCTAGAAAAATCTACAGTAAAGATTCTTAGATTAAGAGATTCCCAGGTTATTAGAAAACTACTCTATTAATTTAGATATATACTTCCAAATTGCCTGACCAAAAAGTTATGTCAATTTAACTTCTATGAACAGTATACAAACATGACAATTTTCCATCACCTACACCAACTCTGGGTAATTTCATCTTTTTTACAAGTTGATGGATTGTTTTAATTTATATTTCTCTGGTTATTAATAAGGTTGGCCACCTGTTCATGTGTTATTATTGATGATATTTGTATTGAATTGTTTGAATTTTCTTGATTTCAAAAAACGTTTTACATGTCATAGATATTAAATATTTGTTGTAAAACTCTCCTTCCAGTATTGTGTATGTGTTTGGTCAAGTAGAATAAACTCTCGTCCTCTGATTTCAGATTCCTTTCTCTTTCCATTAGAAATCCCTAAATGTAAAACTACATATTGATAGCTAAATACCAGGATGTTTACTAGAGAAAAAGAATACAAAGGCAATAATTAAATATTATATTTATACAAAATACCTACTAGTACAAACTTAAAAAGAGAAAGTAAAAGTCAAATGCTTCTACGACTTCAGACTAAGAAAAAGAACTTTTGAGGTTGAATGTTCCTGAAATTTTTCTTTTCATACAACTACGGACATGACTTCAAAAGTTGATGTGACTAAAAAATGTAAGATATGAAAGATATTTAAAGACTCAGAGAAGGTGGATTTTCATTTTAACAAGTCACATATATATTCTAGATATCCTCTTATTCGTAACTAAGAGAGTCAAATCAGATGAAAGACTCTAAAAATTTCCCTTTGACTGTGTTAAGTAGAAGTAGTAGAGGCATATTGGCCAAATCTTGAGTGTTTGCAAATTGACTATTAAGGCTATAGGCTGGCACAGGTCATTGAAGCCCTAGCTTTTTATCTTTAATTTTAAAATCCCCAAACAATGTATACTAATTTTTCTTGTCCATTATTTCCAAATAATCTTGTTTAAAGGTTATTACAGTGCTTGCTCATGTTACTGTTGTCTAACAGAAGGGTATCCGGGGCCTTAAAACTGAGAGGGTTAGGATTAATGATTCCAATACCTATGCTTGGACACCTCCAAAAGTGGGTTCCAACTTCTTGTCCTCAAGTCTGTATAGAAACTAGCAAACTTCCAGAGTTCACAAAAGGCTCAAAGAGAACAGATGTTTTATAGAAAATTCTTAGAGCAAGTTTCACGCATAATGTTGCTGATGCGTGTCTGCCTTTTCAATAAACATCACTATGCATTATCACAAGATTTAATAAAGCAGCTTAGTTAAAAATGCCATCTGGGTCTCTGGACACATTAAACAAAGCTTAAAATAACCACCCCAGCAACTGGGAGGACCCAGCTGTTCTCATAATCTGTCCCACTCCTTTTACTTCCCCATAAAAAGAGTGAATGAAGACCACAGACTAAAAGCATCCAGAAGGAACTGACACAAACAGGGAGATAGTTGGAGCCAAGGGCTCCTGTAAGTTTGCTATTGCTCACATAATAGATTTGCTAATTCCACAACCTGCGGATGGTGATTAAGAACGGGAAGCAGAAAGAGGGAAGAGAGAATCATAGAAGGGCTCATTCAAGTTTTCTAATGTATCACAAACCTGTCCTCCCTAATGTCTGGATCATAGCAGCCCATTCCATTCACCTATTCTCTAGTGAACTCCAATAGAAAATACAAAGCCATCACCACCCAGTTCTTTCTCCCTTCTAGAGATGAGATATTAGCCACCCAATCCCAGATTCTCAGATCCATTCCAGGAAAGAAGCCCTAGGTATTGAAGCACAGCTTTCCCTCCCTCCCTTCTTTCTTCCACCCCAAGATTTGTTCCCCAGATAGTTCTAGTAAATGCAAAACCAAGTATATTCTCATTCTTTAGAGCAACCAGCTTTTCATGGCCAACTGGAATCAAACACAACCTGCACAAACATCTATCTGGAGGACACTCCCAAGGCTCCTACTGAGCCAGCCTTCTGCATACCACTGCATTTCAGCTTCCTAGTTCACAAGACACTGAGACATTCTTGAATTCTGCAAGGTGCACTGTGTGTTAATATCTTGGCTGCTCATCATGTGGCCAATAAAGGGCATGACTAGTCAACAAATAAATTTTCTCTTGGCTAAAACTTGCAACAAAACTGTAAGCTGTTTACCAAGGGGCCCACTACAGGTTATATTCAATATATACAGTCAAATCCTAACTATCTGAGATATATTCAGTTGACCATACACCTTTATATTTCAGTAAAAGGTCTTTACATTTCCCAGTGCTATCGATGTTACAAAGTGCTTTCATATGCAGTGCTTCATCTGATTTCCAGGATAATTAAATGATCCTGTCATACCTGATTTTTAGATGAGGAAACAAGTGGTTTCTGGGTATTTCAAGAGGCTAACGCATCTGCCCTCCAACTTGTATGTGAAAACCAAAAACAAAATTCCAAGGCCCTTCAACCATCTGAATGGACTTTGACTCTTTTGGTCAATATATGGCAGAGCTAGGAAAAGAAGGTGAGTCTTCCAGCTGCTGATACAGGGTTTTTTCTGCCATACTCCATTACCTCCAAGGCTAAAGTCAAAAGAGGGTGTGGTTATCACATGGAAAAATCTGGTTTGGATTTCCCAAATGTGTATGTAGTATTTGGGGATTTACCTTAATTTAACCTACAGTTCTTTTGGGTTGTAACAGTCTGACTCCATTTTTGAAAACAAAACAAAATCGATTTTAAATGCTGAATTATAGATCTTTGCTGTCCAGTATGGTAGCTACTAACCACTTATGGTTATTTGCATTTCTATTTTAATTAATTAAAATTCAGTAAAATGCAAAATTCAGTTCTTCAGTTGCTCTAGCCACATTTCAAGTGTTACAGTAGTCACATATGGCTAGTGGCTGGGACAATGCAGATTATAGAAGAGTTCCATCATCAAAGAAACTTCTATTGAACAGTGCTATTATATAATGTCATCTCCAGAGAAAGAAGACTTTAGAAAAAGTCAGAAATGGCCGGGTGCAGTGGCTCACACGTGTAATCCCAGCACTTTGGGTGGCCAAGGCAGGCAGATCCCTTGAGGTCAGGAGTTCAAGACCAGCCTGGCCAACATGGTGAAACCCCGTCTCTGGTAAAAATACAAAAAATTAGCTAGGCGTGGTGGTGCATGCCTTTAACCCCAGCTACTCAGGAGGCTGAGTTGGGAGAATCACTGGAACCCAGGAGACAGAAGTTGTAGTGAGCCAAGATTGTGCCACTGCACTCTAGCCTGGGTGACAGAGCAAGACTCCATCTCAAAAAAAAAAAAAAAAGAAAAAGAAAAAGTCAGAAACATCTTGAGGCAGGCATAGTGCTGTCATCTGTCCAATATTGAAGATGATTTAAGAATAAGAAAGAAGAAGAGAACAAAGAAGAGAAAAAGAAGTTGCCTTAGGTGTACCTACCCAGAAAAGGACAAGGGCATTCCTGTAGTCATTGTGTTGTATTTTAGCTCTTAAACTTTTTAAGAGATTAGAATAATTTGACACATAGAAGATCTAAACCACTGAAGAGGCTCTGAAGCAGATAAAAGTAGAAAGAAAATAAAAAACTAATTAGTTACAAACTAAGCTTAACCACAACTCGTTTAAACGATACTATTTACTCTTCACATGATTGGTTTTTCTTTTGCTTTATAGTATGACATAGTTTATATCTTTAAAGGGGAATTAAAATATTTCTGGGAATTTTTAAAAGTAAGTTCACACAGCCACATAAAAACTACAGAAACAGATAAAACCTATCTTCTCATTTATTCCCTAATCCATTCAAATTAAATATAAAAATCCAAGCAGCCACAGTGATATTCAAAAAAGCAAAAGTGAGACAAAACAAAATTCATTTGTCACCTGTGGAGGTAGTTAGCTCACCTAATCTTCACTCCAAACACCAGTAATTTTTAAAGACAGAAATAAACATATGTTCTGCCTTCCCGGAAGGAACTATGTTTCAGGGTAGCCAAATAACCCAGTTGTGAAGAAAATGGTCTGCTTATAGAAAAATGCCAGCTAAAACATGTAGATAGAATTAGAGAATTAGAAATTCACCATTTTGAAACCCCTAATGAAATAATCAACTCAAGCAAGGATCATTAATAAATGCTAAAACAATCAAGTAACTATTGATACAGAATATAACTGAATATACACATGGTACAAAGTTCACGTCACAGACTACTGGCTTGACCCAAGGGGGAATATAGCAGAGGAGATAGGCAGTGATCACCCTAACCTTGCGATCATCTCACCATCACTAATGATGGGATGTGAATACACATTATTGCCTATGAAATAGTCTTTAAAAAAAGAAGTTGAACCTGAATCTAACTAAACCTTGCAATGGGCTGAACGTGTATGTCTTCCCCAAATTAATATGTTGACATCCTAACCCCAAAGGTGCTGGTATTAAAAGGTGGGGCCTTTAGGGGGTCATTAGATCATAAGGACAGAGGCTTCATGATTGGAATTAGTGCCCTTATAAAAGAGGCCCCAGAGAGCTAGCTAGTCTCTCCCACTATGTGAGGGCCCAGCAAGAAGGCCAATCTATGAACCAGAAAGTTGGTCCTAACCAGATATCAAAACCACATGCTCCTTGATTTTAAACTTGCTAGCCTCTAGGACTGTGAGAAATAAATTTCTGTTCTTTATAAGTCATCCAGTTTTTGGTATTTTGTTATAGCAGGCCTAAAAGCCTTTAGAACTAACTTCCAGTTAACCAGGAAAAAACAGAGTGAAAAGTTAAATGACACCATAAAAAGCAACCAGAAAATTCCAGAAGGGGAAATATTCTACAGGACAACTGACTAGTTTTTCAACAAGTCAATTTCACTAAATAAATACATAAACAAAGAGTATGGGTATTTTCCAGGTTAAAAAAGTCTTGAGCTAAATAATCAAATGCAATGTGTATCCCTTGATTAGAAGAAACTAATTTGAACAAACCAGCCACAAAAGATATTTCAGGGAGACCAAGCTGGAAGGATCACTTGAGGCCAGGAGTTTGAGACCAGCCTGGGCAACGTAGTAAGACCTCCATCTCTACCAAAACAATAAATTAGCTGGGCATGGTGGTGTGCACCTCTAGTCCTAGCTACTCAGGAAGCTGAGGCAGGAAGATCACTTGAGCCCAGGAGTTTGAGGCTGCAATGAGCTATGATTGTTTCACTGCACTTCAGGCTGTGTGAAAGAGCAAGACTTTGTCTCAAAAAATAAAAGGACATTTCATAATAATTGAGGAAATCTGAATGTGGACTGGGTAATAAATGATATAAAAAAGCCATTTTTTATTTTGTTTGAAAACATGATTTTGTAACTATACAGGAAAATGTTCTTATTTTTTTTGAAATCTGTACTAAAGAATTTAGGGGTAAAATATCATTTTCTTTAATATACTTTCAAACACAAGCAAAAAATAGTCATGACACAAATATAGCAAAATGTTTACAATCTATGTTCTATGCTTGCCTGTGAGTGCCATTAATCTCATCTGTCTGCTTTTCTGAAAGTTTGAAAATTTCAAAGTTTTATAATAAATTTTTTTACATCCCATAATTTTATAATAATTTTTTTAAAGTTTGAAGCAAATCAACAACTATAGCTTCAAAAATATCCTGACCCACAATAAACATTGAACAGGGTATATTTCTCCCATTTCCTAAAAAGTTGGCCCAGGAAGGAGTATGAGAGCTGCCATAGCTCTCCCAAGGCTCATTATTCTCCATCACTCCATGGGATATCCCAAAATAAATTTTTAAAAAAGTTGTTTAAATTTATAATGTTTTTGATTCTATAATAATTTTATAATAAAATAATTGTAAAATGTTTTTGATTTTATAATTTATAAAAAATTTTATACATGTTTATGTTTGAAATGTCTATTTCAAACTTTATGAGATATTAAAATATAAGTAATATAGTTCATCATTTTAGAAATGCCATGCTTTTCTTCTCCAGCAATTACATAATCAAAGAGTAACTGTAGTTTTTCCTAGAACATTGCTTTGTAGGCTGGGCATGGTGGTTCATGACACTTTAGGAGGCCAAGGCAGGCAGATCTCTTGAGATCAGGAGTTTGAGACTAGACTGGGCAACAGAGAAACCCTATGAGTAGTAAAAACACAAAAATCAGCTGTGCATAGTGGCGTGCACCTATAGCCCCAGCTACTCAGGAGGCTGAGGTGGGAAGATCACCTGAATCTGGGGAGGTCAAGGCTACAGTGAGCCAAGACTGTACCATTGCACTCCAGCCTGGGCAACAAAGTGAGACCCTGTGTCAAAAAAAAAAAATGAAATTTAATTGAAAAAAAGAAAATTGCTTTGTAAAATTAATTTTTCAATCAAAACCAAGATTTTTCAGATATAGAGAATGCAGCCCACTGGTCAGATTTGTCAGTTCAAAGAGAATAAATTCTAGTTTCCTATTTTTCTGGCCTGCTTATGATTATCCAATAGGATATCAAAAAAGACCAAAGCCTTTGGGATCCATGTTCAGTATTCCTGAGTCTAACTCAGGATGCCAAATCAGGAGACAAGCACATTCTCATCAATTTTCAATCATTCGAGACCAATTTTGCTTATAATTATCCAGTTCTTTTAGACCACCTTTCTCCTGAAGCCAGCCTTATGGCTATTCACTTCACTTTAGCATAAGCCCCCAAGAAGGTGAACAAAATGAGGAAACGATTGGTTAAAGTTGGCATTTGAAATTCTGAAACATGTCCACCATTCCCTTCACCCATGCCCGCCCCTCTTAGAAGTAGTACTTTCAGATTATTTAAGAGTCGATGCTTCTATGTGGATTTTGTCATCTGTCCTTTATAACAGCTAGTGCGTTTAATTTGACTCTATTTTCAGCATATATTGACCTATGCTAATTATCTGTTAAAATAAATTCCACTCTTAGAGTTAATAAAGTGTGTGTGTCATGGAAGACCCATTGAAGTAAGAAGCTGAGGAGCCCTTATGGTAAAGTGGGACAAGAAATAATAAGACATAATAATTTTCCCATGCAAATCAACAACCGTAGCTTCAAAAATATCTTGACCCACGACAAGTATTGGACAGGCCATGTTTCTCTCACTCCCTAAAAAATTGGCTCGGGAAGGAGTATGAGAGCTCCCATAGCTCTCCCAAGGCTCATTATTCTCCATCACTCCACAGGAACAGCCTGTCAGAGAAGAGTGAAAGACCATTTGTCAACCTCTCTTCAACTCCCTGATTCTAGCCAAACTTCATCAATCTCAAGTGAGGAGCCAGAGAGAAATCAAACCCCATATATCCAGCATCATTGTCTACTGGAGTCAAAAATCACAATTCCACTACCCACCCCAACACCATTGGCCCTGTTTCTCCCAATTGCTTTTTATTATGTTTTTTAAAAAATCCTCTTTCCCCATCCCTGCAACACCGAGAAGGAGGAATTATAGTAGATAAATATGAAGCATGGAGATCCTTTAAAAATGTTTTTAATAATAAATGAGAAAATGAAAAGGAGAGGGTTGGGAAGGAAGGAGGGAATTCAAATGCCAGGGAATTGTGCAGTTTCGCTTTTAAAGATGTTAACACTCATTTATACATCTGCAAGACACTCCCCTTAAAGAAAAGTTCTGTGAGTGTGGGTCTGGTTGCATGAATAAGGATAAAATTACTTTTTTAGACGATGTTTCCCACATATCATTCAGAGACCCCTGAAGTTAGGTATCCCTCTTGTAGATGTCCTTGAGATGCTGCTGGACCTGGGAAAGAGGAAACTGGGATACGGGTCTATGCCAAAAGGTGCTTCTAGTTATAGGACAGAGAGGAAAGGGGCAGAGGGAGAAAAACCCGAGGTCTGAGAATCTGGATTGCAGAAGACTACCGAGGTCGTGGGAGAAGGGAGAAAAAACAAGGATGAAAAGCGAAAGGGGAAGAGGCATGAAATGTTGTCAAATGTCAAAAGGCATTTGGAGAGAAGTTGGGAATTGCATTAAGAAAACCACTGCAAATCTCGTTTCAGACCATTTAGAGATATGCCCCCTGGGAACTGCGAGCTCAGGCTGTTTAGCATCAAACAAATGGATCCACTCCATCCCTACCCTAATTAAATAAATCATTCAGTAATTCCACTGGGTTAAAAAACCAAAATATTAAAAACCTTCAGGGCCTACTCTTGCCAAATATGTCAGGGATCGTGTGTGTGTGTGTGTGTGTGTGTGTGTGTGTGTGTGTGTGTGTTCTGAGACACCACTACTGTTAAATAGGCAGAGCTAAGACTTAGGGGACTGGCAGATTATTGCAAAAAGGGCACGGGGCAGAGGGACTATGTTGTGAGCCTGGGAAAGAAGTTTGTGTGGGGACTGTGGGCAGTGAACGCGTTGGGAACAATATGGAAAACTGGGAGCTGCCTTGGAATCTACAAGGCCGGGTAAGAGAATGTCCGAAAGAAAAATGCGCAGGTGCGGGATGTGTGCAGAGTCGGAGAAGAGTCCAGGGCGCCCGGAGTGGCTCCAGGAACGACGGACACCCCTCAAGGCTTTGGGGGCAGTGGGTACTAATAGAACCCAGTGTCCGGGGTGCGCCGGGGAGGCTGCAAGCACGGTGGGAGTGGGGCGCTGGAGGGTGAGGACGCGGGAGTGAGGAAGCAAAGCCTGGGCCGGGCAGGGGCCTCCCAGCTGGGCCTGGAGGCAGCAGGGGAACAAGGGCTAGGAGAGGGCATGGCGGCAGCGCGGCGGGAAGCGAGGGGCATCTGGACACTCACCCCGTTGGCCGTGGCCATCAGCCCCACGATCTCGATGGCCGTCCTGCTAAAGTACCTGCCGTCGCTGCCCACCACCGTGGTGCAGCCCCGACGGTCGTGCAGGTCAATGGACGATAGCACGCTCTGGATGAATTTGGGCAGGTAGTTGCGCTGCCCTCGAAGAGGCCGGTAGGTCGCCGCAGAACCCCGCCGCCGGCCCGCCGCGAGTCCTCGTAGGGCACGGTGGGCACTGTCAGCACCGGGATGGGGCTCCTCTCCGTGGTGCCTCCTGGCCGGTCCTGCTGTGGCTCCCAGGGCTGGAGGGAATCTGCAGCCTGCCGGGGGCCTCCACCAGCCTGGCCGCGTGCCGGGACTCCGCCTCGCGCCCGGGCCCCCTCTCCGGCAGGTCGGCACCCTTCGCCCTGCGCCCGCCCGCCTGGGGACCGCCCGCCCCTCCTCTCCACGCGGCCGCTCGCTGACTCCCTCGACGGAGATTGCTTCTGCCTTCCTGTAAAGTTTTCTCCCGCCCACCTTCTCCGCTGCCAGACCGCCCGAGGTGTCCTCAGTTTCTCCCCAAGTTGGACTCACTTTTGGGGTGTCCCAAAAGCCTGATTCCAGGGCCTGCTAGCCCGACCCCGGTGACGCCTGCACCCGCGCCTGGCCCCAGCCTTCACGCGCGATCGCCGCCCTCCGCGGCACACCCTCCGCCAGAAAACAGCCGGCGGGCGGCGAGACTTTGGGCAGAGTCCGGGTTCCTCTCCGGCGCCAGGCCCGTCTCCCTGTCTCCCTGGGAGTGCGCAGCCTACACGCACCAGTTTCTCTTTAGAACAAGCATGGGGAGGGATTTGGGAGGGGGCTGAAACCTTTTGCCATCAGCGAACAGCCTCAGCCAAAAATAACCCTGGAAAGGCGAGCTAAGAATGGTTATCTCCTGCCAGCGCTGAAATCGGAGGCTTGGTGCTGCGTGTGGGGTGTGTGTGTGTGTGTATGTGTGTGTGTACCCTCCCACCCCGACCATTTGTTGAAGGGAATCACCACTGTCAGACTTCAATCCAACAGGACCCACTCGAGCCATCCACACTTTCCCCAGCCTCCTCCAAAACAGCACACTTTCCGGTATGGACAATTCTTTTTTTTTTTTTTCACTTGTTTGTTTGTTTTGGTGGTTGCAACAGCAGCAACACAGACGACACATATTTCCCTATTCTTCTCGCCCTTCTCACCCTCCCTACCCAGCTCCTGCCTTAGAAACAGGCTTGGCCTACACTGTATCTGTCCACACTGCCTGAACTCTTCCCTGAATTAATCGTTTTCAATAGGAGGGGGCTAAATCCCTTATTAATGCCCTACCAGGAGTGAATGAATAAAGCCAAGTTAAAGGGGAACTGGGTACCACATACTGTGCTAGTTTCCTTTGCATGTATCCTTTCATTCTGCTGGAGCTAATGATGTTCTGCCTCCTCTCCATAAAACGCACCCAAACTCCAAAACCAGGAAATTCTCCATAGAAAATAGGAGTGAAGAGAGAAAAGACTAACAGGATAAACCCCAAAGCAGGAAGAAAGTTTTGTCTCCCATTTTGCTCAAGGAATTTTTGGACCCACCAAGGCTACTGTCCTGAAAGATCCTGCTGCTTCTCCTTCCCCAAATATTGTCCACTTCCTGAGAGTAAGGCTGACTTGCCGCAGGCTTATAAAGTGTTTGGTCACAGTAAGACAACTGTGAGTAATAACACACATTGTATACTGTTTTGCAATTGATAAAAGGCTTTGCATCTGTTTTTTCTTTGGAGGCTGAAGAAAAGAAGAATGGTATTCACGCAGTTCCCATTTTACAGATGAAAACAAGAGGACTTTTTCTGTGAAGTCAGGAAAGTGGTTACAGTGGTAATTTCCGCCTGTCCAAATTATGTATTGCCCCTCCCCTTTCTATTAATAACATTGAAGTGTGATGGGACAACCACTGAAGCTGTCAGTTGAAACCTGCTGGGACTTTTTAGCCATTCTCTTCAACATAAAGAATGGCTGTTTTTGGAGGGGGTGAGAGGAATGGGGAAATGTTGTCAAAGAGTACAATGTTTTAGTTGAGACAGGAAGAATACATTTTGTTGAGATCTACAGCACAGCATGGTGACTGTAGTTTACAATGAAGTATTGTGTATTTCAAAATTGCTAAGACAATAAATTTCAAATGATCTCACCACAAAAAAGATAGGTTTTGAGATGATGAATCTATTAATTCTCTGGATTTAATTATTCCACAATGTATACATATATCATAACATCACATTATACCTCCGTAAATACATACAATTTTAATTTGTCAATTAACATTTTTTAAAAGAATAGTGTGGCCAGTTGGGGAGGTAGTTTTTTTTTTTTTTTTTTCCTCTAGTCTCTACTCAGTCTCCAAGATCCCATTCCCCATAAAGTTCCTGTCACCCAGGTGGAGTGCAGTGGCACAATCATGGCTCACTGCACCCTCTCCCTCTTGGGCTCAAGCGATCCTCCCTCCTACAGGTACATGCCACCACGCCCAGCTAATTTTTGTAGTTTTTGTAGACATGGGGTTTCACCATGTTGCCTAGGCTGGTCTCGAACTCCTCAGCTCAATCAATCTGCCCACTTTAGCCTCCCACAGTGCTGGGATTACAGGTGGGAGCCACCAAGCCCAACCCATAAAGTTCCTAACTTTTTATCTCCCTGGGAGTGCACAGCCTACACACACCAGTTTCTCTTTAGAACATACTTAAGAGTCTTGGCTTAGCATCCAACAGACAGAACTTTAACACTTCTACGGATCTGTGCACCTGTCTATGGTGTGGGGTTTTTAAGATCTCTTTCTAATGACACTTTATTTTGCAAAGCAGGACAGTTTCATTCCCAGAAGAGCAGGTATGGTAAATCCTTTGTTCCAGTAGCGAAGACAATGATCCAAACCCTAAGCCTCAGAGAAGCCCAGAAACGCTCCAGGCCTCCATTTCTCTGCTCCTAGCACCTGCCTCTCTCTTGACATCAACATCATTCTCCCCTCTCACAGCCCAGCTCCTTCCACAGACCCAGGGATTAGGCACCAGCACCTCAGACTAGATTTTAGAGAATTACCATTCAAGAGGCAATCCTCTTCCCTTGGTTCCAATTTCAAGGTTCTCAAAGACTGGAACAGGGCTAGTTTGAGGCAATGTGCCCCATCGCATAGCCAGAAAGAACCTTACAGTGAAAAGGAAAACAATTCTTCCAAAGTAAGGGGGTGCTGATCCCAGAGGGAGGACAGATGGGCAACCAAACAGTAACCGGGCCACCACATGCTTCACACTCACTGATCAAGGATTTCTAAAACCACTTTTCTTTTCTCTGAATTTACATAGGACTTTGTATCACTCATAAAGGAATGTCTTATAGGCTAATAAAACCTTTCTATTCATGCTTATACTTAACATTTAGGCTAGGATAATTTCCTAACCTCAGTGTCCTCACTATAAGATGGGAATTATTATAATCCCTACCTCATAAATTGTTGGGAGGATTAAAATACTTAGTAAAGTGCCTGACTAATAGAAAGGCATTCAATAAATGTTAGCTATTCATGGTGTCATCATCATTATATTTACCATTATTACTAATCTCCTGTATTGCAAGAATTACAGTTTATATTTTTGTAGACCATCACTGTAGCTAAAGGGTCTTTGGGCCATAGGTGATATTCCATAAAGGTTGGTTAAATTGATCTGTGGTTTTTGACTATGGAAACTCAGAACTCCCTCAAAATGTACAAAACAGATTTACCTGCTAAATAAATCTCTTCGAAGCTGACCCCAGGTTTAATTGAATTAATTCCAATGAATTTGTCACAATGATGGAGAAAGGAAACTTAGAGGGCCCCACAGTTGTTTGCTGGTAAAATGAGAAGTTTGGATTAGATCAATGTTTCCCAAACTATTTTCCTCAGAATGTTAGTGCCCCTCGAATCCTGCACAAAGCAAGAGTTTCATGACCAAGTAGCTTTTAAAACTCCTGTACACTCTACTCCCATTCTTCACAATGCACACTTTCATATTAAAAGTTCTGAGAGGTCCTCAACAGAAGACATCACTTAACTTTTTTTTTTTTTTAAGACAGATTCTCACTCTGTCACCCAGGCTGGAGTACAGTGGCCACCACTCCTGGCCTAAAATTTTTTTAACCTGGTGCTTCCCAATCTAAACTCACAGGGACCAGTTTTCTTAATGAAAGAGAATCAGACTAGCTTGTAACCATAGCTGGTGACACTCCCCTGCCCCATTCCTTGTATGTCCTCAGTGGACTAGGTCAGGAATAAATAAATTTTCCTGATTCTCAAGGGCTGGTCACTCCTTTGCACTGAGCTCAAAGCTTCTCTGTAGCATGGGTCACAATGAATGGTAGCCCTGATAGCCTAGAGTAGCCTTTCAGCCTTCTCTGAGCCTCTAAAGACTGAGGATCCTTGGCATGAAATGGAGCAACTGATATACCCTTGCTTCCCCTGGGGACTCTCTTGCTGTCAAAAAGGAATCAGCCATCATCTCCATCTAGAGAATATACTATCTGACTCAGCTTGACCAGCCTGTCCCAAAATGAGAATCTGGGTAAAATAAGCATTGAAACACTTCATTCCTTGTAGATTCACAAAACATATTAGCATATTAAAGACTATGAAGTTCTGCAGGAAAAAAAAAACCTATTTAACTTTAATCCAACATTGCCAAGTTTTATTTGACCATGGAAGATTTTTCCAAAACACTTACAAACAGATCAAGGACATTAATCTTTCATGAAACACTAGATCCCCAGGGTCCTCTCCAGCTACATCATTCTGTGATTTTCTTTTTTATTTATGATGCATTAAAAGATTAATCTCTATCAGACTTCCATTTAGAAATTCACCAGAATGTGCAAAGGCAGCAGGTAAAATTGCTGAAGGGTATTATAAAAATACCCTCCAGTGATTTTTGAAACTTAAACTGAAATATTTATATAACTATATATTTCAGTTTGTATATTATATATATATGTATATACACACATATATATGTGTGTATATACACATATATATGTGTGTATATATATTGGTGTATGTATATCTATATCTATGTATATATGGCATTATATCCATTTTACAGATGCAGAAACTGAGCTTTAGAGGGGGTGAGCAATTGGTCCAAAGCCACACAGCACACAGGTAGTCATTGATAAAGGTAAAAACAAGAGTTGAAGCCTGAGGTGTAAGGACACAGAGACAAGTACACAAATGTTTACAAGTTACACATATGACACGTGCCTTTAACATGAATTTCTTGAACATTCATTTAGAGGCCTTACAATGAAGACATCAGAGTGGCAGCAAGTTCTGTTGGAATCAGGGGAGCGTGTTCTTGTATAATCCCCTGGCTAACAGGAAAGCACACTGATTTGGCCCATGGTAGTTATACACTCCCATTGAGTCAGGGGCCACTTCTATGCACACAGGAGGTGCTAAAAATATGCTGTTGACTCATTGCCTCTAAGAGCAGAAGAAATGCCAAAAGTATAGGACAAGAGGCAGAAAAGCACACGGAAAAATGTCGTAGGGCAGTCCTCTGAGGAAGTGTTAGATCCCTTTGAAATCTGTCCAAACACTTTCTTGTGCTGGGGAAAGTCAATTACATATTTCAAGCAACCCCACATGTCATACGAGTATCTTGTACGTGTTTGTGTACTCGTGTCTGTGAACTTACATCTCAGACTTCAACTTCTCGCTCCCCACCCTTATCAATGACTGCCTGCATGGCCTTGGGCAAGTTGCTTTCCCTCTTCAAAGCTCAGTTTCTGCATCTATAAAATGGACATAATGCTACCTACCTCATGGGGTTAGTGATCACATTTAAGGAGCTAATATGTGGAAATTGCTTACACACTACCTATCACATAATAAGGGTTTAATAAGTGTTTGATGTAATTGTTTTGATTATTACTACTATTACTAAAATAATAATTACTACAATAATAATGATTCTTATTCTCTATATTAGTATTATCTTTGAAAATGGGCATGGATTATGTCTATGTAACACTTTTGGCACAATATCTAGCATTATATCACACACAAATTAGAGAATTCATGTTATTAAGGATGAAAAAATATTTTTACTGACCCTTCAATTCTTCGTAAGTAACTGCAAAAGAAGCCATTATCCCAACACATGAAATAAAAAAAAAAAAATTCAGTTCCTCTGGAGTTTGTTTTTGGAGGTAGCCACAGGATACCTAATATTTTTTCTTTTCAGAGAGACCGAGGGGCTCACTAGGTTGACCAGGCTGGTCTTGAACTCCTGGTCTCAAGCCATCCTCCCACCTCAGCCTCCCAAAGTGCTGGGATTACATGCATGAGCCACCACATCCAGCCTACCTAAAATATTGAATGCTGTTAATAAATCTCCTGAGGCCAGCATAAGAAGGTGATGGGCAAAACTAATGCAGGTATGTTTTTCTGGCTTTTTCATGTATTGGGCCAAACTTTGAAAAGCACTTACTATTAATGGCTAACTTGCAAAATTTGTGATTTATTAAAAGCGGATTTTAATTGTTTTACCTAAAAATAATAGGCCTCTGATCTGCCAAAGATGAAGATTTAATTTCTAGGTGTTCCCCACAATACCTAGAAACATCAGTGGAATCGAGTATTAAACACTTTAGAACTATTCTCATCAAAGTTCTTTAATATATAATACAGCAAAAGAAAAGTTTCTTTTCTAAAGGCTTCTCTATACTTTTTTTAATAGTTGAATTTCATTTCTGAAGGCTCCTAAAAAGAATAGAATTTAGATCTTTATTAAAGAGGAAATATATTTTCCATGTTTAATTTAAATTACATTCCATCAGTCATTTGCAATCTTAGCCTACACGGAATTTCTTTTTTTGGTAGTTTTTATGTTTGGGCTTTAGGAGGGGATTCCCAATAATCTCTATATAAATATTTCTAACCTCTATATAAATATTTTAACATTTCAATGTAAATTAGTTTTTTAAAGCTATTTTATCCATAAAAATAATAAATTTGCATGGCTGAGGGTGAAATAATGTGTTACCAGGACCCCTCAGTTTTGGGGGTTGTGAGTAGATCCCATCTTCATGTTCCTCCAGCCCAGCCCAAGCCTGGCTCAGGGCCTCCTCCCCCATTTGCCAGGAACCACCATCCCCAGGGATTCTATGTGCCCTGCCTGACCAGTGTTCTCCATCAGAGTTTACCAATCTTTTGTTCATTCCCTCAGAGCACAGCTAAGCAAGAGTACACTAATTTGAAAATTAACTCAAGCAAATAGAGGAACAATATCCCCAACACATTGCATTTTAACATAGGGTTTCCTGGACACACTGTTTCAACCCAAGAGTTGGGCTAATAGTAGGAGTTCCATCTGCTAAAATACGGCTGTCAGCTTCAGAGGGAAATTCATGAACGTCTTCGTAGTTTGTTTTTACGTTTCACTTGGCACTGTTTCTAAAATTTCCTCTGAAGCCAAAAAATAAGTTATTTCCCAGCACACTGGGCACTTTTCATTTATCATTGGATTGATTTTTGTAACTTGCAGTAGGAGCTGAAATCGACCAGGGGGTTCTTATCCAACAGACAGCAGCAAAACTCTTTGTGTATCTGCGTTCCTTTCAACAAGCGTGACTTTCTCAATGGCATCATTCGTGAGCGTAACACAGAGCTCAGCAATAACGTTTCTTCACTAACCCTACCAGGTATCCAACATAGGATGTTACTTCCTTTCACTGTTTTCCGACTCCTGGCAGATATTAATCATTGGGATTTGGGAACAAGGAAATAGAATTTCTGAGAATGCTTGGGAATTCCCAAATTCATATGCTTTTCATAACACTTCACTTACAAGTTTTTGAAAAATAATAAGTGACTATAATAACAAGCAAATAGTCGTTTTTTTCTGTAACAGGATTATATGAAAAGTTTTAGTAGTCTTCTGTTTTTAAAAGATATGATAACAAATGATGATTTCTTATTATTAGGAGCCAACATATTGTAACAAGATTATAAAATCCAATAGCATTAATAGAGAAAACATTAAAAAGAAATGAATATTATCACAAAATAAATGCTAAAGAAAAGTCCTTTAAAGATTGAAAGGTAACACCACAAATACTTAATGCTTTAATCGTTGTTTACATGACATTGTTAAACAAGGCATCAATCATCCCCTCCAATACCATTTAAATAACATAACATTCTGATCTCCTGGCAAGATGAATAGCACTAGAAAGAAGCAACTGTCAAAATGGCCGATTTAAGGGCACATTTTGTTTCTAAAACTTGGCATTTCTTAGAAAACCTCTCATAGGATTTGTAAAACATATACTATGCCTATGAACACATTAATATTTATTTGCAGAAATGGTTCACTGTTAGCAGTGGACAAGGCCATGAACACACACTTGTAACACAGCAACAGATACAAGAAAGTCTGACTGAGGCTCCTTTACTGCTCCTGTCCTGTTCACCTTAACTTTCATCTCCACATGTCAGTGCTTCCTCATCTTGCTTGACTTGAAGTCAGTGCATTTCTTCAAGTCAGTAAGTTCTCTATACTGACTATTAAGCTGTAATTTTCACAGGAAAATTAGAATGTTCCTTCCCATTTTCCTAATTTCTCAACTGATTTTTCTCAGAATTCAGAATCCATAAATATTGAAATGCCAGGAGAGAATTTCCAAATGGAAATGCTGTTCCCTTAGTCCATTTTCAGAAGAAACCGTAGGATAGTGTTATCCTTCTCTTCTCCAATTTTTTTTTTTCCTGCAAACTTATGGTTATCACCTCTTTAAGTGAGTAGCTCATAATTTTGCCTCCCCTGCAAATGGTCCCAAAACAGTGAAGTGGGTCCTCTTTAGCTGTGTCTTTAGTACATAATCCTGCATTTCTGACCATATGCAGGGAGTGTGACCCAGGGAAGGATCCCTGACTCAATGGGATTTCTCTTGCTGTCTCTAGAATTTGAACACTGGAACCCAGACGTACAGAGGCTGGGAGCCATCGTGGTGTGCTATATTGATGACGGCAGCAGTGGGTGGTGTGGGGGCAGTTAATTGACAGCTACCTGTTGCTGACATCCCAGGAACTGCCTGAAACTCCTCTTTCCCAGTCATAAGATATCTAAGATTCTGCAGTATTCTTCATTAAATCCTAGCATGGTTTAAGCTAGCCAGAATTAGGTTCTGTTGCTTTCAATCAACAGAACCTTAGCTAATACGTTGTTATTTCCTGGTCTTTGTTCCTTTAATTCTCCAGGAAAAGAAGGGAAAATGGCTTATTGGTTTTAAAAAGAGACAAGGGACAACATACCATTTATGCAAAATTTAGAAGCACTCAAAGGAAACTCTGGAAAGTTCCTGAGACATACCTAGGTAGGATCAGCATAAAACTTGAACAGTGTATCTAGATCATGGTTGCCATGGTTGCCTTGACACAATGAACATCTGTATCAAGATCATATTTTCTTGGTGGGACAGAGAGAAGCACAAGGCGGGACTCACATTTACAGTCATCCTTGTTTTCCAGGGACCATACAACCCAGTTTGTCCAGAGCTGTTCATCTTAAGTTTGTTATCCCACCATAATTATAAATAGAACCTCCTTTTTCTCTCAAGAATATCCCACTTTGGATGATAATTTCTGTGACTACCCATTAAGAATATTTAATAACTATAGAAAACTGCTTCTCTATATTTTTTGTATGTTTGAAACATTTTATAACAAAAATATCTTTAAAGTTATCACCTACACAGAATATAGCTGCCAAATGCTCCTACTCTGCTATTCTAACCATGAATCCCTCTGGGGCCCCTTCCTCCTACGACGCTTGTGAGGATGAAATAAAATAAGCTCTATGAAGTGCCCAACAGTGACCAACACTGAATAAAATACAGCCACCATAGGTGGCCTTCCCTTATGTTCACCAAACTCCTGATAAGTTATTCGGTGATGTTTTAATCTTAATATTTTATGTAGATTATACATTCATGTGATTCAAAATGCAAAAGGTACAAAAGCGTATACAGTTAAAAGTTTCCCAACCCACTACCATTTATCTCCCTGGAGGCAACTGTTTCCAGATTTTTGAATATCCTTAAAGAATATCATATGTATGGAAAAGAAAGATTATATATTTATATGCATCTGTGTATGCATTTTCCTATGAGAGGCTCACAAAGTCTCCTTGAAGAGATATCATTATTACAAATACCCCTCAATTTACAATAGGGTTATATTCCAATAAACTTATGAAAATATTGTAAGCTGAAAATGCATTTAATACACTTAACCTACTAAACATCATAGCTTAGCTCGGCCTACCTTAAACACTCACATTAACCTACAGTTAGGCAAAATCATCTAACAGAAAGCCCATTTTATAATAAAGTGGGCTTTGAATATCTCATGTAATATAATGAATACTGTACTGAAAGTGGAAAACAGAATGGTTGTATGAGTACTCAAAGTACAGCTTCTGCTGAATGTGTATTGCTTTCAAACTATCTTAAAGTTGAAAAATCATAAGTCAAAATATTCTAAGTCAGGGATTGTTTGTACTTCTACTTTACATGATGAAATTGAGCCTTGAAAAGATTAAGTGACTCGCCCAAGGTCACACTGGCAGTTAAATAGTGAAACTTGGATCCAAATTGTTCAGTCACTACATGTATTGTCTTGAAATTTGAAAAAGTGGAAGAGGAATTAAACTACTAAATTGAAGGACTATTTTAGGCATAGAAGAAGCAGATGCCTTCATGTTCAAGTGATTGTGAAAAGCCCACTTGCCCCAAAATATGTCTCCTGGTCATATGAAATTCCACCATTTCAGATTTTTACCTGGGGATTTAGAGTAATCTGCTGTTTTCCTAGAGCTCCCCTAAAATAGAAATGGAAACTTTTGGAAGGCTAAATATATGCTAACAATGGAAAACTCATTTTCTCCCCTTCGTAAGGCAAGGTACTGAAGGAGGGGGCCCTACGGGCTGTGCAGGGACATCCTGGAGGCATGGGGAGAAGAAACTGAAAGGCAAGTTTGTATGGAACAAAGAATACCGATCTCAGGATTCTCCCTTGAACCTGCCCTAACTTTGTTCAAATAGACTTAGCCACTGACCTGCTGTCAAAAGACCACAGCCAATCTGACTTGTTTTCAATATAATGATGAATATTGATTTGGTCCCTTCATCCAACATTCTCAGCTGGATCTTTTTTGACCAAGGATATACATTACTAGGTGAGTACAGGCAGTTAATTCTTCCACACGGGACTTCGGAGTTTCTGAGTTAACCAGAATCACCCACCTTAACATCTGCCAGTTTATACCCCAAGTCCTGACCAGTGCCCCCTACCTGCTATGCCTCATGTTTTCAATAGAGCATAAAATCAGAAATGAAAGATGAAACATCATAGCCAATATCACAGAAATACAAAGGATCCTAAGAAACTGCTAGGTATAATTACACACTAACTAATTGGATCATCTAGAAGAAATGGATAAATTCCCAGACACATAAAACCTACCAAGATTGACTCATGAAGAAATTTAAAAATCCGAACAGACTAATAGCAAGCAAGGAGGTTGAATCAGTAAGAAAATGTCTCCTATCAATGAAAAACCCAAAACCAGATGGCTTCCCAGATTAATTCTACCAAATATTTTAAGAAGAACGAATACCAGTCCTTCTCAAACTCTTCCAAAAAGCTGAAGTGGAGGGAATACTTCCAAACTCATCTTACAGGGCCAGCATTACCCTGATTCCAAAGCCAGACAAGAACACTACAAGAAAGGAAAATGACAGGCCAATATCCTTGATCTACATAGATGCAAAAATCCTCAACAAAATCCTAGCAAACCAAATTCAATAGCACATTGAAAGAATCATTCACCATGATCATGTCATGGTTCAACATAAGCAAATCAATACATATAATATACCATATTAGAAAAATAAAGGATAGAAACTATATGGCCATCACAATAGATATAGAAAAAGCTTTTGACAAAATTCGAAACCCTTTCATGGTGAAAAAAAAAACACCCCACAGATCACGTATTGAGGGACTGTATCCCAACAAAATAAAGGCCATATATGACAAACCCATAGCTAACACCATGATCAATGGTGAAAAGGTGAAACTTTTCCTCTACCATCAGGAAAAAGACAAGGATGCCCACAGACACCACTTCTCAGGGTAATTTGGCAAAAGAAAGAAATAAAAGGCATCTTAATAGGAAAGGAAGAAGTGAAACTGTCTCTACTGACGGCATGATCTTGTTATATATAGAAAACCCTACAAACTTCACTAAAGAAAGGTTAGAACTCAACACAAAGAAGGGAACAATAGACACTGGGGGACTCCAAAGGTGGGAGGGAAGGATGGTGGGAGCAAGGGTTGAAAAACTACCTATCGATTACTATGCTCACTGCTTGGGTGGTGGGATCATTAGAAGCCCAAACCTCAGCACCATGCAATATACCTGTTTAAGAAACCTGTACATCTACGCTCCTGACTCTAAAATGAAACATGCAATATTTAAAAAACAAAAACAAATAAATAAAATTTGAAAACTGTTAGAACTGAACTGATAGGTGATATCAGCAAAGTTGTAGGATACAAAATCAACATATAGAGCCTTGAACACAGCAACATCCAGCTGTCTGACACGAAAGTCTCAGGGGCAATAAAACCTCTATATGAACTCAGAAACAATGAGCTAAGTTGTGTTTATGTCTGAAAGGATGTTAAGAACTTCATTCATGTTACATCAGAGCCAACAGAAAGAACCAACAGGAAACCTGTACCCAACAAACAGAAATGACAAGATGAAGGGAAAGCAGAGGTAAGGGCTTACCTTAGAAAGGGCAAGTGATTAGCTCAATATACAATACAATGTTTGCTCCTGAGCCAAAAATTTGTACAATAATTTGGATATTACTTGCACAACCAGAAAAATCAGCCACTCATTAGGAAAATGCGTTTCTGTAGAAGTCTTAGGACTCAGCTATCTATAATAACATGAAAAGACAATATTTTCATCCAAAATGAGTATTTTTGTTTGTCTTGGCTTGTTATTCTAACGTCAACAGCCTCTAAATAAACTGTTGAAGTACATGATATAACCACCTCTTTCTCCATCTTTCCCATTGCTCCCATAGGGTTCCAGTTGTGCAATTTCACCATTAGCAAAGCTTTTCGCTGAAATCTGGCTTTTCAAAGGGAGAGTATCCAGAAACAGAAGATGCTGATCTGGGAGGCTCTTCCTAATAGAACTGCTGCTTCAGTTTAACTTGAAAAAGCCCACACCCAGTTCCTAATGACAAACATCTGAACACCGGGTTCAGATGTTTGAACACCTGAGCAAGACCATGCTATGCCTCCTGCTCGCTCTGTTCTATAAGCAACCCACAGATTGCTCCCTGTGAAGAGGAGCCTGCCAGGGGAGCAGCATTCCACCAGACCCTGATTTAGCAAGATATTTCCGTATCATTCCCCCAACCAGCTGGAAGTCCTCCACTGCTCTTGTGTAAAAATCTAACTCATCTCGCTGAATTTCCTGATTTAAAAGTCTAATTCATTTCACCAAAAGTGTGACAGAAGGAAACCAAGTACACCATCTCTCTCTTACCAAACCAAAGCTATTGCATGTGCATTCTGGGGGGAAAACATGGTCCAAATATGTTATGGAGGGGGTGCCAGCCCAGTGTTATCCTCTTACTATTGCCATAGGATCTTGGCTGATGGCATCAGAGGAAAAACAAGTTTATCGATTACTTTCAACCATTAAGCTCACTCCTCCATGAAAAATAAGTCACAAGTCCAATGTCTCTTATTAAAATAAGCACTGCAAAATATAAAGGAGTCACAGTTTTAAAATGGGACACACGTTCTCTAAGCAGTGAACCATGTTAGAGGTGAACTGTTTACATTGTATAACGTCCCCTGGAGCCAGGGTTAGGAAGCACATCTGTTCTTTGGTGTTCTGGGATGAAGGAGAAAGGAAAATGTGCTGCCAGAAGTGCGTGGGAAGGAGCCCATGAGATAAAGGAAGTAAATCCATTTGCTGATTGCAATAATAATGGTAATACACGAAGCTATACATACATACATACATACATACATGCAAATTTTCACATTTTTTTAAAAAAAGAACTTAAGGCTTCCACTCATCTAATCAGCCCTTATGAACTCTCCTGATTAGCTGCAAGGAAAATCTTCCTTTCTCCTCTTTCTTGCACCATCCTGGGCTCCCTTTTGACTTGTTTTTTTTTTTAACTTATAAATGATCAGCTCATATTCTGAAGTTTGTAGTCCCCTCCCGCCCCCTCTCTCTCTATACGGCTCATTTACATTGGCAGCTGTCGTGCTGCTGGGCATCCTCAAACCCACAAGTTTCCCTTTAATGTTTGAGCAGACAAACATGATCATGCACTAGGCATCACTGTGCCACTCAAAATGCTTTTTTGTTTTTTTTATTGCATCTGAGAGAAATCTGAAGGTTGCAAACCTGGAGTCAGAATTGTCTCCATGTGTCTCAGTGGGAAGAGTATCGTGTGAAGAAACAAGTTGATTCTACTAATCAAAAGGAATTTTTTTTGATATCAGGTCATCCTCCGAATGAATTTGTATTACCGAGTGGAGGGTCACATGAAGAAAATGGTCAAACAGCACCACCTAGAGCAAGAGCTGAGAAGTGCAGTGGAGCCGGGCTGTGTCAGGAAAGAGAAGCAAGCTGGGGCCTGGCTCAGCGCTCTCCCCTCTGCTCCTGACTGCACGGAAAGATTAGGATGACAGTGGCAGGAAGCCTGTGCACCTAGTATGCATCACTTGAAGGGAACACACAGATTCCAGTAAACAGTTGGAAGGAAATGTTAATACCAGGCTCTGCTAAACAATATGAAATGACTCCTAGATGAGACAAGCAACTTTCATCAAAGTTCCCTGATACCTGAAAAGACAGCCCAGGGGATCCTGCACTACATGTGGTGTATGTAAATTAAGCGGGTTTTTTTCCCCTTTGTAATCAAGGCTCATACACAAACAAAATCACACTTTAGAAACGGCCTATTTCAACTTGTAACTAGCTTGCTTTCAGGGGCTCCAGGTCAAAAAGAAATAGAGCACAAAGACGCTTTCTCCTTAGGGATCATACACAAATTCACTCTGTCCGTTTCTTTCCCACATGGAGCAACAAAGCCGTCAGACCTCTCCATCCACACATCGGGTCCTTCCTGATTAAAGTGAGATAAATCACAGCCCTCTCTCTCCAGATGGCAGGCGACAAGAGGGGGATGCTTGCCTCAAGAAGTCCTCCCCATCCCTCTGCATTCATGCAAGCCCGAGCGGAGAGATGCAAGAAATTACGGATGCATTTTAATTCCCCAGACACTGCAATTAAAAATGGAAATTTTTTGGCCACGCCTGTTGGCTCACGCCTGTAATCCCAGCACTTTCAGAGGCCGAGGTTGGCGGATCACCTGGGGTCAGGAGTTCGAGACCAGCCTGGCCAACATGGTGAAACCCTGTCTCTACTAAAAATACAAAAATTAGCTAGGAATGGTGGTGGGCGCCTGTAGTCCCAGCTACTCGGGAGGATGAGGCAGGAGAATCACTTGAACCCGGGAGGCAAAGTTTGCAGTGAGCCAAGATCGCACCACTGCACTCCACTCTGGGTGACAAAGGAAGACTTCATCTCAAAAAATGTTTTTAAAAAATGGAAGTGTTGTTCTTTCATTTGTAAATGTGTTTTGGTAAAAGAGGGGCAGTTTAAGCAACCCTTTCTATTGTCTACATTGTTAAAATTCATCCGACATGGACTCTTGACTCCGTTTTGCCTGGGCAGACCCAATTCAAGCATTTACAACAGCTATAACCTCCTCAAATCAAAAAGAGGAATCAGCATTATTGCTAAGTTCAAATAAGGTCTTGTTTTATTTCATTTTTATTTTTGAATGCAGCCATTCCTCCATGTGCTGTCATCAGGTAAGATTGTCAGTCCTGATTAGGTAAAGGTATTATTACAAAATGCAATTCTTAAAAATTCAGTGTCTAACTACACTTTTAATAAGCCTTTCCCCCTCCCCTATGTATTCTCCCTTAGACACCCCTTCTCAAATTTAAAATCACAGAAACTAAAATATGATGCCTAAAGAGAGCCTAGCGACTGCCCAGTCCTCTAATTTGATGAGTGGGAGTACTGAAGCCCAGAGGAGGTCAAGTAATTTGTTCCCAATGTGTTAGAGAAGAAGAAAATGACCAGCTGGGAAATCCCACTCATGTCAAGGCAGAGGCACAGGGCCACAGACTGTGGTTGAATTGTGTCACACTCCTACATCCTTCTTTAGGAATCACAGAACATTCCTGTGTTGAGTCGGAGTCACTGACTTCCTTTTCAGGCTGATTGAGTTCTGTCCTTACAGGCTGCGACAAGAAGTTTTGGTATTATGCTACACCAAGACCATTTATCTAGTTCAAGAAATGCACAGTCCTTAGAGCCCAGCAACTTTCCCCATGTCCAGTAAATGTAGCTTCTCCATTAGAAGCTGTCAGAATGGAGCCTTCTGGCTCATCTTGATTTTGATTTGTGCAAGAATGAATGGTTGTGCTAAGACAGCTTTCCTAGCTGATAGAGAGCGAAACTTTTTTCTCATCATCTATAAAAAAATTAAATTAGAACTTTTTTCTCATAATCTGTGAAAAAATATTAAATTAAATCTAGCTCGTCTTGATTTTGATTTGTGCAAGAATGAATGGTTGTGCTAAGACAGTTTTCCTAGATGATAGTGAGCAAAACTTTTTTCTCATAATCTATAAAAAATATTAAATTAGAAGCATAGAGTTTATTTCATGACTTTTATCTTCCTGCAATTTTGTTGTGGGCATAAATGATTTGTTTTTATCCTGCCTGCCCCCCAATCCCTTTTCCAAGAGACTAAAAGAGTATCTAGTGCAAAGTGGAGACTCAAATATTTTTTAATAAACAGTGATCCCAGCCACCCAGTGCATGTTGCCAAATGCCAACCCCATAAATAATCAAACACATCATCTCATTCAGCCAATCAAAATCAAGTGCTACCTATTTTTTTAAGTTTTCATAGCCCTTGGGCATCTGCTTTCTCAGCATTTCCCAAACTTGAGTCATTCTCATCCTGCCTTCCTAATTTTGATCTGTCAATTACCTCTACTATTATTTATTTCATATATTTTTAAATAGACCCACTTTTGAAACTTAAATACACGCCTTTTAAAAGGAAGCTTTCTTACTACTATACATCAAAAGCCATTATTACTTGTTCTAAGTACTCATAACAAGATGGTCACAACTATTAAAATTTACTAATGTGCATCCACATACTCTCTAAATTCATGGAGCATCTGCACACACTTTAAGAAACAATTCTGCATTACTCACTCAATTTTCTTGACATCCTTCTGAGGCAGGACAAACCTTGGGCCCAAAGAATTGAGGTAGGAGTCCAAGCAAGTTGCCAGCCACATAAAGGCAAACCTTGGCTCGGAAGTCAGGACTACCAGCCCCTAGGTTATGGTTCATGCTCTTTCCTCTGCTCTCCAGAACCTCCTATCTCCAAGTGTAGTAAGCAGCCCAGATGAGGCAGCATCCTCTAGAGACTTGTTAAAAATGCAGAAGCTCAGGCTCCACCCCAGGCCTATGCAGACTGAATCTGCATTTTAACAAGGTCCAGGTAATTCACGTGCACATTAAGTTTGAAAAGGCCTGGTCTAGATCAGCGGTTCTCTAACTTAGCAGCACATTAGAACCATCTGTAGAGACTTTAAAAATACCAGTGCCTGGGCTTCACCTCCCAGAGAATCTGACTTAAGTGTCTGGGGTTTGCCCTGAGTCTAGGTATTTTTAAAAACTCCTCAGCTTATACAAAGCTGGCAGGGCCGGGCACAGTGGCTCATGCATATAATCCCAGCAGTTTGTGAGGCCAAAGTGGGCAGATTGCTTGAGTCCAGGAGTTTGAGATTAGCCTGGGCTAAAACCCCATCCCTACAAAAAAAAAAAATACAAAAAGTAGTTGGGCATGGTGGTGGCACATACCTGTAGTCCCGGCTACTCAGGAGGCTGAGTCCTCACTTCAACCCAGGAGGTCACGGTCTGGTCAACAGAGCAAGACCCTGTATCAAAACAAACAAACAAGCAAACAAAAAATGCTAGCAGCTTACCAGCTAGGGAGGCCTGTAGAGCCAAGTTTTCCAAATGGGGCTACATTAGTTGTTCCAGAACTTTAGCTGCATCAAAACCACCTGGATGGCTTGTTCAGCTACAGAGGGTCTGGCCATGCCCCTAGAGTTTCCAGCTGAGGGTCTGGAATGAGGCCCGATGATTTGCATTTCTAACAATCTCCAGGTGATGCTGATGCTGTGGGTCCAGGGACCACATTTTGAGAATCTATGCTAAATGAATCGGAGAAGACCAAAGCTCAAACTTATTCCAAGAACTTTTCAAGGCCCACCTGCAAGTTGTAGTGGAAGTAAGCATCTAAGGGTGCAAAAAAGTTTCACTGTAGACTAAGGCCTTTTACCTGAGCTCTCAAATGTTCACATTTCTCTTATCAACCTAAATGACAAACAGAGGGAGGCTCTCCACAAGAAAAAGATATTCGTTTGGAAACAGAGCCTTGCAATAGAAACAGGCAAGCCAGAGTAAACTATATGCATATTCACGGAGGTAAAGGAAGACAAAATAAAAAATGAGGAAGATTATATGATCATTTGGAAACGATTATCCTTGGCTACAAAGATCAATAACAAAGGTGATGCCAGGCACAGGTTGGACAGGCAGTTGTTGGGCAAATATCCTTCAGAAGCATTGTTGTGTGCAAAGTTGCAATGGGCTTTGTGCAAGATTGTGTTTTTTGCAGTCTTCTGTGATAAGTTTTTGTTATCAGGCATACAAGCCCAAGAATCCTTTATTGCATGACCTTCCCTGGCTCTATTTGTCAGGGTTTTGGTTAGGGGAGAGGTATTTTTAACACTCTCAATGTAAAAAATGCCATAAGGTAGGTACCCCAATTGCTTGTTTCGTCTTCATAAAATAACTTTTCCACCCGAACAAAGTCTACACATAAATTGTAAAAATACCCTGGCATGCAGTCCCTGGAAAAGTCTGAAGTCATTCTCGGGGTTCCCACCCAGGTGGGCAAGCGTAGCCACCACAGATAAACACAAAGTAGGGGTCCCCGCTGGGGTTCAGTGGCAGGCAGTGGCCCTGGTTCTGATATTTGGCTGAAAACACAGCTCCTCTTTGTCACCCTCAGGACATTTCAGCTATTTCCTAGATAATAATCTCACTTCACCCTGCACAAAACAGGCACATGATCATGTCACTCTGACCTGGTTTGAGTCCAAGGAGAATTTTGTTTTTAAAATAATTTAGGTTAGTAGTTAAAATATGAACTTTGGGCCAGGAGTGGTGGCCCATGCCTATAATCCCAGCACTTCGTGAGGCCAAAGTGGGCAGATTGCTTGAGTCCAGGAGTTTGAGACTAGCCTGGGCTAAAACCACATCCCTACAAAAAAAAAAAAATACAAAAAGTAGTTGGGCATGGTGGTGGCACATACCTGTAGTCCCGGCTACTCAGGAGGCTGAGTCCTCGCTTGAACCCAGGAGGTCACGGTCTGGTCAACAGAGCAAGACCCTGTATCAAAACGAATAAACAAACAAACAAAAAATGCTAGCAGCTTACCAGCTAGGGAGGCCTGTAGAGGCAAGTTTTCCAAATGGGGCTACATTAGTTGTTCCAAAACTTTAGCTGCATAGAAACCACCTGGATGGCTTGTTCAGCAACAGAGGGTCTGGCCATGCCCCTAGAGTTTCCAGCTGAGGGTCTGGAATGAGGCCCGATGATTTGCATTTCTAACAATCTCCAGGTGATGCTGATGCTGTGGGTCCAGGGACCACATTTTGAGAATCTATGCTAAATGAATCGGAGAAGACCAAAGCTCAAACTTATTCCAAGAACTTTTCAAGGCCCACCTGCAAGTTGTAGTGGAAGTAAGCATCTAAGGGTGCAAAAAAGTTTCACTGTAGACAAAGGCCTTTTACCTGAGCTCTCAAATGTTCACATTTCTCTTATCAACCTAAATAACAAACAGAGAGAGGCTCTCCACAAGAAAAAGATATTCGTTTGGAAACAGAGCATTGCAATAGAAACAGGCAAGCCAGAGTAAACTATATGCATATTCACGGAGGTAAAGGAAGACAAAAGAAAAAATGAGGAAGATTATATGATCATTTGGAAATGACTATCCTTGGCTACAAAGATCAATAACAAAGGTGATGCCAGGCACAGGTTGGACAGGCAGTTGTTGGGCAAATATCCTTCAAAAGCATTGTTGTGTGCAAAGTTGCAATGGGCTTTGTGCAAGATTGTGTTTTTTGCAGTCTTCTGTGATAAGTTTTTGTTATCAGGCATACAAGCCCAAGAATCCATTATTTCATGGCCTTTCCTGGCTCTATATGTCAGAGTTTTCGTTAGGGTAGGGCTATTTTTAACACTCTCAATGTAAAAAATGCCATAAGGTAGGTACCCCAATGATTTGTTTGGTCTTCATAAAGTAACCTTTCATAAAATCTCTGTAAACGTGGAAATATCTACACCGCTATCTCTGTAAATGTGTAAAAATTTACAACGCTATCTGTATAAACATGGAACTATTTACACCACCGTCTCTATAAACATGGAAATATCTACACCGTTATCTGTATAAACATGGAAATATCTACATTGCTATCTGTATAAACAGGGAAATATCTCCACCGCTATCTGTATAAACATGGAAATATCTACACCGCTTTCTGTATAAAGATGGAAATATCTACACCGCTATCTGTATAAACATGGAAATATATACAATGCTATCTGTGTAAACATGGAAATATCTACACAGCTATCTGTGTAAACTTGGAAATATCTACACAGCTATCTGTGTCAAAATGGAAATATCTACACTGCAATCTGTGCAAAGATGGAAATACCTACACTGCTATCTCTGTGAACATGGAAATATCTACACCGCTATTTGTATAAACATGGAAATATCTATACCGCAGTCTCTATAAACATGAAAATAACTCCACTGCAATCTGTATAAACATGAAAATATCTACACCGCTATCTGTATAATCATGGACATATCTAAACCGCAATCTGTATAAACATGGAAATATCTACCACGGTATGTGTGTAAACATGGAAATATCTACACAGCCATCTGTGTAAACTTGGAAATATCTACACAGCTATCTGCGTAAACATGGAAATATCTACACGGCAATCTGTGCAAAGATGGAAATAACTACAACGCTATCTCTGTAAACTTGGAAATATCTACACTGCTACCAGTATAAATATGGAAATATCTACACCGCTGTCTGTATAAACAAGGAAATATCTACACCGCCATCTGTAGAAACATGGAAATATCTACACCGAAATCTCTATAAACATGGAAATACCTACATCGCTATCTGTATAAATATGGAAATATCTACACCACTGTCTCTATAAACATGGAAATACCTACACCGCTTTCTCTATAAACATGAAAATATCTACACTGCTATCTCTATATACATGGAAATATCTACACCTCCATCTCTATAAACATGAAAATATCTAAACCGCCATCTTCAGAAACATGAATGTATCTACACCGCCATCTGTATAAACATGGAAATATCTACACCACTATCTGTATAAACGTGGAAATATCTTCACTGCCATCTGTATAAACATGGAAATATCTACACCGCCATCTGTAAAAAGATGGAAATATCTACAGCGCAATCTGTATAAATATGGAAATAACGACACCGCTATCTCTATAGACATGGAAACATCTACATCGCTATCTGTATAAACATGGAAATATCTACACTGCCATCTGTATAAAGATGGAAATATCTACACCGCGAGCTGTATAAACATGGAAATATCTACACCGCTATCTGGATAAAGACGGAAATACCAACACCGCTATCTGTATAAACATGGAAATACCTACACCGCTATCTCTATAAACATGAAAATACTTACACCACCATCTCTATAAACCTGGAAATATTTACACCGCTATCTCTATAAACTTAGAAATAACTATACCGCCATCTCTATGAACATGGAAATATCTACACCGCTATCTGCATAAACATGGAAATATCTACACAGACATCTGTATAAACATGGAAATATGTACACCGCCATCTCTATAAACATGAAAATATCTACACCGCCATCTTCAGAAACATGGATGTATCTAAACCGCCATCTGTATAAACATGGAAATATCTACACCACTATCTGTATAAACATGGAAATATCTTCAATGCCATCTGTATAAACATGGAAATATCTACACCCCCATCTGTATAAAGTTGGAAATATCTACACCACAATCTGTATAAATATGGAAATACCTACACCGCTATCTCTATAGACATGGAAATTTCTACATCGCTATCTGTATAAACATGGAAATATCTACACTGCCATCTGTATAAAGATGGAAATATCTACACCGCGAGCTGTATAAACATGGAAATATCTACAGCGCTATCTGTACAAACATGGAAATACCAACACCGTTATCTGTATAAACATGGAAATATCTACACCGCTGTCTCTATAAACATGAAAATACTTACACCATCATCTCTATAAACATGGAGATATTTACACCGCTATCTCTATAAACATAGAAATAACTACACCGCCATCTCTATAAACATGGAAATATCTACACCGCCATCTGCATAAACATGGAAATATCTACACAGATATCTGTATAAACATGGAAATATCTACACTGCCATCTGTATAAACTTGGAAATACCTACACTGACATCTGTAGAAAGATGGAAATGTCTACAAACAGATCTGTATCAACATGGGAATTTCTACACCGCTACCTGTATAAACATGGATATATCTACACCGCTATCTGTATCAGCATGGAAATAACTACACCACAATCTGTATAAACATGGAAATATGTACAATGCTATCTCTGTAAACATGGAAATATCCACACAGCTATCTGTGTAAACTTGGAAATATCTACACCGCTATCTGTGTAAATTTGGCAATACCTACACCGCAATCTATGCAAAGATGGAAATACCTACACTGCTATCTCTGTAAACATGGAAATATCTACACCGATATCTGTATAAACATGGAAATATCTACACTGCCATCTGTATAAACATGGAAATACCTACACGGCTTTCCCTATAAACATGAAAATATCTACATTGCTATCTCTATATACATGGAAATATCTACACCTCCATCTCTATAAACATGAAAATATCTACACCGTCATCTTCAGATACATGGGTGTAACTACACCGCCATCTGTATAAACATGGAAATATCTACATCACTATCTGCAAGAACATGGAAATATCTTCACTGCCATTTGTATAAACATGGAAATATCTACACCACCATCTGTATAAAGATGGAAATATCTACACCGCAATCTGTATAAATATGGAAATAACTACACCGCTATCTCTATAGACATGGAAATATCTACACCGCTATCTGTATAAACATGGAAATATCTACACTGCCATCTGTACAAAGATGGAAATATCTACACCGCGAACTGTATAGACACGGAAATATCTACACCGCTATCTGTATAAAGATGGAAATACCAACACCGCTATCTGTATAAACATGGAAATACCTACACCACTCTCTCTATAAACATGAAAATAATTACACCACCATCTCTATAAACATGGAAATATTTACACCGCTATCTCTATAAACTTAGAAATAACTATACCGCCATCTCTATGAACATGGAAATATCTACACCGCTATCTGCATAAACATGGAAATATCTACACAGACATCTGTATAAACATGGAAATATCTACACCGCCATCTCTATAAACATGAAAATATCTACACCACCATCTTCAGAAACATGGATGTATCTACACCGCCATCTGTATAATCATGGAAATATCTGCACCGCTATCTCTATGGACATGGAAATATCTACAAAGCCATCTGTATAAACATGGAAATACCTACACAGTCATGTGTTGGAACATGGAAACATCTACACTGCCATCTGTATAAACATAGAAATATCTACACAGACCTTTGTATAAATATGGAAATATCTGCATAGGCATCTGTGTAAACATGGAAATATCTGCACCGCTATGTGTATAAACATGGAAATACCTACACCACTGTCTCTATAAACATGGAAATATGTACACCGCTATGTGTATAAACATGGAATTATCTCCACTGCTGTCTGTATAAACATGGAAATATCTCCACCTTTATCTGTTTAAACATGGAAATATCTACAGCGCCATCTCTATAAACATTGAAATATCTACACTGCCATCTCTAAAAACATGGAAATATCTACACTGTCATCTGAATAAACATGGAAATATCTACACCACCATCAGTATAAACATGGAAATACCTACAATACCATCTGTATACCCATGGAAATATCTAGACAGACATCTGTATAAATATGGAAATATCTACATGACCATCTGTATAAACATGGAAATATCTACACTGCCATTTGTAGAAAGATGGAAATATGTACACTGCTATCTCTATAAATATGGAAATATCTACACCGCCATCTCTATAAACATGAAAATAACTACACTGCCATCTCCATAAAGATGGAAGTTTCTACCCCGTCATGTGTATAAACACGACAATATCTACACCACCATCTTAGTAAATATGGAAATAACTACACCGCTATCTGTATAAACATGGAATTATCTACACCGCCATCTGCATGTCCATGGAAATATCTACGCCGCCGTCTGTATAAACATGGAAATATGTACACGGCCATCTGTGTATAGATGGAAATATCAACACCGCCATCTGTGCAAACATGGAAATATCTACATCGCTATCTCTATAAACATGGAAATATCTGCACTGCCATTTGTAAAAACATGGAAATACGTATACACTCATCTGTATAAACATGGAAATATCTACAATGCCATCTGTATACATATGGAAATATCTACACAGCCATCTGTATAAACATGTAAATATCTACACTGCTATCTCTATAAACATGGAAATATCTACACAGCCATCTGTATAAACATGTAAATATCTACACTGCTATCACTATAAACATGGAAATATCTACACTGCCATCTCTATAAACTTGAAAATATCTACACTGCCATCTCCATAAACATGGAACTAACTACTCAGCCATCTGTATAAACATGGAAACATCTACACCGCCATCTGTGTGAATAAGGAAATATCTACAATGCCATCTGTATAAAGATATAAATATCTGCACCGCGAGCTGTATAAACATGGAAAATTTTCATAGCTATCTGTATAAACGTGGAAATAGCAACATCGCTATCGGTATAAACATGGAAATATCTACATCGCCATCTATATAAACATGGAAATATCTACACCGCTATGTCTATAAACATGAAAATACCTACACCGCTATCTCTATAAACATGGAAATAACTACACCGCTATCTCTATAAACATGGAAATATCTACATCGCCATCTGTATAAACATGGAAATAACTACACCGCGATCTGTACAAACATGGAGATATCTACACCGCGATCTGTATAAACATGGAAATATCTTCACCACAATCTGTATAAACATGGAAATATCTACACCGCTACCTGTATAAACATGGTAATATCGACACCACCATCTATATAAACATGGAAATATCTACACCGCCATCTGTATAAACATGGAAATATCAACAATGCCATCTGTAGAAAGATGGAAATATCTATACCGCAATCTGTGTAAACATGGAAATATCTGCACCGCTATCTGTAAAAAGATGGAAATACCTACACCGCTATCTGTATAAACATGGAAATATCTACACCACGATCTGAATATACATGGAAATACCTACCCCGTGATCTGTATAAACATGGAAATATCTACACCGCTATCTGTATAAACATGGAAATATCTACACAGCTTTCTGTATAAACATGGAAATATCTAAACTGCCATCTGTATAAACATGGAAATACCTACAAAGTCATCTGTATAAACATGGAAATATCTACACAGCCATCTGTATAAACATGGAAATATCTACACAGCCATCAGTATATACATGGAAACATCTAAATCGCTATCTGTATAAACATGGAAATAACTACACCGCTATTTGTATAAACAAGGAAATATCTACACCGTGATCTGTATAAACATTGAAATATCAACACCGCCATCTCTATAAACATGGAAATATCTACACCCTTATCTGTATAAACATGGAAATATCCCCACTGCTATCTCTATAAGCATCGAAATATCTACACCGCCATCTGTAGAAACATGGAAATACTTACAAAGTTCTCTGTATAAACATGGAAATATCTACACCGCCATCTGTAGAAACATGGAAATACTTACAAAGTTCTCTGTATAAACATGGAAATATCTACACCGCCATCTGTATAAACATGGAAATATCTACACAGTCATGTGTATATACATGGAAATATCTACACCGCTATCCATGTAAACATGGAAATAACTACACCGCTATCTGTATAAACATGGAAATATCTACACCGCCATCTACATATCCATGGAAATATAAGCGCCGCCATCTGTATAAACATGGAAATATCTACACGGTCATCTGTGTACAGATGGAAATACCAACACCGCCATCTGTACAAACATGGAAATATCTACACCGCTATCTGTATAAACATGGAAATATCTACACCGCGGTCTGTATAAACATGGAAATATCCACACCGCTATCTGTATAAACATGGAAATATCTATACTGCTATCTCTATAAACTTGGAAATATCTACACCGTGATCTGTATAAACATGGAAATATCTACACCGCTATCTGTATAAACATGGAAATATCTACACCGCTATCTCTATAAACATGGGAATATTTACACTGCTATCTTTATAAACATGGAAATATCTGCACTGCTATCTCTATAAACATGGAAATATCTACACCGAGATCTGTATAAACGTGGAAATGTCTTCACCACAATCTGTATAAACATGGAAATATCTACACCGCTACCTGTATAAACATGGTAATGTCTACACCACCATCTATACAAACATGGAAATATCTACACCGCCATCTGTATAAACATGGAAATATCAACAATGCCATCTGTAGAAAGATGGAAATATCTATACCGCAATCTGTGTAAACATGGAAATATCTGCACCGCTATCTGTAAAAACATGGAAATACCTACACCGCTATATGTATAAACATGGAAATATCTACACCACGATCTGAATATACATGGAAATACCTACCCCGTGATCTGTATAAACATGGAAATATCTACACCGCTATCTGTATAAACATGGAAATATCTACACAGCTTTCTGTATAAACATGGAAATATCTAAACTGCCATCTGTATAAACATGGAAATACCTACAAAGTCATCTGTATAAACATGGAAATATCTACACAGCCATCTGTATAAACATGGAAATATCTACACAGCCATCAGTATATACATGGAAACATCTAAATCGCTATCTGTATAAACATGGAAATAACTACACCGCTATTTGTATAAACAAGGAAATATCTACACCGTGATCTGTATAAACATTGAAATATCAACACCGCCATCTCTATAAACATGGAAATATCTACACCCTTATCTGTATAAACATGGAAATATCCCCACTGCTATCTCTATAAGCATCGAAATATCTACACCGCCATCTGTAGAAACATGGAAATACTTACAAAGTTCTCTGTATAAACATGGAAATATCTACACCGCCATCTGTAGAAACATGGAAATACTTACAAAGTTCTCTGTATAAACATGGAAATATCTACACCGCCATCTGTATAAACATGGAAATATCTACACAGTCATGTGTATATACATGGAAATATCTACACCGCTATCCATGTAAACATGGAAATAACTACACCGCTATCTGTATAAACATGGAAATATCTACACCGCCATCTACATATCCATGGAAATATAAGCGCCGCCATCTGTATAAACATGGAAATATCTACACGGTCATCTGTGTACAGATGGAAATACCAACACCGCCATCTGTACAAACATGGAAATATCTACACCGCTATCTGTATAAACATGGAAATATCTACACCGCGGTCTGTATAAACATGGAAATATCCACACCGCTATCTGTATAAACATGGAAATATCTATACTGCTATCTCTATAAACTTGGAAATATCTACACCGTGATCTGTATAAACATGGAAATATCTACACCGCTATCTGTATAAACATGGAAATATCTACACCGCTATCTCTATAAACATGGGAATATTTACACTGCTATCTTTATAAACATGGAAATATCTGCACTGCTATCTCTATAAACATGGAAATATCTACACCGAGATCTGTATAAACATGGAAATGTCTTCACCACAATCTGTATAAACATGGAAATATCTACACCGCTACCTGTATAAACATGGTAATGTCTACACCACCATCTATACAAACATGGAAATATCTACACCGCCATCTGAATAAACATGGAAATATATACAATGCCATCTGTAGAAAGATGGAAATATCTACACCGCAATCTGTGTAAACATGGAAATAGGAACACCGCTATCTGTAAAAACATGGAAATATCTACACCGCTATCTGTATAAACATGGAAATATATACACCGCGATCTGTATAAACATGGAAATATCTACACCACGATCAGTATAAACACGGAAATATCTACACCGCTATCTGTATAAACATGGAAACATATCCACTGCTATCTCTATAAACATCGAAATATCTACACCGCCATCTGTATAAACACGGAAATACTTACAAAGTTATCTGTATAAACATGGAAATAAATACAACGCTATCAATATAAACATGGAAATAACTACACCGCTATCTGTATAAACATGGAAATATCTACACCGCTACCTACATATCCATGGAAATATCTGCGCCACCATCTGTATAAACATGGAAATATCTACACGGTCATCGGTGTATAGATGGAAATATCAACACCGCTATCTGTACAAACATGGAAATATCTGCTCCGCTATTTGTATAAACATGGAAATATCTACACCGCGGTCTGTATAAACATGGAAATATCTACACCGCTATCTATATAAACATGGAAATATCTACACCGCTATCTCTATAAACATGGAAATATCTACACCGTGATCTCTTCAAACATGGAAATATTTACACAGCTATCGGTATAAACATGGAAATTTCTACACCGTTTTCTGTATAAATATGGAAATATCTACACCACTATCTCTATAAACATGGAAATATCTACACCGCCATCTGTATAAACATGGAAATACCTATACAGTCATCTGTGTAAACATGGAAATATCAACACCACCATCTGTATAAACATGGAAATATCTTCAATGCCATCTGTATACACATTCAAATACCTACACGGCAATGTGTGTATAGATGGAAACATCAACACCGCCATCTGTAGAAACATGGAAATATCTACACTGCTATCTCTATAAACATGGAAATACCTACACTGCGGTCTGTATAAACGTGGAAATATCTGCACCGCTATCTCTATAAACATGGAAATAACTACAAAGACATCTGTATAAACATGGAAATACCTACACAGTCATGTGTAGGAACATTTAAATATCTACACTGTCATCTGTATAAACACAGAAATATCTACAAAGCTCTGTGTATAAATATGGAAATATCATCATAGGCATCTGTGTAAACATGGAAATATCTTCCCCGCTATCTGTATAAACATGGAAATGCGTACACCGCTGTCTCTATAAACATGGAAATATGTACACCGCTATGTGTATAAACATGGAAATATCTCCACTGCTCTCTGTATAAACATGGAATTATCTCCACCGTTACCTGTAAACATGGAAATATCTACAGCGCCATCTCTATAAACATTGAAATATCTACACTGCCATCTGTAAAAACATGGAAATATCAACACCGCCAACTGTATAAACATGGAAATACCTACACCACCATCTGTATAAACATGGAAATACCTACAATACCATCTGTATACACATGGAAATGTCTACACAGACATCTGTATAAATATGGAAATAACTACACGGCCATTTGTATAAACATGGAAATATCTACACCGCCAACTGTATAAACATGGAAATATCTACACCACCATCTGTATAAACATGGAAATACCTACAATACCATCTGTATACACGTGGAAATATCTTCACCGCTATCTGTATAAACATGGAAATATCTACACCGCCATCTGTATAAACATGGTAATATCTACACCACCATCTATATAAACATGGAAATATCTACACCGGCATCTATATATACATGGAAATATCTACAATGCCATCTGTAGAAAGATGGAAATATCTACACCGCAATCTGTGTAAACATGGAAATATCTACACCGATATCTGTAAAAACATGGAAATATCTACACCGCTATCTGTATAAACATGGAAATATCTACACCGTGATCTGTATAAACATGGAAATATCTACACCACGATCTGTATAAACATGGAAATATCTACACCGCTATCTGTATAAACATGGAAATATCTACACAGCTATCTCTATAAACATGGAAATATCTACACCGCCATCTGTATAAACATGGAAATACTTCCAAAGTCATCTGTATAAACATGGAAATACCAACAGAGCCATCGGTAGAAACATGGAAATATCTACACAGCCATCAGTAGAAACATGGAAATATCTACACAGCCATCAGTATATACATGGAAATATCTACAACGCTATCTGTGTAAACATGGAAATAACTACACCGCTATTTGTATAAACAAGCAAATATCTACACCGTGATCAGTATAAACACGGAAATATCTACGCCGCCATCTCCATAAACATGGAAATATCTACACCCCTATCTGTATAAACATGGAAATATGCACACCGCTATCTCTGTAAACATGGAAAAATCAACACCGCTATCTCTATGAACATGGAAATATCTACACCGCCGTCTCTATAAACATGGAAATATCTACACCACGATCAGTATAAACATGCAAATATCTACACCGCTATCTGTATAAACATGGAAATATCTCCACTGCTATCTCTATAAACTTCGAAATATCTACACCGCCATCTTTATAAACATGGAAATACTTACAAAGTTATCTGTATAAACATGGAAATATCTACACCGCCATCTGTATAAACATGGAAATATCTACACAGCCATGTGTATATACATGGAAATATCTACACCGCTATCTATACAAACATGGAAATTACTACACCGCTATCTGTATAAACATGGAAATATCTACACCACCATCTACATATCCATGGAAATATCTGCGCCGCCAGCTGTATAAACATGGAAATATCTACACGGTCATCTGTGTATAGATGGAAATATCAACACCGCCATCTGTACAAACATGGAAATATCTGCGCCGCTATCTGTATAACCATGGAAATATCTACACCACGGTCTGTATAAACATGGAAATATCTACACCGCTATCTGTATAAACATGGAAATATCTACAACGCTTTCGCTATAAACATGGAAATATCTAAACCGTGATCTGTATAAACATGGAAATATGTACACCGCTATCTGTATAAACATGGAAATTTCTACACCGTTATCTGTATAAATATGGAAATATCTACACCGCTATCTGTATAAACATGGAAATATCTACACCGCTATCTGTATAAACATGGAAATATCTACACTGCGATCTGTATAAACATGGAAATATCTACACCGTGATCTGTATAAACATGGAAATATCTTCACCACAATCTGTATAAACATGGAAATATCTACACCGCAACCTGTATAAACATGGTGATATGTACACCACCATCTATATAAACATGGAAATACGTACACCACCATCTGTATAAACATGGAAATATCTACAATGCCATCTGTAGAAAGATGGAAATATCTACACCGCAATCTGTGTAAACATGGAATATCTACACCGCTATCTGTAAACACATGGAAATATCTACACCGCTATCTGTATAAACATGGAAATGTCTACACTGCGATCTGTATAAACATGGAAATATCTACACCGTGATCTGTATAAACATGGAAATATCTACACCGCTATCTGTATAAACATGGAAATATCTACACAGCTATCTCTATAAAGATGGAAATATCTACGCAGCTATCACTATAAACATGGAAATAACTACACCGCCATCTGTATAAACATACAAATACCTACAAAGTCATCTGTATAAACATGGAAATATCTACACAGCCATCTGTATAAACATGGAAATATCTACACCGCCATCTGTATAAACATGGAAATAACTACACCGCTATTAGTATAAACAAGGAAATATCTACACCGTGATCTGTATAAATATGGAAATATCTACACCACCATGTCTATAAACATGGAAATATCTACACCCATATCTGTATAAACATGGAAATATCCACACCGCTATCTCTATAAACATGGAAAAATCAACACCGCTATCTCTATGAACATGGAAATATCTACACCGCCATCTCTATAAACATGGAAATATCTACACTGCGATCAGAATAAACATGGAAATATCTACACCGCTATCTGTATAAACATGGAAATACTTACAAAGTTATCTGTATAAATATGGAAATATCTACACCGCCATCTGTATAATCATGGAAATATCTACACAGCCATGTGTATATACATGGAAATAACTACACCGCTATCATTATAAACATGGAAATAACTACACCGCTATCTGTATAAACTTGGAAATATCTACACCGCCATCTACATATCCATGGACATATCTGCGCCGCCATCTGTATAAACATGGAAATATCTAGACGGTCATCAGTGTATAGATGGAAATATCAACACCGCCATCTGTACAAACATGGAAATATCTGCACCGATATCTGTATAAACATGGAAATATCTACACCGCGGTCTGTATAAACATGAAAATATCTACACCGCTATCTGTATAAACATGGAAATATCTACACCGCTATCTCTATAAACATGGAAATATCTACACCCCTATCTGTATAAGCATGGAAATGTCCACACCGGTATCTCTATAAACATGGAAAAATCAACACCGCTATCTCTATGAACATGGAAATATCTGCACCGCCATCTCTATAAACATGGAAATATCTACACCACGATCAGAATAAACATGGAAATATCTACACCGCTATCTGTATAAACATGGAAATATCTCCACTGCTATCTCTATAAACATCGAAATATCTACACCGCCATCTGTATAAACATGGAAATACTTACAAAATTATCTGTATAAACATGGAAATATCTACACCGCCATCTGTATAAACATGGAAATATCTACACAGCCATGTGTATATACATGGAAATAACTACACCGCTATTTGTATAAACATGGAAATACCTACAAAGTCATCTGTGTAAACATGGCAATATCTACACATCTATCTCTATAAACATGGAAATACCTACACCGCCATCTATATAAACATGGAAATACCTACAAAGTCATCTGTGTAAACATGGAAATATCTACTCAGCCATCTGTATAAACATGGAAATATCTACACAGCCATCTGTATATACATGGAAATATCTACTCCGCTATCTTTATAAACATGGAAATAACTACACCGCTATTTGTATAAACAAGGAAATATCTACACCGCCATCTGTTTAAACATGGAAATATATACACAGAAATCTGTTTATACATGGAAATATCTACACCGCTATCTGTATAAATGTGGAAATATTTGCACGGCTATCCCTATAAACATGGTAATATCAACACCGCGATCTGTATAAACATGGGAATATCTACACCATGATCTGTATAAATATGGAAATATCCACACCGCTATCTCAATAAAGACGGAAAAATCAACACCGCTATATCTATGAACATGGAAATATCTACACCGCCATCTCTATAAACATGGAAATATCTACACCGCAAACAGTAAAAACATGGAAATATCTACACCGCTATCTGCATAAACATGGAAATATCTCCACTGCTATCTCTATAAACATCAAAATATCTACACCGCCATCTGTATAAACATGGAAATACTTACAATGTTATCTGTATAAACATGGAAATATCAACACCGCCATCTGTAGAAACATGGAAATATGTAAACAGCCATGTGTATATACATGGAAATATCTACACCGCTATATATATAAACATGGAAATAAGTACACGGCTATTTGTATAAACATGGAAATATCTCCATTGCTGTCTCTATAAACATCGAAATATCTACACTGCCATCTGTATAAACATGGAAATACTTACAAAGTTATCTGTATAAACATGGAAATATCTACACCACCATCTGTATAAAAATGGAAATATCTACACAGCCATGTGTACATACATGGGAATATCTACACCGCTCTCTATATAAACATGGAAATAACTACACCGCTATCTCTATATACATGCAAATATCTACACCGCCATCTACATATCCATAGAAATATCTGCGCCGCCATCTGTATAAACATGGAATTATCTACACAGTCATCTGTGTACAGATGGAAATATCAACACCGCCATCTGTACAAACATGGAAATATCTACACCGCGGTCTGTATAAACATGGAAAATCTTCACCACTACCTGTATAAACATGGAAATATCTACACCGCTATCTCTATAAACATGGAAATATCTACACCGTTATCTGTATAAGCATGGAAATATTTACACCGCTATCTGTATAAACATGGAAATTTCTACAATACCATCTGTATACACATGGAAATACCTACACGGCAATCTGTGTATAGATGGAAACATCAACACCGCCATCTGTACAAACATGGAAATATCTACACTGCTATCTCTATAAACATGGAAATATCTACACTGCGGTCTGTATAAACATGGAAATATCTTGACCGGTATCTGTATAAACATGGAAATATCTACACCACGATCTGTATAAACATGGAAATATATACACCGCTGTCTGTATAAACATGGAATATCTGCACCGCTATCTCTATGGACATGGAAATATCTACAAAGCCATCTGTATAAACATGGAAATACCTACACAGTCATGTGTTGGAACATGGAAACATCTACACTGCCATCTGTATAAACATAGAAATATCTACACAGACCTTTGTATAAATATGGAAATATCTGCATAGGCATCTGTGTAAACATGGAAATATCTGCACCGCTATGTGTATAAACATGGAAATACCTACACCCCTGTCTCTATAAACATGGAAATATGTACACCGCTATGTGTATAAACATGGAATTATCTCCACTGCTGTCTGTATAAACATGGAAATATCTCCACCTTTATCTGTTTAAACATGGAAATATCTACAGCGCCATCTCTATAAACATTGAAATATCTACACTGCCATCTCTAAAAACATGGAAATATCTACACTGTCATCTGAATAAACATGGAAATATCTACACCACCATCAGTATAAACATGGAAATACCTACAATACCATCTTTATACCCATGGAAATATCTAGACAGACATCTGTATAAATATGGAAATATCTAAATGACCATCTGTATAAACATGCAAATGTCTACACTGCCATCTGTAGAAAGATGGAAATATGTACACTGCTATCTCTATAAATATGGAAATATCTACACCGCCATCTCTATAAACATGAAAATAACTACATTGCCATCTCCATAAAGATGGAAGTTTTTACCCCGTCATGTGTATAAACACGACAATATCTACACCACCATCTTAGTAAATATGGAAATAACTACACCGCTATCTGTATAAACATGGAATTATCTACACCGCCATCTGCATGTCCATGGAAATATCTACGCTGCCGTCTGTATAAACATGGAAATATCTACACGGCCATCTGTGTATAGATGGAAATATCAACACCGCCATCTGTGCAAACATGGAAATATCTACATCGCTATCTCTATAAACATGGAAATATCTGCACTGCCACTTGTAAAAACATGGAAATACGTATACACTCATCTGTATAAACATGGAAATATCTACAATGCCATCTGTATACATATGGAAATATCTACACAGCCATCTGTATAAACATGTAAATATCTACACTGCTATCTCTATAAACATGGAAATATCTACACAGCCATCTGTATAAACATGTAAATATCTACACTGCTATCACTATAAACATGGAAATATCTACACTGCCATCTCTATAAACTTGAAAATATCTACACTGCCATCTCCATAAACATGGAACTAACTACTCAGCCATCTGTATAAACATGGAAACATCTACACCGCCATCTGTGTGAATAAGGAAATATCTACAATGCCATCTGTATAAAGATATAAATATCTGCACCGCGAGCTGTATAAACATGGAAAATTTTCATAGCTATCTGTATAAACGTGGAAATAGCAACATCGCTATCGGTATAAACATGGAAATATCTAAATCGCCATCTATATAAACATGGAAATATCTACACCGCTATGTCTATAAACATGAAAATACCTACACCGCTATCTCTATAAACATGGAAATAACTACACCGCTATCTCTATAAACATGGAAATATCTACATCGCCATCTGTATAAACATGGAAATAACTACACCGCGATCTGTACAAACATGGAGATATCTACACCGCGATCTGTATAAACATGGAAATATCTTCACCACAATCTGTATAAACATGGAAATATCTACACCGCTACCTGTATAAACATGGTAATATCTACACCACCATCTATATAAACATGGAAATATCTACACCGCCATCTGTATAAACATGGAAATATCAACAATGCCATCTGTAGAAAGATGGAAATATCTATACCGCAATCTGTGTAAACATGGAAATATCTGCACCGCTATCTGTAAAAACATGGAAATACCTACACCGCTATCTGTATAAACATGGAAATATCTACACCACGATCTGAATATACATGGAAATACCTACCCCGTGATCTGTATAAACATGGAAATATCTACACCGCTATCTGTATAAACATGGAAATATCTACACAGCTTTCTGTATAAACATGGAAATATCTAAACTGCCATCTGTATAAACATGGAAATACCTACAAAGTCATCTGTATAAACATGGAAATATCTACACAGCCATCTGTATAAACATGGAAATATCTACACAGCCATCAGTATATACATGGAAACATCTAAATCGCTATCTGTATAAACATGGAAATAACTACACCGCTATTTGTATAAACAAGGAAATATCTACACCGTGATCTGTATAAACATTGAAATATCAACACCGCCATCTCTATAAACATGGAAATATCTACACCCTTATCTGTATAAACATGGAAATATCCCCACTGCTATCTCTATAAGCATCGAAATATCTACACCGCCATCTGTAGAAACATGGAAATACTTACAAAGTTCTCTGTATAAACATGGAAATATCTACACCGCCATCTGTAGAAACATGGAAATACTTACAAAGTTCTCTGTATAAACATGGAAATATCTACACCGCCATCTGTATAAACATGGAAATATCTACACAGTCATGTGTATATACATGGAAATATCTACACCGCTATCCATGTAAACATGGAAATAACTACACCGCTATCTGTATAAACATGGAAATATCTACACCGCCATCTACATATCCATGGAAATATAAGCGCCGCCATCTGTATAAACATGGAAATATCTACACGGTCATCTGTGTACAGATGGAAATACCAACACCGCCATCTGTACAAACATGGAAATATCTACACCGCTATCTGTATAAACATGGAAATATCTACACCGCGGTCTGTATAAACATGGAAATATCCACACCGCTATCTGTATAAACATGGAAATATCTATACTGCTATCTCTATAAACTTGGAAATATCTACACCGTGATCTGTATAAACATGGAAATATCTACACCGCTATCTGTATAAACATGGAAATATCTACACCGCTATCTCTATAAACATGGGAATATTTACACTGCTATCTTTATAAACATGGAAATATCTGCACTGCTATCTCTATAAACATGGAAATATCTACACCGAGATCTGTATAAACATGGAAATGTCTTCACCACAATCTGTATAAACATGGAAATATCTACACCGCTACCTGTATAAACATGGTAATGTCTACACCACCATCTATACAAACATGGAAATATCTACACCGCCATCTGAATAAACATGGAAATATATACAATGCCATCTGTAGAAAGATGGAAATATCTACACCGCAATCTGTGTAAACATGGAAATAGGTACACCGCTATCTGTAAAAACATGGAAATATCTACACCGCTATCTGTATAAACATGGAAATATATACACCGCGATCTGTATAAACATGGAAATATCTACACCACGATCAGTATAAACACGGAAATATCTACACCGCTATCTGTATAAACATGGAAACATATCCACTGCTATCTCTATAAACATCGAAATATCTACACCGCCATCTGTATAAACACGGAAATACTTACAAAGTTATCTGTATAAACATGGAAATAAATACAACGCTATCAATATAAACATGGAAATAACTACACCGCTATCTGTATAAACATGGAAATATCTACACCGCTACCTACATATCCATGGAAATATCTGTGCCACCATCTGTATAAACATGGAAATATCTACACGGTCATCTGTGTATAGATGGAAATATCAACACCGCTATCTGTACAAACATGGAAATATCTGCACCGCTATTTGTATAAACATGGAAATATCTACACCGCGGTCTGTATAAACATGGAAATATCTACACCGCTATCTATATAAACATGGAAATATCTACACCGCTATCTCTATAAACATGGAAATATCTACACCGTGATCTCTGCAAACATGGAAATATTTACACAGCTATCGGTATAAACATGGAAATTTCTACACCGTTTTCTGTATAAATATGGAAATATCTACACCGCTATCTCTATAAACATGGAAATATCTACACCGCCATCTGTATAAACATGGAAATACCTATACAGTCATCTGTGTAAACATGGAAATATCAACACCACCATCTGTATAAACATGGAAATATCTTCAATGCCATCTGTATACACATTCAAATACCTACACGGCAATGTGTGTATAGATGGAAACATCAACACCGCCATCGGTAGAAACATGGAAATATCTACACTGCTATCTCTATAAACATGGAAATACCTACACTGCGGTCTGTATAAACATGGAAATATCTGCACCGCTATCTCTATAAACATGGAAATATCTACAAAGACATCTGTATAAACATGGAAATACCTACACAGTCATGTGTAGGAACATTTAAATATCTACACTGTCATCTGTATAAACATAGAAATATCTACAAAGCTCTGTGTATAAATATGGAAATATCATCATAGGCATCTGTGTAAACATGGAAATATCTTCCCCGCTATCTGTATAAACATGGAAATACCTACACCGCTGTCTCTATAAACATGGAAATATGTACACCGCTATGTGTATAAACATGGAAATATCTCCACTGCTCTCTGTATAAACATGGAATTATCTCCACCGTTATCTGTAAACATGGAAATATCTACAGCGCCATCTCTATAAACATTGAAATATCTACACTGCCATCTGTAAAAACATGGAAATATCAACACCGCCAACTGTATAAACATGGAAATACCTACACCACCATCTGTATAAACATGGAAATACCTACAATACCATCTGTATACACATGGAAATATCTACACAGACATCTGTATAAATATGGAAATAACTACACGGCCATTTGTATAAACATGGAAATATCTACACCGCCAACTGTATAAACATGGAAATATCTACACCACCATCTGTATAAACATGGAAATACCTACAATACCATCTGTATACACGTGGAAATATCTTCACCGCTATCTGTATAAACATGGAAATATCTACACCGCCATCTGTATAAACATGGTAATATCTACACCACCATCTATATAAACATGGAAATATCTACACCGGCATCTATATATACATGGAAATATCTACAATGCCATCTGTAGAAAGATGGAAATATCTACACCGCAATCTGTGTAAACATGGAAATATCTACACCGATATCTGTAAAAACATGGAAATATCTACACCGCTATCTGTATAAACATGGAAATATCTACACCGTGATCTGTATAAACATGGAAATATCTACACCACGATCTGTATAAACATGGAAATATCTACACCGCTATCTGTATAAACATGGAAATATCTACACAGCTATCTCTATAAACATGGAAATATCTACACCGCCATCTGTATAAACATGGAAATACTTCCAAAGTCATCTGTATAAACATGGAAATACCAACAGAGCCATCGGTAGAAACATGGAAATATCTACACAGCCATCAGTAGAAACATGGAAATATCTACACAGCCATCAGTATATACATGGAAATATCTACACCGCTATCTGTGTAAACATGGAAATAACTACACCGCTATTTGTATAAACAAGAAAATATCTACACCGTGATCAGTATAAACACGGAAATATCTACGCCGCCATCTCCATAAACATGGAAATATCTACACCCCTATCTGTATAAACATGGAAATATGCACACCGCTATCTCTGTAAACATGGAAAAATCAACACCGCTATCTCTATGAACATGGAAATATCTACACCGCCGTCTCTATAAACATGGAAATATCTACACCACGATCAGTATAAACATGCAAATATCTACACCGCTATCTGTATAAACATGGAAATATCTCCACTGCTATCTCTATAAACTTCGAAATATCTACACCGCCATCTTTATAAACATGGAAATACTTACAAAGTTATCTGTATAAACATGGAAATATCTACACCGCCATCTGTATAAACATGGAAATATCTGCACAGCCATGTGTATATACATGGAAATATCTACACCGCTTTCTATACAAACATGGAAATTACTACACCGCTATCTGTATAAACATGGAAATATCTACACCAACATCTACATATCCATGGAAATATCTGCGCCGCCAGCTGTATAAACATGGAAATATCTACACGGTCATCTGTGTATAGATGGAAATATCAACACCGCCATCTGTACAAACATGGAAATATCTGCGCCGCTATCTGTATAACCATGGAAATATCTACACCACGGTCTGTATAAACATGGAAATATCTACACCGCTATCTGTATAAACATGGAAATATCTACAACGCTTTCGCTATAAACATGGAAATATCTAAACCGTGATCTGTATAAACATGGAAATATGTACACCGCTATCTGTATAAACATGGAAATTTCTACACCGTTATCTGTATAAATATGGAAATATCTACACCGCTATCTGTATAAACATGGAAATATCTACACCGCTATCTGTATAAACATGGAAATATCTACACTGCGATCTGTATAAACATGGAAATATCTACACCGTGATCTGTATAAACATGGAAATATCTTCACCACAATCTGTATAAACATGGAAATATCTACACCGCAACCTGTATAAACATGGTGATATGTACACCACCATCTATATAAACATGGAAATACGTACACCGCCATCTGTATAAACATGGATATATCTACAATGCCATCTGTAGAAAGATGGAAATATCTACACCGCAATCTGTGTAAACATGGAATATCTACACCGCTATCTGTAAACACATGGAAATATCTACACCGCTATCTGTATAAACATGGAAATGTCTACACTGCGTTCTGTATAAACATGGAAATATCTACACCGTGATCTGTATAAACATGGAAATATCTACACCGCTATCTGTATAAACATGGAAATATCTACACAGCTATCTCTATAAACATGGAAATATCTACACCGCGATCTGTATAAACATGGAAATATCTACACCGCTATCTGTATAAAGATGGAAATATCTACATCGCGATCTGTATAAACATGGAAATATTTACACAGCTATCTCTATAAAAATGGAAATATCTACACCGCCATCTGTATAAACTTGGAAATACCTACAAAGTCATCTGTATAAACATGGAAATATCTACACAGCCATCGGTATAAACATGGAAATATCTACACAGCCATCTGTATATACATGGAAATATCTACTCCGCTATCATTATAAACATGGAAATAACTACACCGATATTTGTATAAACAAGCAAATATCTACACCGTGATCTGTATAAAGATGGAAATATCTACACCGCCATCTCTATAAACATGGAAATATCTACACCCCTATCTGTATAAACATGGAAATATCCACACCGCTATCTCTGTAAACATGGAAAAATCAACACTGCTATATCTATGAACATGGAAATATCTACACCGCCATCTGTATAAACATGGAAATATCTACACAGCCATGTGTATATACATGGAAATATCTGCAACGCTATCTATATAAACATGGAAATAACTATACCGCTATCTGTATAAACATGGAAATATCTACACCATCATCTACATATCCATGGAAATATCTGCGCCGCCATCTGTATAAACATGGAAATATCTACACGGTCATCTGTGTATAGATGGAAATATCAACACCGCCATCTGTACAAACATGGAAATATCTGCACCGCTATCTGTATAACCATGGAAATATCTACACCGCGGTCTGCATAAACATGGAAATATCTACACCGCTATCTGTATAAACATGGAAATATCTACACCGCTATCATTATAAACATGGAAATATCGACACCGTGATCTGTATAAACATGGAAATATTTACACCGCTATCTGTATAAACATGGAAATTTCTACACCGTTATCTGTATAAATATGGAAATATCTACACCGCTATCTGTATAAACATGGAAAAATCTACACCGCTATCTGTATAAACATGGAAATACCTACACCGCGATCTGTATAAACATGGAAATGTCTCCACCGCGATCTGTATAAACATGGAAATATCTACACCGCTATCTGTATAAACATGGAAATATCTACACGGCGATCTGTATAAACATGGAAATGTCCACACCGCGATCTCTATAAACATGGAAATATCTTCAACACAATCTGTATAAGCATGGATATATCTACACCGCCATCTGTATAAACATGGAAATATCTACAATGCCATCTGTAGAAAGATGGAAATATCTACACCGCAATCTGTGTCAACATGGAACTATCTACACCGCCATCTGTAGTCACATGGAAATATCTACACCGCTATCTGTATAAACATGGAAATATCTACACCGTGATCTGTATAAACATGGAAATATCTACACAGCGATCTGTATAAACATGGAAATGTCTACACCGCTATCTGTATAAACATGGAAATATCTACACAGCTATCTCTATAAACATGGAAATATCTACACCGCCATCTGTATAAACATGGAAATACCTATACAGTCATCTGTGTCAACATGGAAATATCTACACCACCATCTGTATAAACATGGAAATAACTTCAATGCCATCTGAATACGCATGGAAATACCTACACGGCAATCTGTGTATAGATGGAAACATCAACACCGCCATCTGTACAAACATGGAAATATCTACACTGCTATCTCTATAAACATGGAAATATCTACACTGCGGTCTGTATAAACATGGAAATACCTACACCGGTATCTGTATAAACATGGTAATATCTACACCACCATCTATATAAACATGGAAATATCTACACCACCATCTGTATAAACATGGAAATATCGACAATGCCATCTGTAGAAAGATGGAAATATCTACACCGCAATCTGTGTAAACATGGAAATACCTACAAAGTCATCTGTATAAACATGGAAAAATCTACACAGCCATCTGTATAAACATGGAAATATCTACACAGCCATCTGTATATACATGGAAATATCTACACCGCTATCTGTATAAACATGGAAATAACTACACCGCTATCATTATAAACAAGGAAATATCTACACCGTGATCTGTATAAACATGGAAATATCTACACCGCTATCTCTATAAACATGGAAATATCTACAACCCTATCTGTATAAGCATGGAAATATCCACACCGCTATCTCTATAAACATGGAAAAATCAACACTGCTATCTCTATGAACATGGAAATATCTACACCGCCATCTCTATAAACATGGAAATATCTACACCGCGATGAGAATAAACATGGAAATATCTGCACCGCTATCTGTATAAACATGGAAATATCTCCACTGCTATCTCTATAAACATCGAAATATCTACAGCGCCATCTGTATAAACATGGAAATACTTACAAAGTTATTTGTATAAACATGGAAATACCTACACCGCCATCTGTATAAACATGGAAATATCTACACCGCTATCTACATATCCATGGAAATATCTGCGCCGCCATCTGTATAAACATGGAAATATCTACACGGTCATCTGTGTATAGATGGAAATATCAACACCGCCATCTGTACAAACATGGAAATATCTGCACCGCTATTTGTATAAACATGGAAATATCTACACCGCGGTCTGTATAAACATGGAAATATCTACACCGCTCTCTATATAAACATGGAAATACCTACACCGCTATCTCTAAAAACATGGAAATATCTACACCGTGATCTCTTTAAACATGGAAATATTTACACCGCTATCGGTATAAACATGGAAATTTCTACACCGTTTTCTGTATAAATATGGAAATATCTACACCGCTATCTCTATAAACATGGAAATATCTACACCACCATCTGTATAAACATGGAAATACCTATACAGTCATCTGTGTAAACATGGAAATATCTACACCACCATCTGTATAAACATGGAAATATCTTCAATGCCATCTGTATACACATGCAAATACCTACACGGCAATGTGTGTATAGATGGAAACATCAACACCGCCATCTGTAGAAACATGGAAATATCTACACTGCTATCTCTATAAACATGGAAATACCTACACTGCGGTCTGTATAAACATGGAAATATCTACACCGGTATCTGTATAAACATGGAAATATCTGCACCGCTATCTCTATAAACATGGAAATATCTACAAAGACATCTGTATAAACATGGAAATACCTACACAGTCATGTGTAGGAACATTTAAATATCTACACTGCCATCTGTATAAACATAGAAATATCTACAAAGCTCTGTGTATAAATATGGAAATATCATCATAGGCATCTGTGTAAACATGGAAATATCTTCCCCGCTATCTGTATAAACATGGAAATACCTACACTGCTGTCTCTATAAACATGGAAATATGTACACCGCTATGTGTATAAACATGGAAATATCTCCACTGCTCTCTGTATAAACATGGAATTATCTCCACCGTTATCTGTAAACATGGAAATATCTACAGCGCCATCTCTATAAACATTGAAATATCTACACTGCCATCTGTAAAAACATGGAAATATCAACACCGCCAACTGTATAAACATGGAAATATCTACACCACCATCTGTATAAACATGGAAATACCTACAATACCATCTGTATACACATGGAAATATCTACACAGACATCTGTATAAATATGGAAATAACTACACGGCCATCTGTATAAACATGGAAATATCTACACCGCCAACTGTATAAACATGGAAATATCTACACCACCATCTGTATAAACATGGAAATACCTACAATACCATCTGTATACACGTGGAAAAATCTACACAGCCATCTGTAAAAACATGTAAATATCTACAAGACTATCTCAATAAACATGGAAATATCTACACCGCCATCTCTATAAACATGAAAATATCTACAACGCCATCTCCATAAATATGGAACTAACTACTCCGCCATCTGTATAAACATGGAAACATCTACACGGCCATCTGTGTGAACAAGGAAATATCTACAATGCCATTTGTATAAAGATATAAATATCTGCACCACGAGCTGTATAAACATGGAAATATCTACATCGCTATCTGTATAAATGTGGAAATACCAACACCGCTATCGGTATAAACATGGAAATATCTACAACGCCATCTATATAAACATGGAAATATCTACACCGCTATGTCTATAAACATGGAAATACCTACACCGCTATCTCTATAAACATGGAAATATCAACTCCGCTATCTGTATAAACATGGAAATATCTTCACCGCTATCTGTATAAACATGGAAATATCTACACCGCCATCTGTATAAACATGGTAATATCTACACCACCATCTATATAAACATGGAAATATCTACACCGGCATCTATATATACATGGAAATATCTACAATGCCATCTGTAGAAAGATGGAAATATCTACACCGCAATCTGTGTAAAAATGGAAATATCTACACCGATATCTGTAAAAACATGGAAATATCTACACCGCTATCTGTATAAACATGGAAATATCTACACCGTGATCTGTATAAACATGGAAATATCTACACCACGATCTGTATAAACATGGAAATATCTACACCGCTATCTGTATAAACATGGAAATATCTACACAGCTATCTCTATAAACATGGAAATATCTACACCGCCATCTGTATAAACATGGAAATACTTCCAAAGTCATCTGTATAAACATGGAAATACCAACACAGCCATCGGTAGAAACATTGAAATATCTACACAGCCATCAGTATATACATGGAAATATCTACACCGCTATCTGTGTAAACATGGAAATAACTACACCGCTATTTGTATAAACAAGCAAATATCTACACCGTGATCAGTATAAACCCGGAAATATCTACGCCGCCATCTCCATAAACATGGAAATATCTACACCCCTATCTGTATAAACATGGAAATATCCACACAGCTATCTCTGTAAACATGGAAAAATCAACACCGCTATCTCTATGAACATGGAAATATCTACACCGCCGTCTCTATAAACATGGAAATATCTACACCACGATCAGTATAAACATGCAAATATCTACACCGCTATCTGTATAAACATGGAAATATCTCCACTGCTATCTCTATTAACATCGAAATATCTACACCGCCATCTTTATAAACATGGAAATACTTTCAAAGTTATCTGTATAAAGATGGAAATATGTACACCGCCATCTGTATAAACATGGAAATATCTACACAGCCATGTGTATATACATGGAAATATCTACACCGCTATCTATACAAACATGGAAATTACTACACCGCTATCTGTATAAACATGGAAATATCTACACCACCATCTACATATCCATGGAAATATCTGCGCCGCCAGCTGTATAAACATGGAAATATCTACACGGTCATCTGTGTATAGATGGAAATATCAACACCGCCATCTGTACAAACATGGAAATATCTGCGCCGCTATCTGTATAACCATGGAAATATCTACACCGCGGTCTCTATAAACATGGAAATATCTACACCGCTATCTGTATAAACATGGAAATATCTACAACGCTATCGCTATAAACATGGAAATAGCTAAACCGTGATCTGTATAAACATGGAAATATGTACACCGCTATCTGTATAAACATGGAAATTTCTACACCGTTATCTGTATAAATATGGAAATATCTACACCGCTATCTGTATAAACATGGAAATATCTACACCGCTATCTGTATAAACATGGAAATATCTACACTGCGATCTGTATAAACATGGAAATATCTACACCGTGATCTGTATAAACATGGAAATATCTTCACCACAATCTGTATAAACATGGAAATATCTACACCGCAACCTGTATAAACATGGTGATATGTACACCACCATCTATATAAACATGGAAATACGTACACCGCCATCTGTATAAACATGGAAATATCTACAATGCCATCTGTAGAAAGATGGAAATATCTACACCGCAATCTGTGTAAACATGGAACTATCTACACAGCTATCTGTAAACACATGGAAATATCTACACCGCTATCTGTATAAACATGGAAATGTCTACACTGCGATCTGTATAAACATGGAAATATCTACACCGCTATCTGTATAAACATGGAAATATCTCCACTGCTATCTCTATAAACATCGAAATATCTACAGCGCCATCTGTATAAATATGGAAATACTTACAAAGTTATTTGTATAAACATGGAAATACCTACACCGCCATCTGTATAAACATGGAAATATCTACACCGCTATCTACATATCCATGGAAATATCTGCGCCGCCATCTGTATAAACATGGAAATATCTACACGGTCATCTGTGTATAGAGGAAAATATCAACACCGCCATCTGTACAAACATGGAAATATCTGCACCGCTATTTGTATAAACATGGAAATATCTACACCGCGGTCTGTATAAACATGGAAATACCTACACCGCTATCTATATAAACATGGAAATACCTACACCGCTATCTCTAAAAACATGGAAATATCTACACCGTGATCTCTTTAAACATGGAAATATTTACACCGCTATCGGTATAAACATGGAAATTTCTACACCGTTTTCTGTATAAATATGGAAATATCTACACCGCCATCTGTATAAACATGGAAATACCTATACAGTCATCTGTGTAAACATGGAAATATCTACATCACCATCTGTATAAACATGGAAATATCTTCAATGCCATCTGTATACACATGCAAATACCTACACGGCAATGTGTGTATAGATGGAAACATCAACACCGCCATCTGTAGAAACATGGAAATATCTACACTGCTATCTCTATAAACATGGAAATAACTACACTGCGGTCTGTATAAACATGGAAATATCTACACCGGTATCTGTATAAACATGGAAATATCTGCACCGCTATCTCTATAAACATGGAAATATCTACAAAGACATCTGTATAAACATGGAAATACCTACACAGTCATGTGTAGGAACATTTAAATATCTACACTGCCATCTGTATAAACATAGAAATATCTACAAAGCTCTGTGTATAAATATGGAAATATCATCATAGGCATCTGTGTAAACATGGAAATATCTTCCCCGCTATCTGTATAAACATGGAAATACCTACACTGCTGTCTCTATAAACATGGAAATATGTACACTGCTATGTGTATAAACATGGAAATATCTCCACTGCTCTCTGTATAAACATGGAATTATCTCCACCGTTATCTGTAAACATGGAAATATCTACAGCGCCATCTCTATAAACATTGAAATATCTACACTGCCATCTGTAAAAACATGGAAATATCAACACCGCCAACTGTATAAACATGGAAATATCTACACCACCATCTGTATAAACATGGAAATACCTACAATACCATCTGTATACACATGGAAATATCTACACAGACATCTGTATAAATATGGAAATAACTACACGGCCATCTGTATAAACATGGAAATTTCTACACCGCCAACTGTATAAACATGGAAATATCTACACCACCATCTGTATAAACATGGAAATAACTACAATACCATCTGTATACACGTGGAAATATCTACACAGCCATCTGTATAAACATGTAAATATCTACAAGACTATCTCAATAAACATGGAAATATCTACACCGCCATCTCTATAAACATGAAAATATCTACAACGCCATCTCCATAAATATGGAACTAACTATTCCGCCATCTGTATAAACATGGAAACATCTACACCGCCATCTGTGTGAACAAGGAAATATCTACAATGCCATTTTTATAAAGATATAAATATCTGCACCACGAGCTGTATAAACATGGAAATATCTACATCGTTATCTGTATAAATGTGGAAATACCAACACCGCTATCGGTATAAACATGGAAATATCTACAACGCCATCTATATAAACATGGAAATATCTACACCGCTATGTCTATAAACATGGAAATACCTACACCGCTATCTCTATAAACATGGAAATATCAACTCCGCTATCTGTATAAACATGGAAATATCTTCACCGCTATCTGTATAAACATGGAAATATCTACACCGCCATCTGTATAAACATGGTAATATCTACACCACCATCTATATAAACATGGAAATATCTACACCGGCATCTATATATACATGGAAATATCTACAATGCCATCTGTAGAAAGATGGAAATATCTACACCGCAATCTGTGTAAACATGGAAATATCTACACCGATATCTGTAAAAACATGGAAATATCTACACCGCTATCTGTATAAACATGGAAATATCTACACCGTGATCTGTATAAACATGGAAATATCTACACCACGATCTGTATAAACATGGAAATATCTACAGCGCTATCTGTATAAACATGGAAATATCTACACAGCTATCTCTATAAACATGGAAATATCTACATCGCCATCTGTATAAACATGGAAATACTTCCAAAGTCATCTGTATAAACATGGAAATACCAACACAGCCATCGGTAGAAACATGGAAATATCTACACAGCCATCAGTATATACATGGAAATATCTACACCGCTATCTGTGTAAACATGGAAATAACTACACCGCTATTTGTATAAACAAGCAAATATCTACACCGTGATCAGTATAAACCCGGAAATATCTACGCCGCCATCTCCATAAACATGGAAATATCTACACCCCTATCTGTATAAACATGGAAATATCCACACAGCTATCTCTGTAAACATGGAAAAATCAACACCGCTATCTCTATGAACATGGAAATATCTACACCGCCGTCTCTATAAACATGGAAATATCTACACCACGATCAGTATAAACATGCAAATATCTACACCGCTATCTGTATAAACATGGAAATATCTCCACTGCTATCTCTATTAACATCGAAATATCTACACCGCCATCTTTATAAACATGGAAATACTTACAAAGTTATCTGTATAAACATGGAAATATCTACACCGCCATCTGTATAAACATGGAAATATCTACACAGCCATGTGTATATACATGGAAATATCTACACCGCTATCTATACAAACATGGAAATTACTACACCGCTATCTGTATAAACATGGAAATATCTACACCACCATCTACATATCCATGGAAATATCTGTGCCGCCAGCTGTATAAACATGGAAATATCTACACGGTCATCTGTGTATAGATGGAAATATCAACACCGCCATCTGTACAAACATGGAAATATCTGCGCCGCTATCTGTATAACCATGGAAATATCTACACCGCGGTCTGTATAAACATGGAAATATCTACACCGCTATCTGTATAAACATGGAAATATCTACAACGCTATCGCTATAAACATGGAAATAGCTAAACCGTGATCTGTATAAACATGGAAATATGTACACCGCTATCTGAATAAACATGGAAATTTCTACACCGTTATCTGTATAAATATGGAAATATCTACACCGCTATCTGTATAAACATGGAAATATCTACACCGCTATCTGTATAAACATGGAAATATCTACACTGCGATCTGTATAAACATGGAAATATCTACACCGTGATCTGTATAAACATGGAAATATCTTCACCAAAATCTGTATAAACATGGAAATATGTACACCGCAACCTGTATAAACATGCTGATATGTACACCACCATCTATATAAACATGGAAATATGTACACCGCCATCTGTATAAACATGGAAATATCTACAATGCCATCTGTAGAAAGATGGAAATATCTACACCGCAATCTGTGTAAACATGGAACTATCTACACCGCTATCTGTAAACACATGGAAATATCTACACCGCTATCTGTATAAACATGGAAATGTCTACACTGCGATCTGTATAAACATGGAAATATCTACACCGTGATCTGTATAAACATGGAAATATCTACACCGCTATCTGTATAAACATGGAAATATCTACACAGCTATCTCTATAAACATGGAAATATCTACACCGCGATCTGTATAAACATGGAAATATCTACACCGCTATCTGTATAAAGATGGAAATATCTACATCGCTATCTGTATAAACATGGAAATATTTACACAGCTATCTCTATAAACATGGAAATATCTACACCGCCATCTGTATAAACTTGGAAATACCTACAATGTCATCTGTATAAACATGGAAATATCTACACAGCCATCGGTATAAACATGGAAATATCTACACAGCCATCTGTATATACATGGAAATATCTACACCGCTATCATTATAAACATGGAAATAACTACACCGATATTTGTATAAACAAGCAAATATCTACACCGTGATCTGTATAAAATGGAAATATCTACACCGCCATCTCTATAAACATGGAAATATCTACACCCCTATCTGTATAAACATGGAAATATCCACACCGCTATCTCTGTAAACATGGAAAAATCAACACCGCTATATCTATGAACATGGAAATATCTACACCGCCATCTGTATAAACATGGAAATATCTACACAGCCATGTGTATATACATGGAAATATCTGCAACGCTATCTATATAAACATGGAAATAACTACACCGCTACCTGTATAAATATGGAAATATCTACAACATCATCTACATATCCATGGAAATATCTGCGCCGCCATCTGTATAAACATGGAAATATCTACACGGTCATCCGTGTATAGATGGAAATATCAACACCGCCATCTGTACAAACATGGAAATATCTGCACCGCTATATGTATAACCATGGAAATATCTACACCGCGGTCTGCATAAACATGGAAATATCTACACCGCTATCTGTATAAACATGGAAATATCTACACCGCTATCTCTATAAACATGTAAATATTGACACCGTGATCTGTATAAACATGGAAATATGTACACCGCTATCTGTATAAACATGGAAATATCTACACCGCTATCTGTATAGACATGGAAATATCTACACCGCGATCTGTATAAACATGGAAAAATCTACACCGCGATCTCTATAAACATGGAAATATCTTCACCACAATTTTTATAAACATGGAAATATCTACACCGCTACCTGTATAAACATGGTAATATCTACACCACCATCTATATAAACATGGAAATATCTACACCGCCATCTGTATAAACATGGAAATATCTAAAATGCCATCTGTAGAAAGATGGAAATATCTACACCGCAATCTGTGTAAACATGGAAATATCTATACCGCCATCTGTAGTCACATGGAAATATCTACACCTCTATCTGTATAAACATGGAAATATCTACACCGCTATCTGTATAAACATGGAAATACCTACACCGGTGTCTCTATAAACATGGAAATATATACAAAGCTATGCGTATAAACATGGAAATATCTCCACTGCGGTCTGTATAAACATGGAAACATCTCCACCGTTATCTGTATAAACATGGAAATGTCTACAGCGCCATCTCTATAAACATTGAAATATCTGCACTGCCTTCTGTAAAAACATGGAAATATCTACACAGTCATCTGAATAAACATGGAAATATCTACACCACCATCTGTATAAACATGGAAATACCTAAAATACCATCTGTATACACCTGGAAATATCTACACAGACATCTGTATAAATATGGAAATATCTACACCGCCATCTGTATAAACATGGAAATATCTACACTGCCATCTGTAGAAAGATGGAAATATCTACACGGCTATCTGTATAAATTTGGAAATATCTACACCGCCATCTCTGTAAACATGAAAATATCTACAATGCCATCTCCATAAAGATGGATGTATCTACTCCGCCATGTGTATAAACACGGAAATATCTACACCACCATCTGTGTAAACATGGAAATATCTACACCGCTATCTGTATTAACATGGAAATATCTACACCGCAATCTGTACAAACATGGAAATATCTACACCGCTATCTGTATAAACATGGAAATATCTACACAGCTATCTCTATAAACATGGAAATATCTACACCGCCATCTGTATAAACATGGAAGTACCTACAAAGTCATCTGTAGAAACATGGAAATATCTACAAAGCCATCTGTATAAACCTGGAAATATCTACACAGCCATCTGTATATACATGGAAATATCTGCACCGCTATCTGTATAAACATGGAAATAACTACACCGCTATTTGTATAAACAAGGAAATATCTACACCGTGATCTGTATAAACATGGAAATATTTACACCGTTATCTGTATAAACATGGAAATTTCTACACCGTTATCTGTATAATTATGGAAATATCTACACTGCTATCTCTATAAACCTGGAAATATCTACACCGCCATCTGTATAAACATGGAAATACCTATACAGTCATCTGTGTAAACATGGAAATATCTACACCACCATCTGTATATTCATGGAAATATCTACAATGCCATCTGTATACACATGGAAATACCTACACGGAAATCTTTCTATAGATGGAAACATCAACACCGCCATCTGTACAAACTTGGAAATATCTTCACTGCTATCTCTATAAACATGGAAATATCTACACTGCGGTCTGTATAAACATTGAAATATCTTCACCACGATCTGTATAAACCTGGAAATATCTACACCGCTATCTGTATAAACATGGTAATATCTACACCACCATCGATATAAACATGGAAATAACTACACCGCCATCTGTATAAACATGGAAATATCTACAATGCCATCTGTAGAAAGTTGGAAATATCTACACCGCAATCTGTGTATACATGGAAATATCTACACCGGTATCTGTAAAAACATGGAAATATCTACACCGCTATCTGTATAAACATGGGAATATCTACATCACCATCTGTATAAACATGGAAATATCTACAATGCCATCTGTATACACATGGAAATACCTACACGGAAATCTGTGTATAGATGGAAACATCAACACCGCCATTTGTACAAACTTGGAAATATCTACACTGCTATCTCTATAAACTTGGAAATATCTACACTGCGGTCTGTATAAACATGGAAATATCTACACCGGTATCTGTATAAACATGGAAATATCTACACCACGATCTGTATAAACATTGAAATATATACACCGCTCTCTGTATAAACTTGGAAATATCTGCAACGCTATCTCTATAGACATGGAAATATCTACAAAGCCATCTGTATAAACATAGAAATAACTACACAGTCATGTGTAGGAACATGGAAATATCTACACTGCCATCTGTATAAACATAGAAATATCTACACAGACCACTGTATAAATATGGAGATATCTGCATAGGCATCTGTATAAACATGGAAATATCTGCACCGCAATCTGTATAAACATGGAAATATCTGCACTGACATCTGTAAAAACATGGAAATAACTACACCGCCATCTGTATAAACATGGAAATATCTACACTGCCATCTGTAGAAAGATGGAAATATGTACACCGCTATCTCTATAAATATGGAAATATCTACACCGACATCTCTATAAACATGAAAATATCTACACTGCCATCTCCATAAAGACGGAAGTATCTACTCCGCCATGTGTATAAACACGGAAATATCTACACCACCATCTGTGAAAACATGGAAATATCTACACCGCTATCTGTATAAACATGGAAATATCTACATTGCCATCTGCATGTCCATGGAAATATCTACGCCGCCATCTGTATAAACATGGAAATATCTACACGGCCATCTGTGTATAGATGGAAATATCAACACCGCCATCTGTACAAACATGGAAATATCTACACCGCTATCTCTATAAACATGGAAATATCTGCACTGCCATCTGTAAAAACATGGAAATACCTATACAGTCATCTGTATAAACATGGAAATCTCTACAATGCCATCTGTATACACATGGAAATATCTACACAGCCATCTGTATAAACATGTAAATATTTACACTGCTATCTCTATAAACATGGAAATATCTACACAGCCATCTCTATAAACATGAAAATATCTACACTGCCATCTCCATAAACATGGAACTAACTACTCCGCCATCTGTATAAACATGCAAACAACTACACCGCCATCAGTGTGAATAAGGAAATATCTACAATGCCATCTGTATAAAGATATAAATATCTGCACCGTGAGCTGTATAAACATGGAAATATCTACATCGCTATCTGTATAAATGTGGAAATACCGACACCGCTATCGGTATAAACATGGAAATATCTACAACGCCATATTTATAAACATGGAAATATCTACACCGCTATGTCTATAAACATGGAAATACTTGCACCGCTATCTCTATAAACATGGAAATATCTACACCGCTATCTGTATAATCATGGAAATAGCTACACCGCTATCTGTATAAACATGGAAATATCAACACCGCGATCTGTATTAACATGGAAATATCTACACCCCGATCTGTATAAACATGGAAATATCTTCACCACGATCTGTATAAACATGGAAATATTTACACCGCTATCTGTATAAACATGGTAATATCCACACCACCATCTATATAAACATGGAAATATCTACACTGCCATCTGTATAAACATGAAAATATCTACAATGCCATTTGTAGAAAGATGGAAATATCTTCACCGCAATCTGTGTAAACATGGAAATATCTACACCGATATGTGTAAAAACATGGAAATATCTACAACGCTATCCTTATAAACATGGGAATATCTACACCGCAATCTGTATAAACATGGAAATATCTTCACCGCTATCTGTATAAACATGGAAATATCTACACAGCTATCTCTATAAACATGGAAATATCTACACCGCCATCAATATAAACATGGAAATACCTACAAAGTCATCTGTGTAAACATGGAAATATCTACAAAGCCATCTATATAAACATGGAAATATCTACACAGCCATCTGTATATACATGGAAATATCAACACTGCTATCTGTATAAACATGGAAATAAGTACACCGCTATTTGTATAAACAAGGAAATATCTACACCGTGATCTGTATAAACATGGAAATATTTACACCGCTATCTGTATTAACATGGAAATTTCTACACCGTTATCTCTATAAATATGGAAATATCTACACTGCTATCTCTATAAACATGGAAATATCTACACCGCCGTCTGTATAAACATGGAAATACCTATACAGTCATCTGTGTAAACATGGAATTATCTACACCACCATCTGTATAAACATGGAAATATCTACAATGCCATCTGTATACACATGGAAATACCTACACGGCAATCTGTGTATAGATGGAAACATCAACACCGGCATCAGTACAAACTTGGAAATATCTACACTGCTATCTCTATAAACATGGAAATATCTACACTGCGGTCTGTATAAACATGGAAATATCTACACCGGTTTCTGTATAAACATGGAAATATCTACACCACGATCTGTATAAACATGGAAATATATACACCGCTATCTGTATAAACATGGAAATATCTGCACCGCTATCTCTACAGACATGGAAATATCTACAAAGCCATCTGTATAAACATGGAAATACCTACACAGTCATGTGTAGGAACATGGAAGTATCTACACTGCCATCTGTATAAACATTGAAATATCTACACAGCCCTCTGTATAAATATGGAGATATCTGCATAGGCATCTGCATAAACATGGAAATATCTGCACCGCTATATGTATAAACATGGAAATACCTACACCGGTGTCTCTATAAACATGGAAATATGTACACCGCTATGTGTATAAACATGGAAATATCTCCACTGCTGTCTGTATAAACATGGAAACATCTCCACCGTTATCTGTATAAACATGGAAATATCTACAGCGCCATCTCTATCAACATTGAAATATCTACACTGCCATCTGTAAAAACATGGAAATACCTACACAGTCATCTGAATAAACATGGAAATATCTACACCACCATCTGTATAAACATGGAAATATCTACACCGCTATCTCTATAAACATGGAATTATCTGCACTGCCATCTGTAAAAACATGGAAATAACAACACAGTCATCTGTATAAACATGGAAATATCTACAATGCCATCTGTATACACATGGAAATGTCTACACAGCCATCTGTATAAACATGTAAATATCTACACTGCTATCTCTATAAATATGGAAATATCTACACCGCCATCTCTATAAACATTAAAGTATCTACACTGCCATCTCCATAAACATGGAACTAACTACTCCGCCGTCTGTATAAACATGGAAACATCTACACCGCCATCAGTGTGAATAAGGAAATATCTACAATGCCATCTGTATAAAGATATAAATATCTGCACCGCGAGCTGTATAAATATGGAAATATCTACATCGCTATCTGTATAAACGTGGAAATACCAACACCGCTATCGGTATAAACATGGAAATATCTACAACACCATCTATATAAACATGGAGATATCTACACCGCTATGTCTATAAACATGTAAATACCTACACCGCTATCTCTATAAACATGGAAGTATCCACACCGCTATCTGTATAAACATGGAAATATCTACACCGCTATCTGTATAAACATGGAAATATCTACAACGCGATCTGTATAAACATGGAAATATCTTCACCAGGATCTGTATAAAAATGGAAATATCTACACCACTATCTGTATAAACATGGTAATATCTACACCACCATCTATATAAACATGGAAATATCTACACTGCCATCTGTATAAACATGGAAATATCTACAATGCCATCTGTAAAAACATGGAAATATCTACACTGCAATCTGTGTAAACATGGAGACATCTACACCGCGATCTGCATAAACATGGAAATATCTACAGCGCCACCTCTATAAACATTGAAATATCTAAACTGCCATCTGTAAAAACATGGAAATACCTACAAAGTAATCTGTATAAACATGGAAATATCTACAAAGCCATCTGTATAAACATGGAAATATCTACACAGCCATCTGTATATACATGGAAATATCTACCCCGCTATCTGTAAAAACATGGAAATAACTACACCGCTATTTGTATAAACAAGGAAACATCTACAGCGTGATCTGTATAAACATGGAAATATTTACACCACTATCTGTATAAACATGGAAATTTCTACACCGTTATCTGTATAAATATGGAAATATCTACACCGCTATCTCTGCAAACATGGAGATAACTACACCGCCATCTGTATAAACATGGAAATACCTATACAGTCATCTGTGTAAACATGGAAATATCTACACCACCATCTGTATAAACATGGAAATATCTACAATGCCATCTGTATACACATGGAAATACCTACACGGCAATCTGTGTATAGATGGAAACATCAACACCGCCATCTGTACAAATTTGGAAAGATCTACACTGCTATCTCTATAAACATGGAAATATCTACACTGCGGTCTGTATAAACATGGAAATATCTACACCGGTATCTGCATAAACATGGAAATATCTACACCACGATCTGTATAAACATGGAAATATCTGCACCGCCATCTGCATAAACATGGAAATACCGACACCGCTGTCTCTGTAAACATGGAAATATGTACACGGCTATGTGTATAAACATGGAAATATCTCCACTGCTGTCTGTATAAACATGGAAATATCTTCACCGTTATCTGTATAAACATGGAAATATCTACAGCGCCATCTCTGTAAACATTGAAATATCTACAATGCCATCTGTAAAAACATGGAAATATCTACACAGTCATCTGAGTAAACATGGAAATACCTACACCACCATCTGTATAAACATGGAAACACCTACAATACCATCTGTATACACATGGAAATATCTACACTGACATCTGTATAAATATGGAAATATCTATGCCGCCCTCTGTATAAACATGGAAATATCTACGCGGACATCCGTGTATAGATGGAAATATCTACACCGCCATCTGTACAAACATGGAAATATCTACACCGCTATCTCTATAAACATGGAAATATCTGCAATGCAATCTGTAAAAACATGGAAATACCTATACAGTCATCGGTATAAACATGGAAATATCTACAATGCCATCTGTATACACTTGGAAATATCTACACAGCCATCTGTATAAACATGTAAATATCTACACTGCTATCTCTATAAACATGGAAATATCTACACCGTCATCTCTATAAACATGAAAATATCTACACTGCCATCTCCATAAACATGGAACTATCTACTTCGCCATCTGTATAAACATGGAAACATCTACACCACCATCTGTGTGAATAAGGAAACATCTACAATGCCATCTGTATAAAGATATACATATCTGCACCGCGAGCTGTATAAACATGGAAATATCTTCACCACGATCTGTATAAACATGGAAATATCTACACCGCGATCTGTATAAACATGGAAATATCTACACCGTGATCTGTATAAACATGGAAATATCTACACCGCTATCTGTATAAACATGGAAATATCTACACAGCTATCTCTAAAAACATGGAAATATCTACACCGCCATCAGTATAAACATGGAAATAACTACAAAGTCATCTGTGTAAACATGGAAATATCTACAAAGCCATCTATATGAACATGGAAATATCTACACAGCCATCTGAATATACATGGAAATATCTACACTGCTATCTGTATAAACAAGGAAATAAGTACACCGCTATTTGTATAAACAAGGAAATATCTACACTGTGATCTGTATAAACATGGAAATATCTAGATCGTTATCTCTATAAACATGAAAATATCTACACTGACATCTGTATAAACATGGAAATAACTTCACAGTCATCTGTATAAACTTGGAAATATCTACACCACCATCTGTATAAACATGGAAATATCTACATGGAAAGCTGTATAAACATGCAAATATCTAGACAGTCATCTCTATAAACAAGGAAATATCTATACCGCTATCTGTATAAACATGGAAATACCCACACCGCTATCTGTATAAACATGGAAATAGCCACACCGCTATCTGTATAAACATGGAAATATCTGCACCGCTATATTTATAAACATGGAAATATCTGCAACTCTATCTGTGTAAACATAGAAATATCTACACGGCTATATTTGTAAACCTGGAAATATCTGCACCGATATCTGTATAAACAAGGAAATATTTACAATGCCATCTGTATAAACATGGATATACCTACACCGTTATCTGTATAAATATGGAAATATGCACACCGATATTTTTATAAACATGGAAATACCTACACCGATTTCTCTATAAACATGGAAATATCTACACTGCAATCTCTATATACATGGAAATATCCACGCCGCCATCTCTATAAACATGAAAATATCTACACCGCCATCTTCAGAAACACGGATGTATCTACACCGCCATCTGTATAAACATGGAAATATCTACACAACTCTCTGTATAAACATGGAAATAACTTCATTGCCATCTCTATAAACATGGACATATCTACACCACCATCTGTATAACGATGGAAATATCTACACCGCAATCTGTATAAATATGGAAATACCTACACCGCTACCTCTATAGACAAGTAAATACCTACACCGCTATCTGTATAAACATGGATATATCTACACTGCCATCTGTACACACATGGAAATATCTACACAGCCATCTCTATAAACATGGAAATACCTACAATGCTATCTCTATGAACATGGAAATATCTACACCGCTATGTGTATAAACATGGAAATATCTACATCGCTGTTTGTATAAATAGGTAAATATCTCCACCGCTGTCTGTATAAACATGGAAATATCTAAACCGCTATCTGTATAAACATGGAAATATCTACACCGCTATCTGTATAAACATGGAAATATCTACAACGCTATCTCTGTAAACATGGAAATATCTACACAGCTATCTGTGTAAACTTGGAAATATCTACACAGCTATTTGCGTAAACATGGAAATATCTACACGGCAATCTGTGCAAAGATGGAAAGAACTACACAGCTATCTCTGTAAACCTGGAAATATCTACACCGCTATCTGTATAAACATGGAAATATCTACACCACTGTCTGTATAAACAAGGAAATATCTACACCGCCATCTATAGAAACATGGAAATATCTACACCGCAATCTGTATAAACAAGGAAATACCTACACCGCTATCTGTGTAAATATGGAAATATCTACACCGCTATCTCTAGAAACATGGAAATACGTACACCGCTTTCTCTATAAACATGGAAATATCTACACTGCAATCTCTATATACATGGAAATATCTACACTGCCATCTGTATGATCATGAAAATAACTACACCGCCATCTTCAGAAACATGGATGAATATACACCGCCATCTGTATAAACATGGAAATATCTACTCCATTATCTGTATAAACAAGGAAATATCTTCACTGCTATCTGTATAAACATGGAAATATCTACACCGCCATCTGTATAAACATGGAAATAACTACACCGCCATGTGAACACACATGGATGAATCTACACCGCCATCTGTATAAACATGGAAATATCTATACTGCTATCTCTATAAACAATGAAATATCTTCACTGCTATCTGTATAAACATGGAAATACAGTCATCTGTATAAACATGGAAGTAAATACATCGCTATCTGTATAAACATGGAAACATCTACACCGCTATCCGTATAAACATGGAAATATCTACGCCGCTATCTGTATAAATATGGAAATATCCACACCGCTATCCCTATAAACATGGAAATGTCTACACCGCTATCTGTATAAACATGGAAATATCTACATTGCTATCTCTATAAACATGGAAATGTCTACACCGCTTTCTGCCTAAACACGGAAATATCTACACCTCTGTCTGCCTAGACATGGAAATATCTACATCGTTATCTGTACAAACATGGAAATATCTCCATCGCTATCTCTATGAACATGGAAATATCTCCATCGCTATCTCTACGAACATGGAAATATCTCCACCGCTATCTCTATAAACTTGGAAATATCTTCACCGCTATCTTTATAAACATGGAAATATCTACTCCACTATCTGTATAAACATGGATATATCTACTACTGCCATCTGTATAAACATGGTAATAGCCACACCGCTATCTGTATAAACATGAAAATATCTACACCACCATCAGAATAAACATACAAATATCTAAACCGCTATCTGCATAAATATGGAAATATCCACACCGATATCTCTGTCAACAGGGAAATATCTACACCGCTACCTGTATAAACATGGACATAAGTACACCGCTATCTCTATAAACATGGAAATATCTCCACCGCTACCTGCATAAACATGGAAATATCTCCTCCACTCTCGGGATAAACATGGAAATATCTATACCGCTATCTGTATAAACATGGAAATATCTACACCGCTATCTGTATAAACATGGAAATATCTACACCGCAATCTCTATAAACATGGAAATACCTACAACACTTTCTGTGTAAAAATGGAAATATCTACACCGCTGTCTGTGTAAACATGGAAATATGTACACTGCAATCTGTGTGAAGATGGAAATACCTACACCGCAATCTGTGCAAATATGGAAATAGCTTCACCTCTATCCCTGTAAACATGGTAATATCTACACCACTCTCTGTATAAGCATGGAAATATCGACACTGCTATCTGTATAAACATGGAAATATCTACACCACAATCTCTGTAAACATGGATATATCTACACCGCTATCTGTATAAACATTGAAATATCTACACCACTATCTGTATAAACATGGAAATATCTCCTCCGTTATCTGTATAAATATCGAAATATCTACACCGCTATCTCCATAAACATGGAAATGTCTACACCGCTCTGTGTATAAACATGGAAATAACTACACCGCCATCTGAATAAACATACAAATATGTACACCGCTATCTCTATAAACATGGAAATATCTACACCGACATCTGTATAAACATGGAAATACCTACAAAGTCATCTGTATAAACATGGAAATATCTACACAGACATCTGTGTAAACATGGAAATATGTACACAGCCATCTGTATATACATGGAAATATCTACAACGCTATCTGTATAATCATGGAAATATCTAAAACACTATCTGTGTAAACATGGAAATATCTACAGAGCTATCTGTGTAAACATGGAAATATCTACACCGCTATCTGTATAAATATGGAAATATATACACCGCTATCTCCATAAACATGGAAATATCTACACCACGATCTGTATAAACATGGAAATATCTCCACCGCTATCTGTAAACATGGAAACATCTACACCGTGATCTCTATAAACATGGAAATATCTACACCACAATCTGTATAAACATGGAAATATCTACACCGCCATCTCTATAAACGTGAAAATATCTACACAGCCATCTCCATAAACATGGAACAATCTTCACTGCCATCTGTGGAAACATGGAAATTTGTACACTGCTATCTCTATAAACATGGAAATACCAACACTACTATCTGTATAAACATGGAAATATCTACAGCTCTATCTGTATAAACATGGAAATATCTACACCACTATCTCTATAAACATGGAAATATCTACACCGCCATCTCTATAAACATGGAAATACCTACACCGACATCTCTATAAACATGGAATTATCTACAACGCTATCTCTACAAACCTTGAAATATCTACACCGCCATCTCTATGAACATTTAAATATCTACACCGCCATCAGCATAAGCATGGAAATAACTTCACCTCCTTCTGTATAAACATGGAATTATCAACACTGCCATCTCTATAAACATTGATATATCTACACTGCCATCTGCAGAAAGATGGAAATATCTACACCGACAACTGCATAAACATGGAAATATCTACACCTCTCTCTGTATAAACATGGAAATATCTACACAGCTATCTGTATAAATATGGAAATATCTACACCGCTATCTCTATGAACATGGAAATGTCTACACCTCTATCTTTATAAACATGGAAATATCTAAACCGCCATCTGTATAAACATGGAAATAACTACACAGTCATCTGTATAAACATGGAAATATCTACACCACTATATTTCTAAACATGGAAATATTTACACTGCCATCTGTATAAACATGGAAATATCTACAAAGCCATCTCTATAAACATGGAAATATCTACACCGCTATCTGTATAAACATGGAAATATCGACATCGCGATCTGTATAAACATGGAAATATCTACAACGCTATCAGTATAAACATGGATATATCTACACCGCCATTTGTATAAACATGGAAATATCTACACCGTCATCTTAATAAACATGGAAATCTCTACACCGTTATCTGTATAAATATGGAATTATCTACACCGCTATCTCTATAAACATGGAAATATGTACACCGCTATCGGTATAAACATTGAAATAACTCCACTGGTATCTGTATAAACATGGAAACATCTACGCCATTATCTGTATAAACATGGAAATATGTACACCGTTATCTGTATAAACATGGAAATATCTACAACGCTATCTGTGTAAACATGGAAATATCTACACCACCATCTGTGTAAACATGGAAATATCTACACCGCTATCTGTATAAACATGTATATATCTCCACCGCTACCTGTATAAACATGGAAATATATACACCGCTATGTGTATAAATATGTTAATATATACACTGCTATCTCTATAAACATGGAAATGTCTACACCGCTATCTGTGTAAACATAGAAATATCTACATGGCTATCTCTACAAACATGGAAATATCTACACCACCATCAGTATAAACATGGAAATACCTACAGAGCCATCTGTATAAACATGGAAATAGCTACAACACTTTCTGTATAAACATGGAAATATCTACACCACCGTCTGTAAATACATGGAAATATCTTCACAGTCATCTGTATAAACATGGAAATATCTACACCTCCATCCGTATACACATGGAAATATCTACACTGCCATCCGTATACACATGGAAATATCTGCACCGCCATCTGTATAAACATGGAATTATCTACACCGCTATCTCTATAAACATGGAAATACCTATACCGCTATCGGTATAAACATGGAAATATCTACACCGCTATCTGAATAAACATGGGAATATATACACCACGATTTGTATAAACTTGGAAATATCTACACCGCCATCTGTATAAACCTGGAAATATCTGCATCGCAATCTGTATAAACATGGAAATATCTCCACCGCTATCTGTGTAAACATGGAAATATCTGCCCCGCAATCTTTATAAGCATGGAAATATCTATACAGCAATCTGAATAAACATGGAAATATCTACAAATTATCTGTGTTAACATGGAAATATCTACACCGCTATCTGTGGAAGCATGGAAATATGTACACCGCTATCTGTGTAAAGATGGAAATATCTACACCGCTATCTGTGCAAATATGGAAATATCAACACAGCTATCTCTATAAACATGGTAATATCTACACAGTTATCTGTATAAATATGGAAATATCTACACCACGATCTCTATAAACATGGAAATAGCAACACCGCTATCTACGTAAACATGGAAATATCTACACTGCCATCTGTAAAAACATGGACATATCTACACCGCTATCTGTATAAACATGCAAATTACACCGCTACCAGTATAAAAATGGAAGTATCTACACCGCCATCTGAATAAACATGGAAATATTTTACACCGCTATCTGTATAAACATGGAAATATCTACACCATTATGTGCACAAACATGGAAATATCAACCCTGCCATCTGTATAAACATGGAAATATCTACACCGCCATCTGTAAAAATATGGAAATATCTACACTATCATCTGTATAAACATGGAAATACCTACACCTCCATCTGTATAATCATGGAAATATCTACAATGCCATCTGTATACACAAGGAAATATGTACACTGCCGTCTGTATGAACACGGAAATATCTACACCGCTATCTCTATAAATATGGAAATACCTACACCACCATCTGTATAAACATGGACATATCTACACCGCTATCTGTATAAAGATGGAAACATCTACACCGCTATCTTTATAAACATAGAAATATCTACACTGCTATCTGTATAAACATGGAAATATCTACAACACTATCTGTGTAAACATGGAAATATCTACACCACTATCTGTGTAAACATGGAAATATGTACACCGCTATCTGTATAAAGATGGAAATATCTACATCGCAATCTGTACAAAAATGGAAATATCTACACCGCTATCTCTGTAAACATGGAAATATCTACACAGCTATCTCTATAAAAATGGAAATATCTACACAGTTATCTGTATAAATATGGAAATATCTACACCACGATCTCTGTAAACATGGAAATATCTACACTGCTGTCTGTATAAATATGGAAATGTCTACACCGATATCTCTATAAACATGGAAATGTCTACACCTCTATCTGTATAGACATGGAAATATCTATATGGCTATCTCTATAAACATGGAAATACCTACAACGCCATCTGTGTAAACATGGAAACACCTACACAGCGATCTGTATAAACATGAAAATATCTACACCACTATCTGCATAAACATGGAAATATCTACACTGCCATCTGTATAAACATGGAAATATCTACAGAACCATCTCTATAAACATCGACATATCTACACTGCTATCTGTATAAACGTGGAAATAGGCTCACCGCTATCTGTATTAACATTGAAATATCTACACCGCCATCTGCAAAAACATGAAAATTTCTACTCAGTCATCTGTATAAACATGGAAATGTCTATACCTCCATCTGTATAAACATGGAAATATCTCCACCGCTATCTGCATAAACCTGGAAATATCTACAACGCTATCTGTGTAAACATGGAAGTATCTAAACAGCTATCTTTGTAAACATGGCAATATCTACAACGCTGTCTCTGTAAAGATGGAAATATCTACACCGCAATCTGTGCAAAGATGGAAATATCTACAATGCTATCTCTATAAACATGGAATTATATGCACCGCTATCTGTATAAACATGGAAATACCTACACCGCTATCTGTATAATCATGGAAATATCTACAAGGCTATCTCTATAAATATGGGAATATCTACGCAGCCATCTGTATAAAGATGGAAATATCTACACCGCGAGCTGTATAAACATGGAAAAATCTACACCGCTATCTGTATAAACATGGAAATATGTAAACTGCTATCCCTGTAAACATGGAAATGTCTAGACCTCTATCTGTAGAAACATGGAAATATCTAAACCTCTATCTCTATAACCTTGGAAACATCCTCATCACAATCTGTGTAAACATGGAAATAACTACAGAGATATCTGTGTAAACATGGAAATATCTACACCGCTATCTGTGTAAAGATGCAAATATCTACACCGCAATCTGTGCAAAGATGGAAATATCTACACCGCTATCTGAGTAAACATGGAAATATATACACCACTATCAGTATATACCTGGAAATATCTACACCGCTATCTGTATAAACTTGGAAATATCTACACCGCCATCTCTATGAATATGGAAATATTTACAATGCCATCTGTATAAACATGGAATTATCTACACCGCTATCTGTATAAATATGGAAATATCTACACCGCTATGTCTGTAATCATGGAAATTGCTACACCGCTATCTGTATAAACATGGAAATATCTACACCGCTATCTCTATAAACTTGGAAATATCTACACTGCCATCTGTATAAACATGGAAATAGCTACACAGTCATCTGTATAAGCATAGAAATATCTACACCACCATCTCCATAAACATGGAAATATCTACACTGCCATATGCGTACACATGGAAATATCTACACAGCCATCTGTATAAACATGGAAGTACCTACGTCGCTATCTCTATTAACATGAAAATACCTACACCGCTATCTCTGTAAACATGAAAATACCTACACCGCAATCTCTATAAACATGGAAATATCTACACCGCCATCTCCATAAACATGAAACTATCTACACCGCCATCTGTATAAACTTGGAAATATCTACGCCGCTCTCTCTATAAACATAGAAATATCTACACCACTATCTCTATAAACATGGAAATGTCTAGACCGCTATCTCTACAAACATGGAAATACCTATACCGCTATCTGTATAAACATGGAAATAACTACACCACTATCTGTAAAAACATTTAAATATCTACACCGCTATATGTATAAACTTGGAAATATCTACACCTCAACCTGTATAAAGATGGAAATATCTCCATCGCTATCTGTATAAACCTGGAAATATCTCCACCGCTATCTGTATAAACATGGAAACACTTACACCGCTACCTGCATAAACATGCATATATTACAACGCTATCTGTGTAAACATGGAAATATCTAAACCGCTGTCTGTGTAAACATGGAAATATCTTCACCACTCTATGTGTAAATATGGAAATATCTACAGCACAATCTGTGCAACGACTGAAATATCAACACCGCTCTCTGTGTAAAAATGGAAATATCTACACCGCAATCTCTGCAAAGATGGAAATATCTACACCGATATCTCTGTAAACATGGTAACATCTACACCGCTATCTGTATAAACATGGAAATATCTACACCTCTGTCTGTATAAACATGGAAATATCTACACCGCCATCTGAATAAACATGGAAATATCTACACCGACATATGAATAAACATGGAAATATCTACACCGCCATCTGTTTAAATATGGAAATAACTACACCGCTATCTCTATAAACACGGAAATATCTACACCGCAATCTGTATAAACATGGAAATATCTCCACTTATATCTGTATAAACATAGAATCATGTACACCGCTATCTGTATAAACATGGAAATATCTACACCGCTATCTGTATAAACATGGAAACATCTACACCGCTATCTGTATAAACATGGAAATATCTACACTGGTATCTGTACAAAAATGCAAATATATACAACGCTATCTGTGTAAACATGGAAATATTTACACCACTGTCTGTGTAAACATGGAAATATCTACACCACTGTCTTTATAAACATGGAAATATCTAAATCACTGTCTCTTTAAACGTGGAAATATCTACACAGCCATCTCAATAAACATGGTAATATATACACCGCTATCTGTATAAACCTGGAAATAGACACACCGACATCTGTATACACACGGAAATATTTACACCACCATCTGTAAAAACATGGAAATATCTCCACAGTCATCTGTATAAACATGGAAATATCTACACCGCCGTCTCTATAAACATGGAAATATCTACACGGCCGTCTCTATAAACATGGAAATATCTACACCGCTATCTGTATAAATATGAAAATATCTACACCATATGTCTATAAACATGGAAATAGCTACAACGCTCTCTGTATAAACATGGAAATATCTACACCGCTATCTCTATAAACATGGAAATATCTACACCGCCATCTGTATAAACATGGAAATATCCACACAGTCATCTGTATAAGCAAATAAATGTCTACTCCACTATCTCTATAAACTTGGAAATATCTACGCTGCCATCTGTATACACACGGAAATATCTACACAGCTATCTGTATAAACATAAAAATATCTACATCGCTATCTGTATAAACATGGAAATATCTCCACCGCTATCTGTATAAACATGGAAATATCTACACCGCTATCTCTATAAACATGGAAATGTCTACACATCTCTGTATAAAATGGAAATACCTGCACCACTATCTGTATAAACATGGAAATATCTACAGCGCTATCTGTAAAAACATATAAATATCTACACCGCTATCTGTATAACATGGAAATATCTACACTGCCATCTGTATAAACATGGAAATAGTTTCACTGTCATCTGTAAAAACATGGAAATATCTACTCCACCATCTCTATAAACATGGAAACAACTACACCGTCCTCTCCATAAACATGGAAATATCTACCCCGCCATCTCTATAAACAAGGACATATCTACACTGCTATCTGTGTAAACATGGAAATATCTACACTGCCATCTGTATAAAGATGGAAATATCTACACTGCGATCTGTATGAACACGGAAATATATACACCGCTCTCTGTATAAACATGGAAATACCAACACCGCTGTCTGAATAAACATGGAAATATCTACACCGCTATATGTATAAACATGGAAATATCTTCACTTCTATCTCTATAAACATGGAAATACTTACAACTCAATCTCTATAAACATGGAAATACCAACACCGCTATCTCTATAAACATAGAAATATCTACACCGCCATCTCTATAAACATGGAAATATGTACACCGCCATGGGATTAACATGGAAATATCTACAACGCTGTCTGTATAAACATGGAACTAAATACACCACCATCTGTATAAACTTGGAAATATCTACACTGCCATCTCTAGAAAGATGGAAATATCTACACCGTGATCTGTATAAACTTGGAAATTTTTACACCGCTACCTTTGTTAACATGGAAATATCTACTCCGCTATCTGTATAAACGTGGAAATATGTACACCACGATCTGTATAAACATGGAAATATCAACACCACTATCTGTATAAACAAGGAAATATCTGCACCGCTATCTGTATAAACATGGAAATATCTACACCGCTATCTGTATAAACATGGAAATATCTACACCGCTCTCTGTATAAACATGGAAATATCTACACCGCAATCTCTATAAACATGGAAATACCTACAACACTTTCTGTGTAAAAATGGAAATATCTACACCGCTGTCTGTGTAAACATGGAAATATGTACACCGCAATCTGTGTGAAGATGGAAATACCTACACCGCAATCTGTGCAAATATGGAAATAGCTTCACCTCTATCTCTGTAAACATGGTAATATCTACATCACTCTCTGTATAAGCATGGAAATATCGACACTGCTATCTGTATAAACATGGAAATATCTACAACACAATCTCTGTAAACATGGATATATCTACACCGCTATCTGTATAAACATTGAAATATCTACACCACTATCTGTATAAACATGGAAATATCTCCTCCGTTATCTGTATAAATATGGAAATATCTACACCGCTATCTCCATAAACATGGAAATGTCTACACCGCTCTGTGCATAAACATGGAAATAACTACACCGCCATCTGAATAAACATACAAATATGTACACCGCTATCTCTATAAACATGGAAATATCTACACCGACATCTGTATAAACATGGAAATACCTACAAAGTCATCTGTATAAACATGGAAATATCTACACAGACATCTGTGTAAACATGGAAATATGTACACAGCCATCTGTATATACATGGAAATATCTACAACGCTATCTGTATAATCATGGAAATATCTAAAACACTATCTGTGTAAACATGTAAATATCTACAGAGCTATCTGTGTAAACATGGAAATATCTACACCGCTATCTGTATAAATATGGAAATATATACACCGCTATCTCCATAAACATGGAAATATCTACACCACGATCTGTATAAACATGGAAATATCTCCACCGCTATCTGTAAACATGGAAACATCTACACCGTGATCTCTATAAACATGGAAATATCTACACCACAATCTGTATAAACATGGAAATATCTACACCGCCATCTCAATAAACGTGAAAATATCTACACAGCCATCTCCATAAACATGGAACAATCTTCACTGCCATCTGTGGAAACATGGAAATTTGTACACTGCTATCTCTATAAACATGGAAATACCAACACTACTATCTGTATAAACATGGAAATATCTACAGCTCTATCTGTATAAACATGGAAATATCTACACCACTATCTCTATAAACATGGAAATATCTACACCGCCATCTCTATAAACATGGAAATACCTACACCGACATCTCTATAAACATGGAATTATCTACAACGCTATCTCTACAAACCTTGAAATATCTACACCGCCATCTCTATGAACATTTAAATATCTACACCGCCATCAGCATAAGCATGGAAATAACTTCACCTCCTTCTGTATAAACATGGAATTATCAACACTGCCATCTCTATAAACATTGATATATCTACACTGCCTTCTGCAGAAAGATGGAAATATCTACACCGACAACTGCATAAACATGGAAATATCTACACCTCTCTCTGTATAAACATGGAAATATCTACACAGCTATCTGTATAAATATGGAAATATCTACACCGCTATCTCTATGAACATGGAAATGTCTACACCTCTATCTTTATAAACATGGAAATATCTAAACCGCCATCTGTATAAACATGGAAATAACTACACAGTCATCTGTATAAACATGGAAATATCTACACCACTATATTTCTAAACATGGAAATATTTACACTGCCATCTGTATAAACATGGAAATATCTACAAAGCCATCTCTATAAACATGGAAATATCTACACCGCTATCTGTATAAACATGGAAATATCGACATCGCGATCTGTATAAACATGGAAATATCTACAACGCTATCAGTATAAACATGGATATATCTACACCGCCATTTGTATAAACATGGAAATATCTACATCGTCATCTTAATAAACATGGAAATCTCTACACCGTTATCTGTATAAATATGGAATTATCTACACCGCTATCTCTATAAACATGGAAATATGTACACCGCTATCGGTATAAACATTGAAATAACTCCACTGGTATCTGTATAAACATGGAAACATCTACGCCATTATCTGTATAAACATGGAAATATGTACACCGTTATCTGTATAAACATGGAAATATCTACAACGCTATCTGTGTAAACATGGAAATATCTACACCACCATCTGTGTAAACATGGAAATATCTACACCGCTATCTGTATAAACATGTATATATCTCCACCGCTACCTGTATAAACATGGAAATATATACACCGCTATGTGTATAAATATGTTAATATATACACTGCTATCTCTATAAACATGGAAATGTCTACACCGCTATCTGTGTAAACATAGAAATATCTACATGGCTATCTCTACAAACATGGAAATATCTACACCACCATCAGTATAAACATGGAAATACCTACAGAGCCATCTGTATAAACATGGAAATAGCTACAACACTTTCTGTATAAACATGGAAATATCTACACCACCGTCTGTAAATACATGGAAATATCTTCACAGTCATCTGTATAAACATGGAAATATCTACACCTCCATCCGTATACACATGGAAATATCTACACTGCCATCCGTATACACATGGAAATATCTGCACCGCCATCTGTATAAACATGGAATTATCTACACCGCTATCTCTATAAACATGGAAATACCTATACCGCTATCGGTATAAACATGGAAATATCTACACCGCTATCTGAATAAACATGGGAATATATACACCACGATTTGTATAAACTTGGAAATATCTACACCGCCATCTGTATAAACCTGGAAATATCTGCATCGCAATCTGTATAAACATGGAAATATCTCCACCGCTATCTGTGTAAACATGGAAATATCTGCCCCGCAATCTTTATAAGCATGGAAATATCTATACAGCAATCTGAATAAACATGGAAATATCTACAAATTATCTGTGTTAACATGGAAATATCTACACCGCTATCTGTGGAAGCATGGAAATATGTACACCGCTATCTGTGTAAAGATGGAAATATCTACACCGCTATCTGTGCAAATATGGAAATATCAACACAGCTATCTCTATAAACATGGTAATATCTACACAGTTATCTGTATAAATATGGAAATATCTACACCACGATCTCTATAAACATGGAAATAGCAACACCGCTATCTACGTAAACATGGAAATATCTACACTGCCATCTGTAAAAACATGGACATATCTACACCGCTATCTGTATAAACATGCAAATTACACCGCTACCAGTATAAAAATGGAAGTATCTACACCGCCATCTGAATAAACATGGAAATATTTTACACCGCTATCTGTATAAACATGGAAATATCTACACCATTATGTGCACAAACATGGAAATATCAACCCTGCCATCTGTATAAACATGGAAATATCTACACCGCCATCTGTAAAAATATGGAAATATCTACACTATCATCTGTATAAACATGGAAATACCTACACCTCCATCTGTATAATCATGGAAATATCTACAATGCCATCTGTATACACAAGGAAATATGTACACTGCCGTCTGTATGAACACGGAAATATCTACACCGCTATCTCTATAAATATGGAAATACCTACACCACCATCTGTATAAACATGGACATATCTACACCGCTATCTGTATAAAGATGGAAACATCTACACCGCTATCTTTATAAACATAGAAATATCTACACTGCTATCTGTATAAACATGGAAATATCTACAACACTATCTGTGTAAACATGGAAATATCTACACCGCTATCTGTGTAAACATGGAAATATGTACACCGCTATCTGTATAAAGATGGAAATATCTACATCGCAATCTGTACAAAAATGGAAATATCTACACCGCTATCTCTGTAAACATGGAAATATCTACACAGCTATCTCTATAAAAATGGAAATATCTACACAGTTATCTGTATAAATATGGAAATATCTACACCACGATCTCTGTAAACATGGAAATATCTACACTGCTGTCTGTATAAATATGGAAATGTCTACACCGATATCTCTATAAACATGGAAATGTCTACACCTCTATCTGTATAGACATGGAAATATCTATATGGCTATCTCTATAAACATGGAAATACCTACAACGCCATCTGTGTAAACATGGAAACACCTACACAGCGATCTGTATAAACATGAAAATATCTACACCACTATCTGCATAAACATGGAAATATCTACACTGCCATCTGTATAAACATGGAAATATCTACAGAACCATCTCTATAAACATCGACATATCTACACTGCTATCTGTATAAACGTGGAAATAGGCTCACCGCTATCTGTATTAACATTGAAATATCTACACCGCCATCTGCAAAAACATGAAAATTTCTACTCAGTCATCTGTATAAACATGGAAATGTCTATACCTCCATCTGTATAAACATGGAAATATCTCCACCGCTATCTGCATAAACCTGGAAATATCTACAACGCTATCTGTGTAAACATGGAAGTATCTAAACAGCTATCTTTGTAAACATGGCAATATCTACAACGCTGTCTCTGTAAAGATGGAAATATCTACACCGCAATCTGTGCAAAGATGGAAATATCTACAATGCTATCTCTATAAACATGGAATTATATGCACCGCTATCTGTATAAACATGGAAATACCTACACCGCTATCTGTATAATCATGGAAATATCTACAAGGCTATCTCTATAAATATGGGAATATCTACGCAGCCATCTGTATAAAGATGGAAATATCTACACCGCGAGCTGTATAAACATGGAAAAATCTACACCGCTATCTGTATAAACATGGAAATATGTAAACTGCTATCCCTGTAAACATGGAAATGTCTAGACCTCTATCTGTAGAAACATGGAAATATCTAAACCTCTATCTCTATAACCTTGGAAACATCCTCATCACAATCTGTGTAAACATGGAAATAACTACAGAGATATCTGTGTAAACATGGAAATATCTACACCGCTATCTGTGTAAAGATGCAAATATCTACACCGCAATCTGTGCAAAGATGGAAATATCTACACCGCTATCTGAGTAAACATGGAAATATATACACCACTATCAGTATATACCTGGAAATATCTACACCGCTATCTGTATAAACTTGGAAATATCTACACCGCCATCTCTATGAATATGGAAATATTTACAATGCCATCTGTATAAACATGGAATTATCTACACCGCTATCTGTATAAATATGGAAATATCTACACCGCTATGTCTGTAATCATGGAAATTGCTACACCGCTATCTGTATAAACATGGAAATATCTACACCGCTATCTCTATAAACTTGGAAATATCTACACTGCCATCTGTATAAACATGGAAATAGCTACACAGTCATCTGTATAAGCATAGAAATATCTACACCACCATCTCCATAAACATGGAAATATCTACACTGCCATATGCGTACACATGGAAATATCTACACAGCCATCTGTATAAACATGGAAGTACCTACGTCGCTATCTCTATTAACATGAAAATACCTACACCGCTATCTCTGTAAACATGAAAATACCTACACCGCAATCTCTATAAACATGGAAATATCTACACCGCCATCTCCATAAACATGAAACTATCTACACCGCCATCTGTATAAACTTGGAAATATCTACGCTGCTCTCTCTATAAACATAGATATATCTACACCACTATCTCTATAAACATGGAAATGTCTAGACCGCTATCTCTACAAACATGGAAATACCTATACCGCTATCTGTATAAACATGGAAATAACTACACCGCTATCTGTAAAAACATTTAAATATCTACACCGCTATATGTATAAACTTGGAAATATCTACACCTCAACCTGTATAAAGATGGAAATATCTCCATCGCTATCTGTATAAACCTGGAAATATCTCCACCGCTATCTGTATAAACATGGAAACACTTACACCGCTACCTGTATAAACATGCATATATTACAACGCTATCTGTGTAAACATGGAAATATCTAAACCGCTGTCTGTGTAAACATGGAAATATCTTCACCACTCTATGTGTAAATATGGAAATATCTACAGCACAATCTGTGCAACGACTGAAATATCAACACCGCTCTCTGTGTAAAAATGGAAATATCTACACCGCAATCTCTGCAAAGATGGAAATATCTACACCGATATCTCTGTAAACATGGTAACATCTACACCGCTATCTGTATAAACATGGAAATATCTACACCTCTATCTGTATAAACATGGAAATATCTACACCGCCATCTGAATAAACATGGAAATATCTACACCGACATATGAATAAACATGGAAATATCTACACCGCCATCTGTTTAAATATGGAAATAACTACACCGCTATCTCTATAAACACGGAAATATCTACACCGCAATCTGTATAAACATGGAAATATCTCCACTTATATCTGTATAAACATAGAATCATGTACACCGCTATCTGTATAAACATGGAAATATCTACACCGCTATCTGTATAAACATGGAAACATCTACACCGCTATCTGTATAAACATGGAAATATCTACACTGGTATCTGTACAAAAATGCAAATATATACAACGCTATCTGTGTAAACATGGAAATATTTACACCACTGTCTGTGTAAACATGGAAATATCTACACCACTGTCTTTATAAACATGGAAATATCTAAATCACTGTCTCTTTAAACGTGGAAATATCTACACAGCCATCTCAATAAACATGGTAATATATACACCGCTATCTGTATAAACCTGGAAATAGACACACCGCCATCTGTATACACACGGAAATATTTACACCACCATCTGTAAAAACATGGAAATATCTCCACAGTCATCTGTATAAACATGGAAATATCTACACCGCCGTCTCTATAAACATGGAAATATCTACACGGCCGTCTCTATAAACATGGAAATATCTACACCGCTATCTGTATAAATATGAAAATATCTACACCCTATGTCTATAAACATGGAAATAGCTACAACGCTCTCTGTATAAACATGGAAATATCTACACCGCTATCTCTATAAACATGGAAATATCTACACCGCCATCTGTATAAACATGGAAATATCCACACAGTCATCTGTATAAGCAAATAAATGTCTACTCCACTATCTCTATAAACTTGGAAATATCTACGCTGCCATCTGTATACACACGGAAATATCTACACAGCTATCTGTATAAACATAAAAATATCTACATCGCTATCTGTATAAACATGGAAATATCTCCACCGCTATCTGTATAAACATGGAAATATCTGCACCGCTATCTCAATAAACATGGAAATGACTACACATCTCTGTATAAAATGGAAATACCTGCACCGCTATCTGTATAAACATGGAAATATCTACAGCGCTATCTGTAAAAACATATAAATATCTACACCGCTATCTGTATAACATGGAAATATCTACACTGCCATCTGTATAAACATGGAAATAGTTTCACTGTCATCTGTAAAAACATGGAAATATCTACTCCACCATCTCTATAAACATGGAAACATCTACACCGTCCTCTCCATAAACATGGAAATATCTACCCCGCCATCTCTATAAACAAGGACATATCTACACTGCTATCTGTGTAAACATGGAAATATCTACACTGCCATCTGTATAAAGATGGAAATATCTACACTGCGATCTGTATGAACACGGAAATATATACACCGCTCTCTGTATAAACATGGAAATACCAACACCGCTGTCTGAATAAACATGGAAATATCTACACCGCTATATGTATAAACATGGAAATATCTTCACTTCTATCTCTATAAACATGGAAATACTTACAACTCAATCTCTATAAACATGGAAATACCAACACCGCTATCTCTATAAACATAGAAATATCTACACCGCCATCTCTATAAACATGGAAATATGTACACCGCCATGGGATTAACATGGAAATATCTACAACGCTGTCTGTATAAACATGGAACTATCTACACCACCATCTGTATAAACTTGGAAATATCTACACTGCCATCTCTAGAAAGATGGAAATATCTACACCGTGATCTGTATAAACTTGGAAATTTCTACACCGCTACCTTTGTTAACATGGAAATATCTACTCCGCTATCTGTATAAACGTGGAAATATGTACACCACGATCTGTATAAACATGGAAATATCAACACCACTATCTGTATAAACAAGGAAATATCTGCACCGCTATCTGTATAAACATGGAAATATCTACACCGCTATCTGTATAAACATGGAAATATGTAAACCACTATCCCTGTAAACATGGAAATGTCTACACCGCTATCTGTAGATACATGGAAATATCTAAACCGCTATCTCTATAAACATGGAAACATCTACAACACTATCTGTGTAAACATGGAAAAACCTACAGAGCTATCTGTGTAAACATGGAAATATCTACACCGCTATCTGTGTAAAGATGGAAATATCTACACCGCAATCTGTGCAAAGATGGAAATATCTACACCGCTATCTGAATAAGCATGGAAGTATCTACACCGCTATCAGTATATACATGGAAATACCTACACCGCTATCTGTATAAACTTGGAAATATCTACACCGCCATCTCTATGAACATGGAAATATCTACACCGCCATCTGTATAAACATGGAAATAGCTACATCGCTATCTGTATAAACAAGGAAATTTCTTCACCGCTATCTCTATAAACTTGGAAATATCTACACCGCCATGTGTAGAAACAGGGAAATAGCTACACAGTCATCTGTATAAGCATAGAAATATCTACACCACCATCTCTATAAACATGGAAATATCTACACTGCCATCTGCATACACATGGAAATATCTACACAGCCATCTGCATGTCCATGGAAATATCTACGCCGCCATCTGTATAGTCATGGAAATATCTCCACGGCCATCTGTGTATAGATGGAAATATCAACACCGCCATCTGTACAAACATGGAAATATCTACACCGCTATCTCTATAAACATGGAAATATATACAATGCCATCTGTAGAAAGTTGGAAATATCTACACCGCAATCTGTGTAAACATGGAAATAGCTACAATGCCATCTGTAAAAAGATGGAAATATCTACACCGCAATCTATGTAAACATGGAAATATCTACACCGATATCTGTAAAAACATGGAAATATCTACACCCCTATCTGTATAATCATGGAAATATCCACACCGCTATCTCTATAAACATGGAAAAATCAACACAGCTATCTCTATGAACATGGAAATATCTACACCGCCAATTATATAAACATGGAAATATCTACACCACGATCAGTATAAACATGGAAATATCTACACCGCTATCTGTATAAACATGGAAATATCTACACCGCGATCTGTATAAACATGGAAATATCTACACCGTGATCTGTATAAACATGGAAATATCTACACCGCTATCTGCATATCATGGAAATATCTACACAGCTATCTCTATAAACATTAAAATATCTACACGGCCATCTGTATAAACATGGAAATACCTACAAAGTCATCTGTATAAACATGGAAATATCTACACAGCCATCTGTATAAACATGGAAATATCTACACAGCCATCTGTACATACATGGAAATATCTACACCACTATATGTATAAACATGGAAATAACTACACCGCTAATTGTATAAACAAGGAAATATCTACACCGTGATCTGTATAAACATGGAAATATTTACACCGCTATCTGTATAATCATGGAAATTTCTACACCGATATCTGTATAAATATGGAAATATCTACACCGCTATTTCTATAAACATGGAAATAACTACACCGCCATCTGTATAAACATGGAAATACCTACACAGTCATGTGTAGGAACATGGAAATATCTACACTGCCATCTGTATGAACATAGAAATATCTACAGAGCCCTCCGTATAAATATGGAGATAATTGCATACGCATCTGTATAAACATGGAAATATCTGCACCGCTATCTGTATAAACATGGAAATACCTACACTGCTGTCTCTATAAACATGGCAATATGTGCACCGCTATGTGTATAAACATGGAAATATCTCCACCGTTATATGTATAAACATAGAAATATCTACAGCGCCATCTCTATGAACATTGAAATATCAACACTGCAATCTGTAAAAACATAGAAATAACTACACAGTCATCTGAATAAACATGGATATATCTACACCACCATCTGTATAAAAATGGAAATACCTACAATACCATCTGTATACACATGGAAATAACTACAAGACATCTGTATCAATATGGAAATATCTACACCGCCATCAGTATAAACATGGAAATATCTACACTGCCATCTGTAGAAAGATGGAAATATGTACACCGCTATCTCTATAAATATGGAAATATCTACACCGACATCTCTATAAACATGAAAATATCTACACTGCCATCTCCATAAAGACGGAAGTATCTACTCCGCCATGTGTATAAACACGGAAATATCTACACCACCATCTGTGAAAACATGGAAATATCTACACCGCTATCTGTATAAACATGGAAATATCTACATTGCCATCTGCATGTCCATGGAAATATCTACGCCGCCATCTGTATAAACATGGAAATATCTACACGGCCATCTGTGTATAGATGGAAATATCAACACCGCCATCTGTACAAACATGGAAATATCTACACCGCTATCTCTATAAACATGGAAATATCTGCACTGCCATCTGTAAAAACATGGAAATACCTATACAGTCATCTGTATAAACATGGAAATCTCTACAATGCCATCTGTATACACATGGAAATATCTACACAGCCATCTGTATAAACATGTAAATATTTACACTGCTATCTCTATAAACATGGAAATATCTACACAGCCATCTCTATAAACATGAAAATATCTACACTGCCATCTCCATAAACATGGAACTAACTACTCCGCCATCTGTATAAACATGCAAACAACTACACCGCCATCAGTGTGAATAAGGAAATATCTACAATGCCATCTGTATAAAGATATAAATATCTGCACCGTGAGCTGTATAAACATGGAAATATCTACATCGCTATCTGTATAAATGTGGAAATACCGACACCGCTATCGGTATAAACATGGAAATATCTACAACGCCATATTTATAAACATGGAAATATCTACACCGCTATGTCTATAAACATGGAAATACTTGCACCGCTATCTCTATAAACATGGAAATATCTACACCGCTATCTGTATAATCATGGAAATATCTACACCGCTATCTGTATAAACATGGAAATATCAACACCGCGATCTGTATTAACATGGAAATATCTACACCCCGATCTGTATAAACATGGAAATATCTTCACCACGATCTGTATAAACATGGAAATATTTACACCGCTATCTGTATAAACATGGTAATATCCACACCACCATCTATATAAACATGGAAATATCTACACTGCCATCTGTATAAACATGAAAATATCTACAATGCCATTTGTAGAAAGATGGAAATATCTTCACCGCAATCTGTGTAAACATGGAAATATCTACACCGATATGTGTAAAAACATGGAAATATCTACAACGCTATCCTTATAAACATGGGAATATCTACACCGCAATCTGTATAAACATGGAAATATCTTCACCGCTATCTGTATAAACATGGAAATATCTACACAGCTATCTCTATAAACATGGAAATATCTACACCGCCATCAATATAAACATGGAAATACCTACAAAGTCATCTGTGTAAACATGGAAATATCTACAAAGACATCTATATAAACATGGAAATATCTACACAGCCATCTGTATATACATGGAAATATCAACACTGCTATCTGTATAAACATGGAAATAAGTACACCGCTATTTGTATAAACAAGGAAATATCTACACCGTGATCTGTATAAACATGGAAATATTTACACCGCTATCTGTATTAACATGGAAATTTCTACACCGTTATCTCTATAAATATGGAAATATCTACACTGCTATCTCTATAAACACGGAAATATCTACACCGCCGTCTGTATAAACATGGAAATACCTATACAGTCATCTGTGTAAACATGGAATTATCTACACCACCATCTGTATAAACATGGAAATATCTACAATGCCATCTGTATACACATGGAAATACCTACATGGCAATCTGTGTATAGATGGAAACATCAACACCGGCATCAGTACAAACTTGGAAATATCTACACTGCTATCTCTATAAACATGGAAATATCTACACTGCGGTCTGTATAAACATGGAAATATCTACACCGGTTTCTGTATAAACATGGAAATATCTACACCACGATCTGTATAAACATGGAAATATATACACCGCTATCTGTATAAACATGGAAATATCTGCACCGCTATCTCTACAGACATGGAAATATCTACAAAGCCATCTGTATAAACATGGAAATAACTACACAGTCATGTGTAGGAACATGGAAGTATCTACACTGCCATCTGTATAAACATTGAAATATCTACACAGCCCTCTGTATAAATATGGAGATATCTGCATAGGCATCTGCATAAACATGGAAATATCTGCACCGCTATATGTATAAACATGGAAATACCTACACCGGTGTCTCTATAAACATGGAAATATGTACACCGCTATGTGTATAAACATGGAAATATCTCCACTGCTGTCTGTATAAACATGGAAACATCTCCACCGTTATCTGTATAAACATGGAAATATCTACAGCGCCATCTCTATCAACATTGAAATATCTACACTGCCATCTGTAAAAACATGGAAATACCTACACAGTCATCTGAATAAACATGGAAATATCTACACCACCATCTGTATAAACATGGAAATATCTACACCGCTATCTCTATAAACATGGAATTATCTGCACTGCCATCTGTAAAAACATGGAAATAACAACACAGTCATCTGTATAAACATGGAAATATCTACAATGCCATCTGTATACACATGGAAATGTCTACACAGCCATCTGTATAAACATGTAAATATCTACACTGCTATCTCTATAAATATGGAAATATCTACACCGCCATCTCTATAAACATTAAAGTATCTACACTGCCATCTCCATAAACATGGAACTAACTACTCCGCCGTCTGTATAAACATGGAAACATCTACACCGCCATCAGTGTGAATAAGGAAATATCTACAATGCCATCTGTATAAAGATATAAATATCTGCACCGCGAGCTGTATAAATATGGAAATATCTACATCGCTATCTGTATAAACGTGGAAATACCAACACCGCTATCGGTATAAACATGGAAATATCTACAACACCATCTATATAAACATGGAGATATCTACACCGCTATGTCTATAAACATGTAAATACCTACACCGCTATCTCTATAAACATGGAAGTATCCACACCGCTATCTGTATAAACATGGAAATATCTACACCGCTATCTGTATAAACATGGAAATATCTACAACGCGATCTGTATAAACATGGAAATATCTTCACCAGGATCTGTATAAAAATGGAAATATCTACACCACTATCTGTATAAACATGGTAATATCTACACCACCATCTATATAAACATGGAAATATCTACACTGCCATCTGTATAAACATGGAAATATCTACAATGCCATCTGTAAAAACATGGAAATATCTACACTGCAATCTGTGTAAACATGGAGACATCTACACCGCGATCTGCATAAACATGGAAATATCTACAGCGCCACCTCTATAAACATTGAAATATCTAAACTGCCATCTGTAAAAACATGGAAATACCTACAAAGTAATCTGTATAAACATGGAAATATCTACAAAGCCATCTGTATAAACATGGAAATATCTACACAGCCATCTGTATATACATGGAAATATCTACCCCGCTATCTGTAAAAACATGGAAATAACTACACCGCTATTTGTATAAACAAGGAAACATCTACAGCGTGATCTGTATAAACATGGAAATATTTACACCACTATCTGTATAAACATGGAAATTTCTACACCGTTATCTGTATAAATATGGAAATATCTACACCGCTATCTCTGCAAACATGGAGATAACTACACCGCCATCTGTATAAACATGGAAATACCTATACAGTCATCTGTGTAAACATGGAAATATCTACACCACCATCTGTATAAACATGGAAATATCTACAATGCCATCTGTATACACATGGAAATACCTACACGGCAATCTGTGTATAGATGGAAACATCAACACCGCCATCTGTACAAATTTGGAAAGATCTACACTGCTATCTCTATAAACATGGAAATATCTACACTGCGGTCTGTATAAACATGGAAATATCTACACCGGTATCTGCATAAACATGGAAATATCTACACCACGATCTGTATAAACATGGAAATATCTGCACCGCCATCTGCATAAACATGGAAATACCGACACCGCTGTCTCTGTAAACATGGAAATATGTACACGGCTATGTGTATAAACATGGAAATATCTCCACTGCTGTCTGTATAAACATGGAAATATCTTCACCGTTATCTGTATAAACATGGAAATATCTACAGCGCCATCTCTGTAAACATTGAAATATCTACAATGCCATCTGTAAAAACATGGAAATATCTACACAGTCATCTGAGTAAACATGGAAATACCTACACCACCATCTGTATAAACATGGAAACACCTACAATACCATCTGTATACACATGGAAATATCTACACTGACATCTGTATAAATATGGAAATATCTATGCCGCCCTCTGTATAAACATGGAAATATCTACGCGGACATCCGTGTATAGATGGAAATATCTACACCGCCATCTGTACAAACATGGAAATATCTACACCGCTATCTCTATAAACATGGAAATATCTGCAATGCAATCTGTAAAAACATGGAAATACCTATACAGTCATCGGTATAAACATGGAAATATCTACAATGCCATCTGTATACACTTGGAAATATCTACACAGCCATCTGTATAAACATGTAAATATCTACACTGCTATCTCTATAAACATGGAAATATCTACACCGCCATCTCTATAAACATGAAAATATCTACACTGCCATCTCCATAAACATGGAACTATCTACTTCGCCATCTGTATAAACATGGAAACATCTACACCACCATCTGTGTGAATAAGGAAACATCTACAATGCCATCTGTATAAAGATATACATATCTGCACCGCGAGCTGTATAAACATGGAAATATCTTCACCACGATCTGTATAAACATGGAAATATCTACACCGCGATCTGTATAAACATGGAAATATCTACACCGTGATCTGTATAAACATGGAAATATCTACACCGCTATCTGTATAAACATGGAAATATCTACACAGCTATCTCTAAAAACATGGAAATATCTACACCGCCATCAGTATAAACATGGAAATAACTACAAAGTCATCTGTGTAAACATGGAAATATCTACAAAGCCATCTATATGAACATGGAAATATCTACACAGCCATCTGAATATACATGGAAATATCTACACTGCTATCTGTATAAACAAGGAAATAAGTACACCGCTATTTGTATAAACAAGGACATATCTACACTGTGATCTGTATAAACATGGAAATATTTACACCGCTATCTGTATTAACATGGAAATTTCTACACCGTTAGCTGTATAAATATGGAAATTTCTACACTGCTATCTCTATAAACATGGAAATATCTACACCGCCATCTGTATAAACATGGAAATACCTATTCAGTCATCTCTGTAAACATGGAAATAACTACACCACCATCAGTATAAACATGGAAATATCTACAATGCCATCTGTATACACACGGAAATACCTACACGGAAATCTGTGTATAGATGGAAACATCAACACCGCCATCTGTACAAACTTGGAAATATCTACACTGCTATCTCTATAAACATGGAAATATCTACACTGCGGTCTGTATAAACATGGAAATATCTACACCGGTATCTGTATAAACATGGAAATATCTACACCACGATCTGTATAAACATGGAAATATATACACCGCTATCTGTAGAAACATGGAAATATCTGCACCGCTATCACTATAGACATGGAAATATCTACAAAGTCATCTGTATAAACATGGAAATACCTACACAGTCATGTGTAGCAACATGGAAATATCTACACTGCCATCAGTATAAACATAGAAATATCTACGCAGCCCTCTGTATAAATATGGAGATATCTGCATAGGCATCTATATAAACATGGAAATATCTGCACCGCCATCTGCATAAACATGGAAATACCGACACCGCTGTCTCTGTAAACATGGAAATATGTACACGGCTATGTGTATAAACATGGAAATATCTCCACTGCTGTCTGTATAAACATGGAAATATCTTCACCGTTATCTGTATAAACATGGAAATATCTACAGCGCCATCTCTGTAAACATTGAAATATCTACAATGCCATCTGTAAAAACATGGAAATATCTACACAGTCATCTGAGTAAACATGGAAATACCTACACCACCATCTGTATAAACATGGAAACACCTACAATACCATCTGTATACACATGGAAATATCTACACTGACATCTGTATAAATATGGAAATATCTATGCCGCCCTCTGTATAAACATGGAAATATCTACGCGGACATCCGTGTATAGATGGAAATATCTACACCGCCATCTGTACAAACATGGAAATATCTACACCGCTATCTCTATAAACATGGAAATATCTGCAATGCAATCTGTAAAAACATGGAAATACCTATACAGTCATCGGTATAAACATGGAAATATCTACAATGCCATCTGTATACACTTGGAAATATCTACACAGCCATCTGTATAAACATGTAAATATCTACACTGCTATCTCTATAAACATGGAAATATCTACACCGCCATCTCTATAAACATGAAAATATCTACACTGCCATCTCCATAAACATGGAACTATCTACTTCGCCATCTGTATAAACATGGAAACATCTACACCACCATCTGTGTGAATAAGGAAACATCTACAATGCCATCTGTATAAAGATATACATATCTGCAGCGCGAGCTGTATAAACATGGAAATATCTTCACCACGATCTGTATAAACATGGAAATATCTACACCGCGATCTGTATAAACATGGAAATATCTACACCGTGATCTGTATAAACATGGAAATATCTACACCGCTATCTGTATAAACATGGAAATATCTACACAGCTATCTCTAAAAACATGGAAATATCTACACCGCCATCAGTATAAACATGGAAATAACTACAAAGTCATCTGTGTAAACATGGAAATATCTACAAAGCCATCTATATGAACATGGAAATATCTACACAGCCATCTGAATATACATGGAAATATCTACACTGCTATCTGTATAAACAAGGAAATAAATACACCGCTATTTGTATAAACAAGGACATATCTACACTGTGATCTGTATAAACATGGAAATATTTACACCGCTATCTGTATTAACATGGAAATTTCTACACCGTTAGCTGTATAAATATGGAAATTTCTACACTGCTATCTCTATAAACATGGAAATATCTACACCGCCATCTGTATAAACATGGAAATACCTATTCAGTCATCTCTGTAAACATGGAAATACCTACACCACCATCAGTATAAACATGGAAATATCTACAATGCCATCTGTATACACACGGAAATACCTACACAAAAATCTGTGTATAGATGGAAACATCAACACCGCCATCTGTACAAACTTGGAAATATCTACACTGCTATCTCTATAAACATGGAAATATCTACACTGCGGTCTGTATAAACATGGAAATATCTACACCGGTATCTGTATAAACATGGAAATATCTACACCATGATCTGTATAAACATGGAAATATATAAACCGCTTTCTGTATAAACATGGAAATATCTGCACCGCTATCTGTACAGACATGGAAATATCTACAAAGCCATCTGTATAAACATGGAAATACCTACACAGTCATGTGTAGGAACATGGAAATATCTACACTGCCATCCGTATAAACATTGAAATATCTACACAGCCCTCTGTATAAATATGGAGATATATGCATAGGCATCTGCATAAACATGGAAATATCTGCACCGCTATCTGTATAAACATGGAAATACCTACACCGGTGTCTCTATAAACATGGAAATATGTACAACGCTATGTGTATAAACATGGAAATATCTCCACTGCTGTCTGTATAAACATGGAAACATCTCCACCGTTATCTGTATAAACATGGAAATATCTACAGCGCCATCTCTATAAACATTGAAATATCTACACTGCCATCTGTAAAAACATGGAAATATCTACACAGTCATCTGAATAAAGATGGAAATATCTACACCACCATCTGTATAAACATGGAAATACCTAAAATACCATCTGTATACACATGGAAATATCTACACCGACATCTGTATAAATATGGAAATATCTACACCACCATCTGTATAAACATGGAAATATCTACACTTCCATCTGTAGAAAGATGGAAATATCTACACGGCTATCTCTATAAATATGGAAATATCTACACCGCCATGTCTATAAACATGAAAATATCTACAATGCCATCTCCATAAAGATGGATGTATCTACCCCGCCATGTGTATAAACACGGAAATATCTACACCACCATCTGTGTAAACATGGAAATATCTACACCGCTATCTGTATAAACATGGAAATATCTACACCGCCATCTGCATGTCCATGGAAATACCTACGCTGTCATCTGTATAAACATGGAAATATCTACACGGCCATCTGTGTATAGATGGAAATATCAACACCGCCATCTGTAAAAACATGGAAATATCTACACCGCTATATGTATAAACATGGAAATATCTGCACTGCCATCTGTAAAAACACTTAAAAAACTATACAGTCATCTGTATAAACATGGAAATATCTACAATGCCATCTGTATACACACGGAAATATCTACACAGCCATCTGTATAAACATGTAAATATCTACTCTGCTATCTGTATAAACATGGAAATATCTGCACCACGATCTGTATAAACATGGAAATATCTACACTGCTATCTGTATAAACATGGTAATATCTACACCACCATCTATATAAACATGGAAATATCTACACAGCCATCTGTATAAACATGGAAATATCTACAATGCCATCTGTAAAAACATGGAAATACCTACACCGCAATCTGTGTAAACATGGAAACATCTACACCGCGATCTGTATAAACATGGAAATATCTACAGTGCCATCTCTATAAACATTGAAATATCTACAACGCTATTTGTGTAAACATGGAAATATCTACACAGCTCTCTGTGTAAACTTGAAAATATCTACACAGGTATCTGTGTAAAAATGGAAATATCTACACGGCAATCTGTGCAAAGATGGAAATAACTACACGGCTATCTCTCAAAACATGGAAATCTCTACACCGCCATCTGTATAAACATGGAAATACCTACACCGCTATCTGTAGAAACATGGAAATATCTACACCGCTATGTCTATAAACACGGAAATACCAACACCGCTTTCTCTATAAACATGGAAATATCTACATCGCAATCTCTGTAAACATGGAATTATCTACACCGCCATCTCTATAAACATGAAAATATCTACACCGCCATCTTCAGAAACATGGCTGTATCTACACCGCCATCTGTATAAACATGGAAATAGCTACACCACTATCTGTATAAACTTGGAAAAAACTTCACTGCCATCTCTATAAAGATGGAAATATCTGCACTGCGTGTTGTATAATCATGGAAATATCTACACCGCTATCTCTATAAGCATGGAATTACCTACAACGCCATCTCTATAAATATGGAAATATCTACACTGCTATCTCTCTAAACATGGAAATGTCTACACCGCTATCTGTATAAACATGGAAATATCTAGATCGTTATCTCTATAAACATGAAAATATCTACACTGACATCTGTATAAACATGGAAATAACTTCACAGTCATCTGTATAAACATGGAAATATCTACACCACCATCTGTATAAACATGGAAATATCTACATGGAAAGCTGTATAAACATGCAAATATCTAGACAGTCATCTCTATAAACAAGGAAATATCTATACCGCTATCTGTATAAACATGGAAATACCCACACCGCTATCTGTATAAACATGGAAATAGCCACACCGCTATCTGTATAAACATGGAAATATCTGCACCGCTATATTTATAAACATGGAAATATCTGCAACTCTATCTGTGTAAACATAGAAATATCTACACGGCTATATTTGTAAACCTGGAAATATCTGCACCGATATCTGTATAAACAAGGAAATATTTACAACGCCATCTGTATAAACATGGATATACCTACACCGTTATCTGTATAAATATGGAAATATGCACACCGATATTTTTATAAACATGGAAATACCTACACCGATTTCTCTATAAACATGGAAATATCTACACTGCAATCTCTATATACATGGAAATATCTACGCCGCCATCTCTATAAACATGAAAATATCTACACCGCCATCTTCAGAAACACGGATGTATCTACACCGCCATCTGTATAAACATGGAAATATCTACACAACTCTCTGTATAAACATGGAAATATCTTCATTGCCATCTCTATAAACATGGACATATCTACACCACCATCTGTATAACGATGGAAATATCTACACCGCAATCTGTATAAATATGGAAATACCTACACCGCTACCTCTATAGACAAGTAAATACCTACACCGCTATCTGTATAAACATGGATATATCTACACTGCCATCTGTACACACATGGAAATATCTACACAGCCATCTCTATAAACATGGAAATACCTACAATGCTATCTCTATGAACATGGAAATATCTACACCGCTATGTGTATAAACATGGAAATATCTACATCGCTGTTTGTATAAATAGGTAAATATCTCCACCGCTGTCTGTATAAACATGGAAATATCTAAACCGCTATCTGTATAAACATGGAAATATCTACACCGCTATCTGTATAAACATGGAAATATCTACAACGCTATCTCTGTAAACATGGAAATATCTACACAGCTATCTGTGTAAACTTGGAAATATCTACACAGCTATTTGCGTAAACATGGAAATATCTACACGGCAATCTGTGCAAAGATGGAAAGAACTACACAGCTATCTCTGTAAACCTGGAAATATCTACACCGCTATCTGTATAAACATGGAAATATCTACACCACTGTCTGTATAAACAAGGAAATATCTACACCGCCATCTATAGAAACATGGAAATATCTACACCGCAATCTGTATAAACAAGGAAATACCTACACCGCTATCTGTGTAAATATGGAAATATCTACACCGCTATCTCTAGAAACATGGAAATACGTACACCGCTTTCTCTATAAACATGGAAATATCTACACTGCAATCTCTATATACATGGAAATATCTACACTGCCATCTGTATGATCATGAAAATAACTACACCGCCATCTTCAGAAACATGGATGAATATACACCGCCATCTGTATAAACATGGAAATATCTACTCCATTATCTGTATAAACAAGGAAATATCTTCACTGCTATCTGTATAAACATGGAAATATCTACACCGCCATCTGTATAAACATGGAAATAACTACACCGCCATGTGAACACACATGGATGAATCTACACCGCCATCTGTATAAACATGGAAATATCTATACTGCTATCTCTATAAACAATGAAATATCTTCACTGCTATCTGTATAAACATGGAAATACAGTCATCTGTATAAACATGGAAGTAAATACATCGCTATCTGTATAAACATGGAAACATCTACACCGCTATCCGTATAAACATGGAAATATCTACGCCGCTATCTGTATAAATATGGAAATATCCACACCGCTATCCCTATAAACATGGAAATGTCTACACCGCTATCTGTATAAACATGGAAATATCTACATTGCTATCTCTATAAACATGGAAATGTCTACACCGCTTTCTGCCTAAACACGGAAATATCTACACCTCTGTCTGCCTAGACATGGAAATATCTACATCGTTATCTGTACAAACATGGAAATATCTCCATCGCTATCTCTATGAACATGGAAATATCTCCATCGCTATCTCTACGAACATGGAAATATCTCCACCGCTATCTCTATAAACTTGGAAATATCTTCACCGCTATCTTTATAAACATGGAAATATCTACTCCACTATCTGTATAAACATGGATATATCTACTACTGCCATCTGTATAAACATGGTAATAGCCACACCGCTATCTGTATAAACATGAAAATATCTACACCACCATCAGAATAAACATACAAATATCTAAACCGCTATCTGTATAAATATGGAAATATCCACACCGATATCTCTGTCAACAGGGAAATATCTACACCGCTACCTGTATAAACATGGACATAAGTACACCGCTATCTCTATAAACATGGAAATATCTCCACCGCTACCTGCATAAACATGGAAATATCTCCTCCACTCTCGGTATAAACATGGAAATATCTATACCGCTATCTGTATAAACATGGAAATATCTACACCGCTATCTGTATAAACATGGAAATATCTACACCGCAATCTCTATAAACATGGAAATACCTACAACACTTTCTGTGTAAAAATGGAAATATCTACACCGCTGTCTGTGTAAACATGGAAATATGTACACCGCAATCTGTGTGAAGATGGAAATATCTACACCGCAATCTGTGCAAATATGGAAATAGCTTCACCTCTATCTCTGTAAACATGGTAATATCTACACCACTCTCTGTATAAGCATGGAAATATCGACACTGCTATCTGTATAAACATGGAAATATCTACACCACAATCTCTGAAAACATGGATATATCTACACCGCTATCTGTATAAACATTGAAATATCTACACCACTATCTGTATAAACATGGAAATATCTCCTCCGTTATCTGTATAAATATGGAAATATCTACACCGCTATCTCCATAAACATGGAAATGTCTACACCGCTCTGTGTATAAACATGGAAATAACTACACCGCCATCTGAATAAACATACAAATATGTACACTGCTATCTCTATAAACATGGAAATATCTACACCGACATCTGTATAAACATGGAAATACCTACAAAGTCATCTGTATAAACATGGAAATATCTACACAGACATCTGTGTAAACATGGAAATATGTACACAGCCATCTGTATATACATGGAAATATCTACAACGCTATCTGTATAATCATGGAAATATCTAAAACACTATCTGTGTAAACATGGAAATATCTACAGAGCTATCTGTGTAAACATGGAAATATCTACACCGCTATCTGTATAAATATGGAAATATATACACCGCTATCTCCATAAACATGGAAATATCTACACCACGATCTGTATAAACATGGAAATATCTCCACCGCTATCTGTAAACATGGAAACATCTACACCGTGATCTCTATAAACATGGAAATATCTACACCACAATCTGTATAAACATGGAAATATCTACACCGCCATCTCTATAAACGTGAAAATATCTACACAGCCATCTCCATAAACATGGAACAATCTTCACTGCCATCTGTGGAAACATGGAAATTTGTACACTGCTATCTCTATAAACATGGAAATACCAACACTACTATCTGTATAAACATGGGAATATCTACAGCTCTATCTGTATAAACATGGAAATATCTACACCACTATCTCTATAAACATGGAAATATCTACACCGCCATCTCTATAAACATGGAAATACCTACACCGACATCTCTATAAACATGGAATTATCTACAACGCTATCTCTACAAACCTTGAAATATCTACACCGCCATCTCTATGAACATTTAAATATCTACACCGCCATCAGCATAAGCATGGAAATAACTTCACCTCCTTCTGTATAAACATGGAATTATCAACACTGCCATCTCTATAAACATTGATATACCTACACTGCCATCTGCAGAAAGATGGAAATATCTACACCGACAACTGCATAAACATGGAAATATCTACACCTCTCTCTGTATAAACATGGAAATATCTACACAGCTATCTGTATAAATATGGAAATATCTACACCGCTATCTCTATGAACATGGAAATGTCTACACCTCTATCTTTATAAACATTGAAATATCTAAACCGCCATCTGTATAAACATGGAAATAACTACACAGTCATCTGTATAAACATGGAAATATCTACACCACTATATTTCTAAACATGGAAATATTTACACTGCCATCTGTATAAACATGGAAATATCTACACCGCTATCTGTATAAACATGGAAATATCGACATCGCGATCTGTATAAACATGGAAATATCTACACCGCCATTTGTATAAACATGGAAATATCTACACCGTCATCTTAATAAACATGGAAATCTCTACACCGTTATCTGTATAAATATGGAATTATCTACACCGCTATCTCTATAAACATGGAAATATGTACACCGCTATCGGTATAAACATTGAAATAACTCCACTGGTATCTGTATAAACATGGAAACATCTACGCCATTATCTGTATAAACATGGAAATATGTACACCGTTATCTGTATAAACATGGAAATATCTACAACGCTATCTGTGTAAACATGGAAATATCTACACCACCATCTGTGTAAACATGGAAATATCTACACCGCTATCTGTATAAACATGTAAATATCTCCACCGCTACCTGTATAAACATGGAAATATATACACCGCTATGTGTATAAATATGTTAATATATACACTGCTATCTCTATAAACATGGAAATGTCTACACCGCTATCTGTGTAAACACAGAAATATCTACATGGCTATCTCTACAAACATGGAAATATCTACACCACCATCAGTATAAACATGGAAATACCTACAGAGCCATCTGTATAAACATGGAAATAGCTACAACACTTTCTGTATAAACATGGAAATATCTACACCACCGTCTGTAAATACATGGAAATATCTTCACAGTCATCTGTATAAACATGGAAATATCTACACCTCCATCCGTATACACATGGAAATATCTACACTGCCATCCGTATACACATGGAAATATCTGCACCGCCATCTGTATAAACAGGGAATTATCTACACCGCTATCTCTATAAACATGGAAATACCTATACCGCTATCGGTATAAACATGGAAATATCTACACCGCTATCTGAATAAACATGGGAATATATACACCACGATTTGTATAAACTTGGAAATATCTACACCGCCATCTGTATAAACCTGGAAATATCTGCATCGCAATCTGTATAAACATGGAAATATCTCCACCGCTATCTGTGTAAACATGGAAATATCTGCCCCGCAATCTTTATAAGCATGGAAATATCTATACAGCAATCTGAATAAACATGGAAATATCTACAAATTATCTGTGTTAACATGGAAATATCTACACCGCTATCTGTGGAAGCATGGAAATATGTACACCGCTATCTGTGTAAAGATGGAAATATCTACACCGCTATCTGTGCAAATATGGAAATATCAACACAGCTATCTCTATAAACATGGTAATATCTACACAGTTATCTGTATAAATATGGAAATATCTACACCACGATCTCTATAAACATGGAAATAGCAACACCGCTATCTACGTAAACATGGAAATATCTACACTGCCATCTGTAAAAACATGGACATATCTACACCGCTATCTGTATAAACATGCAAATTACACCGCTACCAGTATAAAAATGGAAGTATCTACACCGCCATCTGAATAAACATGGAAATATTTTACACCGCTATCTGTATAAACATGGAAATATCTACACCATTATGTGCACAAACATGGAAATATCAACCCTGCCATCTGTATAAACATGGAAATATCTACACCGCCATCTGTAAAAATATGGAAATATCTACACTATCATCTGTATAAACATGGAAATACCTACACCTCCATCTGTATAATCATGGAAATATCTACAATGCCATCTGTATACACAAGGAAATATGTACACTGCCGTCTGTATGAACACGGAAATATCTACACCGCTATCTCTATAAATATGGAAATACCTACACCACCATCTGTATAAACATGGACATATCTACACCGCTATCTGTATAAAGATGGAAACATCTACACCGCTATCTTTATAAACATAGAAATATCTACACTGCTATCTGTATAAACATGGAAATATCTACAACACTATCTGTGTAAACATGGAAATATCTACACCGCTATCTGTGTAAACATGGAAATATGTACACCGCTATCTGTATAAAGATGGAAATATCTACATCGCAATCTGTACAAAAATGGAAATATCTACACCGCTATCTCTGTAAACATGGAAATATCTACACAGCTATCTCTATAAAAATGGAAATATCTACACAGTTATCTGTATAAATATGGAAATATCTACACCACGATCTCTGTAAACATGGAAATATCTACACTGCTGTCTGTATAAATATGGAAATGTCTACACCGATATCTCTATAAACATGGAAATGTCTACACCTCTATCTGTATAGACATGGAAATATCTATATGGCTATCTCTATAAACATGGAAATACCTACAACGCCATCTGTGTAAACATGGAAACACCTACACAGCGATCTGTATAAACATGAAAATATCTACACCACTATCTGCATAAACATGGAAATATCTACACTGCCATCTGTATAAACATGGAAATATCTACAGAACCATCTCTATAAACATCGACATATCTACACTGCTATCTGTATAAACGTGGAAATAGGCTCACCGCTATCTGTATTAACATTGAAATATCTACACCGCCATCTGCAAAAACATGAAAATTTCTACTCAGTCATCTGTATAAACATGGAAATGTCTATACCTCCATCTGTATAAACATGGAAATATCTCCACCGCTATCTGCATAAACCTGGAAATATCTACAACGCTATCTGTGTAAACATGGAAGTATCTAAACAGCTATCTTTGTAAACATGGCAATATCTACAACGCTGTCTCTGTAAAGATGGAAATATCTACACCGCAATCTGTGCAAAGATGGAAATATCTACAATGCTATCTCTATAAACATGGAATTATATGCACCGCTATCTGTATAAACATGGAAATACCTACACCGCTATCTGTATAATCATGGAAATATCTACAAGGCTATCTCTATAAATATGGGAATATCTACGCAGCCATCTGTATAAAGATGGAAATATCTACACCGCGAGCTGTATAAACATGGAAAAATCTACACCGCTATCTGTATAAACATGGAAATATGTAAACTGCTATCCCTGTAAACATGGAAATGTCTAGACCTCTATCTGTAGAAACATGGAAATATCTAAACCTCTATCTCTATAACCTTGGAAACATCCTCATCACAATCTGTGTAAACATGGAAATAACTACAGAGATATCTGTGTAAACATGGAAATATCTACACCGCTATCTGTGTAAAGATGCAAATATCTACACCGCAATCTGTGCAAAGATGGAAATATCTACACCGCTATCTGAGTAAACATGGAAATATATACACCACTATCAGTATATACCTGGAAATATCTACACCGCTATCTGTATAAACTTGGAAATATCTACACCGCCATCTCTATGAATATGGAAATATTTACAATGCCATCTGTATAAACATGGAATTATCTACACCGCTATCTGTATAAATATGGAAATATCTACACCGCTATGTCTGTAATCATGGAAATTGCTACACCGCTATCTGTATAAACATGGAAATATCTACACCGCTATCTCTATAAACTTGGAAATATCTACACTGCCATCTGTATAAACATGGAAATAGCTACACAGTCATCTGTATAAGCATAGAAATATCTACACCACCATCTCCATAAACATGGAAATATCTACACTGCCATATGCGTACACATGGAAATATCTACACAGCCATCTGTATAAACATGGAAGTACCTACGTCGCTATCTCTATTAACATGAAAATACCTACACCGCTATCTCTGTAAACATGAAAATACCTACACCGCAATCTCTATAAACATGGAAATATCTACACCGCCATCTCCATAAACATGAAACTATCTACACCGCCATCTGTATAAACTTGGAAATATCTACGCTGCTCTCTCTATAAACATAGAAATATCTACACCACTATCTCTATAAACATGGAAATGTCTAGACCGCTATCTCTACAAACATGGAAATACCTATACCGCTATCTGTATAAACATGGAAATAACTACACCGCTATCTGTAAAAACATTTAAATATCTACACCGCTATATGTATAAACTTGGAAATATCTACACCTCAACCTGTATAAAGATGGAAATATCTCCATCGCTATCTGTATAAACCTGGAAATATCTCCACCGCTATCTGTATAAACATGGAAACACTTACACCGCTACCTGTATAAACATGCATATATTACAACGCTATCTGTGTAAACATGGAAATATCTAAACCGCTGTCTGTGTAAACATGGAAATATCTTCACCACTCTATGTGTAAATATGGAAATATCTACAGCACAATCTGTGCAACGACTGAAATATCAACACCGCTCTCTGTGTAAAAATGGAAATATCTACACCGCAATCTCTGCAAAGATGGAAATATCTACACCGATATCTCTGTAAACATGGTAACATCTACACCGCTATCTGTATAAACATGGAAATATCTACACCTCTATCTGTATAAACATGGAAATATCTACACCGCCATCTGAATAAACATGGAAATATCTACACCGACATATGAATAAACATGGAAATATCTACACCGCCATCTGTTTAAATATGGAAATAACTACACCGCTATCTCTATAAACACGGAAATATCTACACCGCAATCTGTATAAACATGGAAATATCTCCACTTATATCTGTATAAACATAGAATCATGTACACCGCTATCTGTATAAACATGGAAATATCTACACCGCTATCTGTATAAACATGGAAACATCTACACCGCTATCTGTATAAACATGGAAATATCTACACTGGTATCTGTACAAAAATGCAAATATATACAACGCTATCTGTGTAAACATGGAAATATTTACACCACTGTCTGTGTAAACATGGAAATATCTACACCACTGTCTTTATAAACATGGAAATATCTAAATCACTGTCTCTTTAAACGTGGAAATATCTACACAGCCATCTCAATAAACATGGTAATATATACACCGCTATCTGTATAAAACTGGAAATAGACACACCGCCATCTGTATACACACGGAAATATTTACACCACCATCTGTAAAAACATGGAAATATCTCCACAGTCATCTGTATAAACATGGAAATATCTACACCGCCGTCTCTATAAACATGGAAATATCTACACGGCCGTCTCTATAAACATGGAAATATCTACACCGCTATCTGTATAAATATGAAAATATCTACACCCTATGTCTATAAACATGGAAATAGCTACAACGCTCTCTGTATAAACATGGAAATATCTACACCGCTATCTCTATAAACATGGAAATATCTACACCGCCATCTGTATAAACATGGAAATATCCACACAGTCATCTGTATAAGCAAATAAATGTCTACTCCACTATCTCTATAAACTTGGAAATATCTACGCTGCCATCTGTATACACACGGAAATATCTACACAGCTATCTGTATAAACATAAAAATATCTACATCGCTATCTGTATAAACATGGAAATATCTCCACCGCTATCTGTATAAACATGGAAATATCTACACCGCTATCTCTATAAACATGGAAATGTCTACACATCTCTGTATAAAATGGAAATACCTGCACCGCTATCTGTATAAACATGGAAATATCTACAGCGCTATCTGTAAAAACATATAAATATCTACACCGCTATCTGTATAACATGGAAATATCTACACTGCCATCTGTATAAACATGGAAATAGTTTCACTGTCATCTGTAAAAACATGGAAATATCTACTCCACCATCTCTATAAACATGGAAACAACTACACCGTCCTCTCCATAAACATGGAAATATCTACCCCGCCATCTCTATAAACAAGGACATATCTACACTGCTATCTGTGTAAACATGGAAATATCTACACTGCCATCTGTATAAAGATGGAAATATCTACACTGCGATCTGTATGAACACGGAAATATATACACCGCTCTCTGTATAAACATGGAAATACCAACACCGCTGTCTGAATAAACATGGAAATATCTACACCGCTATATGTATAAACATGGAAATATCTTCACTTCTATCTCTATAAACATGGAAATACTTACAACTCAATCTCTATAAACATGGAAATACCAACACCGCTATCTCTATAAACATAGAAATATCTACACCGCCATCTCTATAAACATGGAAATATGTACACCGCCATGGGATTAACATGGAAATATCTACAACGCTGTCTGTATAAACATGGAACTATCTACACCACCATCTGTATAAACTTGGAAATATCTACACTGCCATCTCTAGAAAGATGGAAATATCTACACCGTGATCTGTATAAACTTGGAAATTTCTACACCGCTACCTTTGTTAACATGGAAATATCTACTCCGCTATCTGTATAAACGTGGAAATATGTACACCACGATCTGTATAAACATGGAAATATCAACACCACTATCTGTATAAACAAGGAAATATCTGCACCGCTATCTGTATAAACATGGAAATATCTACACCGCTATCTGTATAAACATGGAAATATGTAAACCACTATCCCTGTAAACATGGAAATGTCTACACCGCTATCTGTAGATACATGGAAATATCTAAACCGCTATCTCTATAAACATGGAAACATCTACAACACTATCTGTGTAAACATGGAAAAATCTACAGAGCTATCTGTGTAAACATGGAAATATCTACACCGCTATCTGTGTAAAGATGGAAATATCTACACCGCAATCTGTGCAAAGATGGAAATATCTACACCGCTATCTGAATAAGCATGGAAGTATCTACACCGCTATCAGTATATACATGGAAATACCTACACCGCTATCTGTATAAACTTGGAAATATCTACACCGCCATCTCTATGAACATGGAAATATCTACACCGCCATCTGTATAAACATGGAAATAGCTACATCGCTATCTGTATAAACAAGGAAATTTCTTCACCGCTATCTCTATAAACTTGGAAATATCTACACCGCCATGTGTAGAAACAGGGAAATAGCTACACAGTCATCTGTATAAGCATAGAAATATCTACACCACCATCTCTATAAACATGGAAATATCTACACTGCCATCTGCATACACATGGAAATATCTACACAGCCATCTGCATGTCCATGGAAATATCTACGCCGCCATCTGTATAGTCATGGAAATATCTACACGGCCATCTGTGTATAGATGGAAATATCAACACCGCCATCTGTACAAACATGGAAATATCTACACCGCTATCTCTATAAACATGGAAATATATACAATGCGATCTGTAGAAAGTTGGAAATATCTACACCGCAATCTGTGTAAACATGGAATTAGCTACAATGCCATCTGTAAAAAGATGGAAATATCTACACCGCAATCTATGTAAACATGGAAATATCTACACCGATATCTGTAAAAACATGGAAATATCTACACCCCTATCTGTATAATCATGGAAATATCCACACCGCTATCTCTATAAACATGGAAAAATCAACACAGCTATCTCTATGAACATGGAAATATCTACACCGCCAATTATATAAACATGGAAATATCTACACCACGATCAGTATAAACATGGAAATATCTACACCGCTATCTGTATAAACATGGAAATATCTACACCGCGATCTGTATAAACATGGAAATATCTACACCGTGATCTGCATAAACATGGAAATATCTACACCGCTATCTGCATATCATGGAAATATCTACACAGCTATCTCTATAAACATTAAAATATCTACACGGCCATCTGTATAAACATGGAAATACCTACAAAGTCATCTGTATAAACATGGAAATATCTACACAGCCATCTGTATAAACATGGAAATATCTACACAGCCATCTGTACATACATGGAAATATCTACACCACTATATGTATAAACATGGAAATAACTACACCGCTAATTGTATAAACAAGGAAATATCTACACCGTGATCTGTATAAACATGGAAATATTTACACCGCTATCTGTATAATCATGGAAATTTCTACACCGATATCTGTATAAATATGGAAATATCTACACCGCTATCTCTATAAACATGGAAATAACTACACCGCCATCTGTATAAACATGGAAATACCTACACAGTCATGTGTAGGAACATGGAAATATCTACACTGCCATCTGTATAAACATAGAAATATCTACAGAGCCCTCCGTATAAATATGGAGATAATTGCATACGCATCTGTATAAACATGGAAATATCTGCACCGCTATCTGTATAAACATGGAAATACCTACACTGCTGTCTCTATAAACATGGCAATATGTGCACCGCTATGTGTATAAACATGGAAATATCTCCACCGTTATATGTATAAACATAGAAATATCTACAGCGCCATCTCTATGAACATTGAAATATCAACACTGCAATCTGTAAAAACATAGAAATAACTACACAGTCATCTGAATAAACATGGATATATCTACACCACCATCTGTATAAAAATGGAAATACCTACAATACCATCTGTATACACATGGAAATAACTACAAGACATCTGTATCAATATGGAAATATCTACACCGCCATCAGTATAAACATGGAAATATCTACACTGCCATCTGTAGAAAGATGGAAATATGTACACCGCTATCTCTATAAATATGGAAATATCTACACCGACATCTCTATAAACATGAAAATATCTACACTGCCATCTCCATAAAGACGGAAGTATCTACTCCGCCATGTGTATAAACACGGAAATATCTACACCACCATCTGTGAAAACATGGAAATATCTACACCGCTATCTGTATAAACATGGAAATAACTACATTGCCATCTGCATGTCCATGGAAATATCTACGCCGCCATCTGTATAAACATGGAAATATCTACACGGCCATCTGTGTATAGATGGAAATATCAACACCGCCATCTGTACAAACATGGAAATATCTACACCGCTATCTCTATAAACATGGAAATATCCGCACTGCCATCTGTAAAAACATGGAAATACCTATACAGTCATCTGTATAAACATGGAAATCTCTACAATGCCGTCTGTATACACATGGAAATATCTACACAGCCATCTGTATAAACATGTAAATATTTACACTGCTATCTCTATAAACATGGAAATATCTACACAGCCATCTCTATAAACATGAAAATATCTACACTGCCATCTCCATAAACATGGAACTAACTACTCCGCCATCTGTATAAACATGCAAACAACTACACCGCCATCAGTGTGAATAAGGAAATATCTACAATGCCATCTGTATAAAGATATAAATATCTGCACCGTGAGCTGTATAAACATGGAAATATCTACAACGCTATCTGTATAAACGTGGAAATACCGACACCGCTATCGGTATAAACATGGAAATATCTACAACGCCATATTTATAAACATGGAAATATCTACACCGCTATGTCTATAAACATGGAAATACTTGCACCGCTATCTCTATAAACATGGAAATATCTACACCGCTATCTGTATAATCATGGAAATATCTACACCGCTATCTGTATAAACATGGAAATATCAACACCGCGATCTGTATTAACATGGAAATATCTACACCCCGATCTGTATAAACATGGAAATATCTTCACCACGATCTGTATAAACATGGAAATATTTACACCGCTATCTGTATAAACATGGTAATATCCACACCACCATCTATATAAACATGGAAATATCTACACTGCCATCTGTATAAACATGAAAATATCTACAATGCCATTTGTAGAAAGATGGAAATATCTTCACCGCAATCTGTGTAAACATGGAAATATCTACACCGATATGTGTAAAAACATGGAAATATCTACAACGCTATCCTTATAAACATGGGAATATCTACACCGCAATCTGTATAAACATGGAAATATCTTCACCGCGATCTGTATAAACATGGAAATATCTACACAGCTATCTCTATAAACATGGAAATATCTACACCGCCATCAGTATAAACATGGAAATACCTACAAAGTCATCTGTGTAAACATGGAAATATCTACAAAGCCATCTATATAAACATGGAAATATCTACACAGCCATCTGTATATACATGGAAATATCAACACTGCTATCTGTATAAACATGGAAATAAGTACACCGATATTTGTATAAACAAGGAAATATCTACACCGTGATCTGTATAAACATGGAAATATTTACACCGCTATCTGTATTAACATGGAAATTTCTACACCGTTATCTCTATAAATATGGAAATATCTACACTGCTATCTCTATAAACATGGAAATATCTACACCGCCGTCTGTATAAACATGGAAATACCTATACAGTCATCTGTGTAAACATGGAATTATCTACACCACCATCTGTATAAACATGGAAATATCTACAATGCCATCTGTATACACATGGAAATACCTACACGGCAATCTGTGTATAGATGGAAACATCAACACCGGCATCAGTACAAACTTGGAAATATCTACACTGCTATCTCTATAAACATGGAAATATCTACACTGCGGTCTGTATAAACATGGAAATATCTACACCGGTTTCTGTATAAACATGGAAATATCTACACCACGATCTGTATAAACATGGAAATATATACACCGCTATCTGTATAAACATGGAAATATCTGCACCGCTATCTCTACAGACATGGAAATATCTACAAAGCCATCTGTATAAACATGGAAATACCTACACAGTCATGTGTAGGAACATGGAAGTATCTACACTGCCATCTGTATAAACATTGAAATATCTACACAGCCCTCTGTATAAATATGGAGATATCTGCATAGGCATCTGCATAAACATGGAAATATCTGCACCGCTATATGTATAAACATGGAAATACCTACACCGGTGTCTCTATAAACATGGAAATATGTACACCTCTATGTGTATAAACATGGAAATATCTCCACTGCTGTCTGTATAAACATGGAAACATCTCCACCGTTATCTGTATAAACATGGAAATATCTACAGCGCCATCTCTATCAACATTGAAATATCTACACTGCCATCTGTAAAAACATGGAAATACCTACACAGTCATCTGAATAAACATGGAAATATCTACACCACCATCTGTATAAACATGGAAATATCTACACCGCTATCTCTATAAACATGGAATTATCTGCACTGCCATCTGTAAAAACATGGAAATAACAACACAGTCATCTGTATAAACATGGAAATATCTACAATGCCATCTGTATACACCTGGAAATGTCTACACTGCCATCTGTATAAACATGTAAATATCTACACTGCTATCTCTATAAATATGGAAATATCTACACCGCCATCTCTATAAACATTAAAGTATCTACACTGCCATCTCCATAAACATGGAACTAACTACTCCGCCGTCTGTATAAACATGGAAACATCTACACCGCCATCAGTGTGAATAAGGAAATATCTACAATGCCATCTGTATAAAGATATAAATATCTGCACCGCGAGCTGTATAAATATGGAAATATCTACATCGCTATCTGTATAAACGTGGAAATACCAACACCGCTATCGGTATAAACATGGAAATATCTACCACACCATCTATATAAACATGGAAATATCTACACCGCTATCTCTATAAACATGGAAGTATCTACACCGCTATCTGTATAAACATGGAAATATCTACACCGCTATCTGTATAAACATGGAAATATCTACAACGCGATCTGTATAAACATGGAAATATCTTCACCAGGATCTGTATAAAAATGGAAATATCTACACCACTATCTGTATAAACATGGTAATATCTACACCACCATCCATATAAACATGGAAATATCTACACTGCCATCTGTATAAACATGGAAATATCTACAATGCCATCTGTAAAAACATGGAAATATCTACACTGCAATCTGTGTAAACATGGAGACATCTACACCGCGATCTGCATAAACATGGAAATATCTACAGCGCCACCTCTATAAACATTGAAATATCTAAACTGCCATCTGTAAAAACATGGAAATACCTACAAAGTAATCTGTATAAACATGGAAATATCTACAAAGCCATCTGTATAAACATGGAAATATCTACACAGCCATCTGTATATACATGGAAATATCTACCCCGCTATCTGTAAAAACATGGAAATAACTACACCGCTATTTGTATAAACAAGGAAACATCTACAGCGTGATCTGTATAAACATGGAAATATTTACACCACTATCTGTATAAACATGGAAATTTCTACACCGTTATCTGTATAAATATGGAAATATCTACACCGCTATCTCTGCAAACATGGAGATAACTACACCGCCATCTGTATAAACATGGAAATACCTATACAGTCATCTGTGTAAACATGGAAATATCTACACCACCATCTGTATAAACATGGAAATATCTACAATGCCATCTGTATACACATGGAAATACCTACACGGCAATCTGTGTATAGATGGAAACATCAACACCGCCATCTGTACAAATTTGGAAAGATCTACACTGCTATCTCTATAAACATGGAAATATCTACACTGCGGTCTGTATAAACATGGAAATATCTACACCGGTATCTGCATAAACATGGAAATATCTACACCACGATCTGTATAAACATGGAAATATATACACCGCTATCTGTATAAACATGGAAATATCTGCACCGCTATCACTATAGACATGGAAATATCTACAAAGCCATCTGTATAAACATGGAAATACCTACACAGTCATGTGTAGCAACATGGAAATATCTACACTGCCATCAGTATAAACATAGAAATATCTACGCAGCCCTCTGTATAAATATGGAGATATCTGCATAGGCATCTGTATAAACATGGAAATATCTGCACCGCCATCTGCATAAACATGGAAATACCGACACCGCTGTCTCTGTAAACATGGAAATATGTACACGGCTATGTGTATAAACATGGAAATATCTCCACTGCTGTCTGTATAAACATGGAAATATCTTCACCGTTATCTGTATAAACATGGAAATATCTACACAGTCATCTGAGTAAACATGGAAATACCTACACCACCATCTGTATAAACATGGAAACACCTACAATACCATCTGTATACACATGGAAATATCTACACTGACATCTGTATAAATATGGAAATATCTATGCCGCCCTCTGTATAAACATGGAAATATCTACGCTGACATCCGTGTATAGATGGAAATATCTACACCGCCATCTGTACAAACATGGAAATATCTACACCGCTATCTCTATAAACATGGAAATATCTGCAATGCAATCTGTAAAAACATGGAAATACCTATACAGTCATCGGTATAAACATGGAAATATCTACAATGCCATCTGTATACACTTGGAAATATCTACACAGCCATCTGTATAAACATGTAAATATCTACACTGCTATCTCTATAAACATGGAAATATCTACACCGCCATCTCTATAAACATGAAAATATCTACACTGCCATCTCCATAAACATGGAACTATCTACTTCGCCATCTGTATAAACATGGAAACATCTACACCACCATCTGTGTGAATAAGGAAACATCTACAATGCCATCTGTATAAAGATATACATATCTGCACCGCGAGCTGTATAAACATGGAAATATCTTCACCACGATCTGTATAAACATGGAAATATCTACACCGCGATCTGTATAACCATGGAAATATCTACACCGTGATCTGTATAAACATGGAAATATCTACACCGCTATCTGTATAAACATGGAAATATCTACACAGCTATCTCTAAAAACATGGAAATATCTACACCGCCATCAGTATAAACATGGAAATAACTACAAAGTCATCTGTGTAAACATGGAAATATCTACAAAGCCATCTATATGAACATGGAAATATCTACACAGCCATCTGAATATACATGGAAATATCTACACTGCTATCTGTATAAACAAGGAAATAAGTACACCGCTATTTGTATAAACAAGGAAATATCTACACTGTGATCTGTATAAACATGGAAATATTTACACCGCTATCTGTATTAACATGGAAATTTCTACACCGTTATCTGTATAAATATGGAAATTTCTACACTGCTATCTCTATAAACATGGAAATATCTACACCGCCATCTGTATAAACATGGAAATACCTATTCAGTCATCTGTGTAAACATGGAAATACCTACACCACCATCAGTATAAACATGGAAATATCTACAATGCCATCTGTATACACACGGAAATACCTACACGGAAATCTGTGTGTAGATGGAAACATCAACACCGCCATCTGTACAAACTTGGAAATATCTACACTGCTATCTCTATAAACATGGAAATATCTACACTGCGGTCTGTATAAACTTGGAAATATCTACACCGGTATCTGTATAAACATGGAAATATCTACACCATGATCTGTATAAACATGGAAATATATAAACCGCTTTCTGTATAAACATGGAAATATCTGCACCGCTATCTGTACAGACATGGAAATATCTACAAAGCCATCTGTATAAACATGGAAATACCTACACAGTCATGTGTAGGAACATGGAAATATCTACACTGCCATCCGTATAAACATTGAAATATCTACACAGCCCTCTGTATAAATATGGAGATATCTGCATAGGCATCTGCATAAACATGGAAATATCTGCACCGCTATCTGTATAAACATGGAAATACCTACACCGGTGTCTCTATAAACATGGAAATATGTACAACGCTATGTGTATAAACATGGAAATATCTCCACTGCTGTCTGTATAAACATGGAAACATCTCCACCGTTATCTGTATAAACATGGAAATATCTACAGCGCCATCTCTATAAACATTGAAATATCTACACTGCCATCTGTAAAAACATGGAAATATCTACACAGTCATCTGAATAAAGATGGAAATATCTACACCACCATCTGTATAAACATGGAAATACCTAAAATACCATCTGTATACACATGGAAATATCTACACCGACATCTGTATAAATATGGAAATATCTACACCACCATCTGTATAAACATGGAAATATCTACACTTCCATCTGTAGAAAGATGGAAATATCTACACGGCTATCTCTATAAATATGGAAATATCTACACCGCCATGTCTATAAACATGAAAATATCTACAATGCCATCTCCATAAAGATGGATGTATCTACCCCGCCATGTGTATAAACACGGAAATATCTACACCACCATCTGTGTAAACATGGAAATATCTACACCGCTATCTGTATAAACATGGAAATATCTACACCGCCATCTGCATGTCCATGGAAATACCTACACTGTCATCTGTATAAACATGGAAATATCTACACGGCCATCTGTGTATAGATGGAAATATCAACACCGCCATCTGTAAAAACATGGAAATATCTACACCGCTATATGTATAAACATGGAAATATCTGCACTGCCATCTGTAAAAACACTTAAAAAACTATACAGTCATCTGTATAAACATGGAAATATCTACAATGCCATCTGTATACACACGGAAATATCTACACAGCCATCTGTATAAACATGTAAATATCTACTCTGCTATCTGTATAAACATGGAAATATCTGCACCACGATCTGTATAAACATGGAAATATCTACACTGCTATCTGTATAAACATGGTAATATCTACACCACCATCTATATAAACATGGAAATATCTACACAGCCATCTGTATAAACATGGAAATATCTACAATGCCATCTGTAAAAACATGGAAATACCTACACCGCAATCTGTGTAAACATGGAAACATCTACACCGCGATCTGTATAAACATGGAAATATCTACAGTGCCATCTCTATAAACATTGAAATATCTACAACGCTATTTGTGTAAACATGGAAATATCTACACAGCTCTCTGTGTAAACTTGAAAATATCTACACAGGTATCTGTGTAAAAATGGAAATATCTACACGGCAATCTGTGCAAAGATGGAAATAACTACACGGCTATCTCTCAAAACATGGAAATCTCTACACCGCCATCTGTATAAACATGGAAATACCTACACCGCTATCTGTAGAAACATGGAAATATCTACACCGCTATGTCTATAAACACGGAAATACCAACACCGCTTTCTCTATAAACATGGAAATATCTACATCGCAATCTCTGTAAACATGGAATTATCTACACCGCCATCTCTATAAACATGAAAATATCTACACCGCCATCTTCAGAAACATGGCTGTATCTACACCGCCATCTGTATAAACATGGAAATAGCTACACCACTATCTGTATAAACTTGGAAAAAACTTCACTGCCATCTCTATAAAGATGGAAATATCTGCACTGCGTGTTGTATAATCATGGAAATATCTACACCGCTATCTCTATAAGCATGGAATTACCTACAATGCCATCTCTATAAATATGGAAATATCTACACTGCTATCTCTCTAAACATGGAAATGTCTACACCGCTATCTGTATAAACATGGAAATATCTAGATCGTTATCTCTATAAACATGAAAATATCTACACTGACATCTGTATAAACATGGAAATAACTTCACAGTCATCTGTATAAACATGGAAATATCTACACCACCATCTGTATAAACATGGAAATATCTACATGGAAAGCTGTATAAACATGCAAATATCTAGACAGTCATCTCTATAAACAAGGAAATATCTATACCGCTATCTGTATAAACATGGAAATACCCACACCGCTATCTGTATAAACATGGAAATAGCCACACCGCTATCTGTATAAACATGGAAATATCTGCACCGCTATATTTATAAACATGGAAATATCTGCAACTCTATCTGTGTAAACATAGAAATATCTACACGGCTATATTTGTAAACCTGGAAATATCTGCACCGATATCTGTATAAACAAGGAAATATTTACAACGCCATCTGTATAAACATGGATATACCTACACCGTTATCTGTATAAATATGGAAATATGCACACCGACATTTTTATAAACATGGAAATACCTACACCGATTTCTCTATAAACATGGAAATATCTACACTGCAATCTCTATATACATGGAAATATCTACGCCGCCATCTCTATAAACATGAAAATATCTACACCGCCATCTTCAGAAACACGGATGTATCTACACCGCCATCTGTATAAACATGGAAATATCTACACAACTCTCTGTATGAACATGGAAATAACTTCATTGCCATCTCTATAAACATGGACATATCTACACCACCATCTGTATAACGATGGAAATATCTACACCGCAATCTGTATAAATATGGAAATACCTACACCGCTACCTCTATAGACAAGTAAATACCTACACCGCTATCTGTATAAACATGGATATATCTACACTGCCATCTGTACACACATGGAAATATCTACACAGCCATCTCTATAAACATGGAAATACCTACAATGCTATCTCTATGAACATGGAAATATCTACACCGCTATGTGTATAAACATGGAAATATCTACATCGCTGTTTGTATAAATAGGTAAATATCTCCACCGCTGTCTGTATAAACATGGAAATATCTAAACCGCTATCTGTATAAACATGGAAATATCTACACCGCTATCTGTATAAACATGGAAATATCTACAACGCTATCTCTGTAAACATGGAAATATCTACACAGCTATCTGTGTAAACTTGGAAATATCTACACAGCTATTTGCGTAAACATGGAAATATCTACACGGCAATCTGTGCAAAGATGGAAAGAACTACACAGCTATCTCTGTAAACCTGGAAATATCTACACCGCTATCTGTATAAACATGGAAATATCTACACCACTGTCTGTATAAACAAGGAAATATCTACACCGCCATCTATAGAAACATGGAAATATCTACACCGCAATCTGTATAAACAAGGAAATACCTACACCGCTATCTGTGTAAATATGGAAATATCTACACCGCTATCTCTATAAACATGGAAATACGTACACCGCTTTCTCTATAAACATGGAAATATCTACACTGCAATCTCTATATACATGGAAATATCTACACTGCCATCTGTATGATCATGAAAATAACTACACCGCCATCTTCAGAAACATGGATGAATATACACCGCCATCTGTATAAACATGGAAATATCTACTCCATTATCTGTATAAACAAGGAAATATCTTCACTGCTATCTGTATAAACATGGAAATATCTACACCGCCATCTGTATAAACATGGAAATAACTACACCGCCATGTGAACACACATGGATGAATCTACACCGCCATCTGTATAAACATGGAAATATCTATACTGCTATCTCTATAAACAATGAAATATCTTCACTGCTATCTGTATAAACATGGAAATACAGTCATCTGTATAAACATGGAAGTAAATACATCGCTATCTGTATAAACATGGAAACATCTACACCGCTATCCGTATAAACATGGAAATATCTACGCCGCTATCTGTATAAATATGGAAATATCCACACCGCTATCCCTATAAACATGGAAATGTCTACACCGCTATCTGTATAAACATGGAAATATCTACATTGCTATCTCTATAAACATGGAAATGTCTACACCGCTTTCTGCCTAAACACGGAAATATCTACACCTCTGTCTGTCTAGACATGGAAATATCTACATCGTTATCTGTACAAACATGGAAATATCTCCATCGCTATCTCTATGAACATGGAAATATCTCCATCGCTATCTCTACGAACATGGAAATATCTCCACCGCTATCTCTATAAACTTGGAAATATCTTCACCGCTATCTTTATAAACATGGAAATATCTACTCCACTATCTGTATAAACATGGATATATCTACTACTGCCATCTGTATAAACATGGTAATAGCCACACCGCTATCTGTATAAACATGAAAATATCTACACCACCATCAGAATAAACATACAAATATCTAAACCGCTATCTGTATAAATATGGAAATATCCACACCGATATCTCTGTCAACAGGGAAATATCTACACCGCTACCTGTATAAACATGGACATAAGTACACCGCTATCTCTATAAACATGGAAATATCTCCACCGCTACCTGCATAAACATGGAAATATCTCCTCCACTCTCGGTATAAACATGGAAATATCTATACCGCTATCTGTATAAACATGGAAATATCTACACCGCTATCTGTATAAACATGGAAATATCTACACCGCAATCTCTATAAACATGGAAATACCTACAACACTTTCTGTGTAAAAATGGAAATATCTACACCGCTGTCTGTGTAAACATGGAAATATGTACACCGCAATCTGTGTGAAGATGGAAATACCTACACCGCAATCTGTGCAAATATGGAAATAGCTTCACCTCTATCTCTGTAAACATGGTAATATCTAGACCACTCTCTGTATAAGCATGGAAATATCGACACTGCTATCTGTATAAACATGGAAATATCTACACCACAATCTCTGTAAACATGGATATATCTACACCGCTATCTGTATAAACATTGAAATATCTACACCACTATCTGTATAAACATGGAAATATCTCCTCCGTTATCTGTATAAATATGGAAATATCTACACCGCTATCTCCATAAACATGGAAATGTCTACACCGCTCTGTGTATAAACATGGAAATAACTACACCGCCATCTGAATAAACATACAAATATGTACACCGCTATCTCTATAAACATGGAAATATCTACACCGACATCTGTATAAACATGGAAATACCTACAAATTCATCTGTATAAACATGGAAATATCTACACAGACATCTGTGTAAACATGGAAATATGTACACAGCCATCTGTATATACATGGAAATATCTACAACGCTATCTGTATAATCATGGAAATATCTAAAACACTATCTGTGTAAACATGGAAATATCTACAGAGCTATCTGTGTAAACATGGAAATATCTACACCGCTATCTGTATAAATATGGAAATATATACACCGCTATCTCCATAAACATGGAAATATCTACACCACGATCTGTATAAACATGGAAATATCTCCACCGCTATCTGTAAACATGGAAACATCTACACCGTGATCTCTATAAACATGGAAATATCTACACCACAATCTGTATAAACATGGAAATATCTACACCGCCATCTCTATAAACGTGAAAATATCTACACAGCCATCTCCATAAACATGGAACAATCTTCACTGCCATCTGTGGAAACATGGAAATTTGTACACTGCTATCTCTATAAACATGGAAATACCAACACTACTATCTGTATAAACATGGGAATATCTACAGCTCTATCTGTATAAACATGGAAATATCTACACCACTATCTCTATAAACATGGAAATATCTACACCGCCATCTCTATAAACATGGAAATACCTACACCGACATCTCTATAAACATGGAATTATCTACAACGCTATCTCTACAAACCTTGAAATATCTACACCGCCATCTCTATGAACATTTAAATATCTACACCGCCATCAGCATAAGCATGGAAATAACTTCACCTCCTTCTGTATAAACATGGAATTATCAACACTGCCATCTCTATAAACATTGATATATCTACACTGCCATCTGCAGAAAGATGGAAATATCTACACCGACAACTGCATAAACATGGAAATATCTACAACTCTCTCTGTATAAACATGGAAATATCTACACAGCTATCTGTATAAATATGGAAATATCTACACCGCTATCTCTATGAACATGGAAATGTCTACACCTCTATCTTTATAAACATGGAAATATCTAAACCGCCATCTGTATAAACATGGAAATAACTACACAGTCATCTGTATAAACATGGAAATATCTACACCCCTATATTTCTAAACATGGAAATATTTACACTGCCATCTGTATAAACATGGAAATATCTACAAAGCCATCTCTATAAACATGGAAATATCTACACCGCTATCTGTATAAACATGGAAATATCGACATCGCGATCTGTATAAACATGGAAATATCTACAACGCTATCAGTATAAACATGGATATATCTACACCGCCATTTGTATAAACATGGAAATATCTACACCGTCATCTTAATAAACATGGAAATCTCTACACCGTTATCTGTATAAATATGGAATTATCTACACCGCTATCTCTATAAACATGGAAATATGTACACCGCTATCGGTATAAACATTGAAATAACTCCACTGGTATCTGTATAAACATGGAAACATCTACGCCATTATCTGTATAAACATGGAAATATGTACACCGTTATCTGTATAAACATGGAAATATCTACAACGCTATCTGTGTAAACATGGAAATATCTACACCACCATCTGTGTAAACATGGAAATATCTACACCGCTATCTGTATAAACATGTAAATATCTCCACCGCTACCTGTATAAACATGGAAATATATACACCGCTATGTGTATAAATATGTTAATATATACACTGCTATCTCTATAAACATGGAAATGTCTACACCGCTATCTGTGTAAACACAGAAATATCTACATGGCTATCTCTACAAACATGGAAATATCTACACCACCATCAGTATAAACATGGAAATACCTACAGAGCCATCTGTATAAACATGGAAATAGCTACAACACTTTCTGTATAAACATGGAAATATCTACACCACCGTCTGTAAATACATGGAAATATCTTCGCAGTCATCTGTATAAACATGGAAATATCTACACCTCCATCCGTATACACATGGAAATATCTACACTGCCATCCGTATACACATGGAAATATCTGCACCGCCATCTGTATAAACAGGGAATTATCTACACCGCTATCTCTATAAACATGGAAATACCTATACCGCTATCGGTATAAACATGGAAATATCTACACCGCTATCTGAATAAACATGGGAATATATACACCACGATTTGTATAAACTTGGAAATATCTACACCGCCATCTGTATAAACCTGGAAATATCTGCATCGCAATCTGTATAAACATGGAAATATCTCCACCGCTATCTGTGTAAACATGGAAATATCTGCCCCGCAATCTTTATAAGCATGGAAATATCTATACAGCAATCTGAATAAACATGGAAATATCTACAAATTATCTGTGTTAACATGGAAATATCTACACCGCTATCTGTGGAAGCATGGAAATATGTACACCGCTATCTGTGTAAAGATGGAAATATCTACACCGCTATCTGTGCAAATATGGAAATATCAACACAGCTATCTCTATAAACATGGTAATATCTACACAGTTATCTGTATAAATATGGAAATATCTACACCACGATCTCTATAAACATGGAAATAGCAACACCGCTATCTACGTAAACATGGAAATATCTACACTGCCATCTGTAAAAACATGGACATATCTACACCGCTATCTGTATAAACATGCAAATTACACCGCTACCAGTATAAAAATGGAAGTATCTACACCGCCATCTGAATAAACATGGAAATATTTTACACCGCTATCTGTATAAACATGGAAATATCTACACCATTATGTGCACAAACATGGAAATATCAACCCTGCCATCTGTATAAACATGGAAATATCTACACCGCCATCTGTAAAAATATGGAAATATCTACACTATCATCTGTATAAACATGGAAATACCTACACCTCCATCTGTATAATCATGGAAATATCTACAATGCCATCTGTATACACAAGGAAATATGTACACTGCCGTCTGTATGAACACGGAAATATCTACACCGCTATCTCTATAAATATGGAAATACCTACACCACCATCTGTATAAACATGGACATATCTACACCGCTATCTGTATAAAGATGGAAACATCTACACCGCTATCTTTATAAACATAGAAATATCTACACTGCTATCTGTATAAACATGGAAATATCTACAACACTATCTGTGTAAACATGGAAATATCTACACCGCTATCTGTGTAAACATGGAAATATGTACACCGCTATCTGTATAAAGATGGAAATATCTACATCGCAATCTGTACAAAAATGGAAATATCTACACCGCTATCTCTGTAAACATGGAAATACCTACACAGCTATCTCTATAAAAATGGAAATATCTACACAGTTATCTGTATAAATATGGAAATATCTACACCACGATCTCTGTAAACATGGAAATATCTACACTGCTGTCTGTATAAATATGGAAATGTCTACACCGATATCTCTATAAACATGGAAATGTCTACACCTCTATCTGTATAGACATGGAAATATCTATATGGCTATCTCTATAAACATGGAAATACCTACAACGCCATCTGTGTAAACATGGAAACATCTACACAGCGATCTGTATAAACATGAAAATATCTACACCACTATCTGCATAAACATGGAAATATCTACACTGCCATCTGTATAAACATGGAAATATCAACAGAACCATCTCTATAAACATCGACATATCTACACTGCTATCTGTATAAACGTGGAAATAGGCTCACCGCTATCTGTATTAACATTGAAATATCTACACCGCCATCTGCAAAAACATGAAAATTTCTACTCAGTCATCTGTATAAACATGGAAATGTCTATACCTCCATCTGTATAAACATGGAAATATCTCCACCGCTATCTGCATAAACCTGGAAATATCTACAACGCTATCTGTGTAAACATGGAAGTATCTAAACAGCTATCTTTGTAAACATGGCAATATCTACAACGCTGTCTCTGTAAAGATGGAAATATCTACACCGCAATCTGTGCAAAGATGGAAATATCTACAATGCTATCTCTATAAACATGGAATTATATGCACCGCTATCTGTATAAACATGGAAATACCTACACCGCTATCTGTATAATCATGGAAATATCTACAAAGCTATCTCTATAAATATGGGAATATCTACGCAGCCATCTGTATAAAGATGGAAATATCTACACCGCGAGCTGTATAAACATGGAAAAATCTACACCGCTATCTGTATAAACATGGAAATATGTAAACTGCTATCCCTGTAAACATGGAAATGTCTAGACCTCTATCTGTAGAAACATGGAAATATCTAAACCTCTATCTCTATAACCTTGGAAACATCCTCATCACAATCTGTGTAAACATGGAAATAACTACAGAGATATCTGTGTAAACATGGAATTATCTACACCGCTATCTGTATAAATATGGAAATATCTACACCGCTATGTCTGTAATCATGGAAATTGCTACACCGCTATCTGTATAAACATGGAAATATCTACACCGCTATCTCTATAAACTTGGAAATATCTACACTGCCATCTGTATAAACATGGAAATAGCTACACAGTCATCTGTATAAGCATAGAAATATCTACACCACCATCTCCATAAACATGGAAATATCTACACTGCCATATGCGTACACATGGAAATATCTACACAGCCATCTGTATAAACATGGAAGTACCTACGTCGCTATCTCTATTAACATGAAAATACTTACACCGCTATCTCTGTAAACATGAAAATACCTACACCGCAATCTCTATAAACATGGAAATATCTACACCGCCATCTCCATAAACATGAAACTATCTACACCGCCATCTGTATAAACTTGGAAATATCTACGCCGCTCTCTCTATAAACATAGAAATATCTACACCACTATCTCTATAAACATGGAAATGTCTAGACCGCTATCTCTACAAACATGGAAATACCTATACCGCTATCTGTATAAACATGGAAATAACTACACCGCTATCTGTAAAAACATTTAAATATCTACACCGCTATATGTATAAACTTGGAAATATCTACACCTCAACCTGTATAAAGATGGAAATATCTCCATCGCTATCTGTATAAACCTGGAAATATCTCCACCGCTATCTGTATAAACATGGAAACACTTACACCGCTACCTGTATAAACATGCATATATTACAACGCTATCTGTGTAAACATGGAAATATCTAAACCGCTGTCTGTGTAAACATGGAAATATCTTCACCACTCTATGTGTAAATATGGAAATATCTACAGCACAATCTGTGCAACGACTGAAATATCAACACCGCTCTCTGTGTAAAAATGGAAATATCTACACCGCAATCTCTGCAAAGATGGAAATATCTACACCGATATCTCTGTAAACATGGTAACATCTACACCGCTATCTGTATAAACATGGAAATATCTAAACCTCTATCTGTATAAACATGGAAATATCTACACCGCCATCTGAATAAACATGGAAATATCTACACCGACATATGAATAAACATGGAAATATCTACACCGCCATCTGTTTAAATATGGAAATAACTACACCGCTATCTCTATAAACACGGAAATATCTACACCGCAATCTGTATAAACATGGAAATATCTCCACTTATATCTGTATAAACATAGAATCATGTACACCGCTATCTGTATAAACATGGAAATATCTACACCGCTATCTGTATAAACATGGAAACATCTACACCGCTATCTGTATAAACATGGAAATATCTACACTGGTATCTGTACAAAAATGCAAATATATACAACGCTATCTGTGTAAACATGGAAATATTTACACCACTGTCTGTGTAAACATGGAAATATCTACACCACTGTCTTTATAAACATGGAAATATCTAAATCACTGTCTCTTTAAACGTGGAAATATCTACACAGCCATCTCAATAAACATGGTAATATATACACCGCTATCTGTATAAACCTGGAAATAGACACACCGCCATCTGTATACACACGGAAATGTTTACACCACCATCTGTAAAAACATGGAAATATCTCCACAGTCATCTGTATAAACATGGAAATATCTACACCGCCGTCTCTATAAACATGGAAATATCTACACGGCCGTCTCTATAAACATGGAAATATCTACACCGCTATCTGTATAAATATGAAAATATCTACACCCTATGTCTATAAACATGGAAATAGCTACAACGCTCTCTGTATAAACATGGAAATATCTACACCGCTATCTCTATAAACATGGAAATATCTACACCGCCATCTGTATAAACATGGAAATATCCACACAGTCATCTGTATAAGCAAATAAATGTCTACTCCACTATCTCTATAAACTTGGAAATATCTACGCTGCCATCTGTATACACACGGAAATATCTACACAGCTATCTGTATAAACATAAAAATATCTACATCGCTATCTGTATAAACATGGAAATATCTCCACCGCTATCTGTATAAACATGGAAATATCTACACCGCTATCTCTATAAACATGGAAATGTCTACACATCTCTGTATAAAATGGAAATACCTGCACCGCTATCTGTATAAACATGGAAATATCTACAGCGCTATCTGTAAAAACATATAAATATCTACACCGCTATCTGTATAACATGGAAATATCTACACTGCCATCTGTATAAACATGGAAATAGTTTCACTGTCATCTGTAAAAACATGGAAATATCTACTCCACCATCTCTATAAACATGGAAACAACTACACCGTCCTCTCCATAAACATGGAAATATCTACCCCGCCATCTCTATAAACAAGGACATATCTACACTGCTATCTGTGTAAACATGGAAATATCTACACTGCCATCTGTATAAAGATGGAAATATCTACACTGCGATCTGTATGAACACGGAAATATATACACCGCTCTCTGTATAAACATGGAAATACCAACACCGCTGTCTGAATAAACATGGAAATATCTACACCGCTATATGTATAAACATGGAAATATCTTCACTTCTATCTCTATAAACATGGAAATACTTACAACTCAATCTCTATAAACATGGAAATACCAACACCGCTATCTCTATAAACATAGAAATATCTACACCGCCATCTCTATAAACATGGAAATATGTACACCGCCATGGGATTAACATGGAAATATCTACAACGCTGTCTGTATAAACATGGAACTATCTACACCACCATCTGTATAAACTTGGAAATATCTACACTGCCATCTCTAGAAAGATGGAAATATCTACACCGTGATCTGTATAAACTTGGAAATTTCTACACCGCTACCTTTGTTAACATGGAAATATCTACTCCGCTATCTGTATAAACGTGGAAATATGTACACCACGATCTGTATAAACATGGAAATATCAACACCACTATCTGTATAAACAAGGAAATATCTGCACCGCTATCTGTATAAACATGGAAATATCTACACCGCTATCTGTATAAACATGGAAATATGTAAACCACTATCCCTGTAAACATGGAAATGCCTACACCGCTATCTGTAGATACATGGAAATATCTAAACCGCTATCTCTATAAACATGGAAACATCTACAACACTATCTGCGTAAACATGGAGAAACCTACAGAGCTATCTGTGTAAACATGGAAATATCTACACCGCTATCTGTGTAAAGATGGAAATATCTACACCGCAATCTGTGCAAAGATGGAAATATCTACACCGCTATCTGAATAAGCATGGAAGTATCTACACCGCTATCAGTATATACATGGAAATACCTACACCGCTATCTGTATAAACTTGGAAATATCTACACCGCCATCTCTATGAACATGGAAATATCTACACCGCCATCTGTATAAACATGGAAATAGCTACATCGCTATCTGTATAAACAAGGAAATTTCTTCACCGCTATCTCTATAAACTTGGAAATATCTACACCGCCATGTGTAGAAACAGGGAAATAGCTACACAGTCATCTGTATAAGCATAGAAATATCTACACCACCATCTCTATAAACATGGAAATATCTACACTGCCATCTGCATACACATGGAAATATCTACACAGCCATCTGCATGTCCATGGAAATATCTACGCCGCCATCTGTATAGTCATGGAAATATCTACACGGCCATCTGTGTATAGATGGAAATATCAACACCGCCATCTGTACAAACATGGAAATATCTACACCGCTATCTCTATAAACATGGAAATATATACAATGCCATCTGTAGAAAGTTGGAAATATCTACACCGCAATCTGTGTAAACATGGAAATATCTACAATGCCATCTGTAAAAAGATGGAAATATCTACACCGCAATCTATGTAAACATGGAAATATCTACACCGATATCTGTAAAAACATGGAAATATCTACACCCCTATCTGTATAATCATGGAAATATCCACACCGCTATCTCTATAAACATGGAAAAATCAACACAGCTATCTCTATGAACATGGAAATATCTACAACGCCAATTATATAAACATGGAAATATCTACACCACGATCAGTATAAACATGGAAATATCTACACCGCTATCTGTATAAACATGGAAATATCTACACCGCGATCTGTATAAACATGGAAATATCTACACCGTGATCTGTATAAACATGGAAATATCTACACCGCTATCTGCATATCATGGAAATATCTACACAGCTATCTCTATAAACATTAAAATATCTACACGGCCATCTGTATAAACATGGAAATACCTACAAAGTCATCTGTATAAACATGGAAATATCTACACAGCCATCTGTATAAACATGGAAATATCTACACAGCCATCTGTACATACATGGAAATATCTACACCACTATATGTATAAACATGGAAATAACTACACCGCTAATTGTATAAACAAGGAAATATCTACACCGTGATCTGTATAAACATGGAAATATTTACACCGCTATCTGTATAATCATGGAAATTTCTACACCGATATCTGTATAAATATGGAAATATCTACACCGCTATCTCTATAAACATGGAAATAACTACACCGCCATCTGTATAAACATGGAAATACCTACACAGTCATGTGTAGGAACATGGAAATATCTACACTGCCATCTGTATAAACATAGAAATATCTACAGAGCCCTCCGTATAAATATGGAGATAATTGCATACGCATCTGTATAAACATGGAAATATCTGCACCGCTATCTGTATAAACATGGAAATACCTACACTGCTGTCTCTATAAACATGGCAATATGTGCACCGCTATGTGTATAAACATGGAAATATCTCCACCGTTATATGTATAAACATAGAAATATCTACAGCGCCATCTCTATGAACATTGAAATATCAACACTGCAATCTGTAAAAACATAGAAATAACTACACAGTCATCTGAATAAACATGGATATATCTACACCACCATCTGTATAAAAATGGAAATACCTACAATACCATCTGTATACACATGGAAATAACTACAAGACATCTGTATCAATATGGAAATAACTACACCGCCATCAGTATAAACATGGAAATATCTACACTGCCATCTGTAGAAAGATGGAAATATGTACACAGCTATCTCTATAAATATTGAAATATCTACACCGACATCTCTATAAACATGAAAATATCTACACTGCCATCTCCATAAAGACGGAAGTATCTACTCCGCCATGTGTATAAACACGGAAATATCTACACCACCATCTGTGAAAACATGGAAATATCTACACCGCTATCTGTATAAACATGGAAATATCTACATTGCCATCTGCATGTCCATGGAAATATCTACGCCGCCATCTGTATAAACATGGAAATATCTACACGGCCATCTGTGTATAGATGGAAATATCAACACCGCCATCTGTACAAACATGGAAATATCTACACCGCTATCTCTATAAACATGGAAATATCTGCACTGCCATCTGTAAAAACATGGAAATACCTATACAGTCATCTGTATAAACATGGAAATCTCTACAATGCCATCTGTATACACATGGAAATATCTACACAGCCATCTGTATAAACATGTAAATATTTACACTGCTATCTCTATAAACATGGAAATATCTACACAGCCATCTCTATAAACATGAAAATATCTACACTGCCATCTCCATAAACATGGAACTAACTACTCCGCCATCTGTATAAACATGCAAACAACTACACCGCCATCATTGTGAATAAGGAAATATCTACAATGCCATCTGTATAAAGATATAAATATCTGCACCGTGAGCTGTATAAACATGGAAATATCTACATCGCTATCTGTATAAACGTGGAAATACCGACACCGCTATCGGTATAAACATGGAAATATCTACAACGCCATATTTATAAACATGGAAATATCTACACCGCTATGTCTATAAACATGGAAATACTTGCACCGCTATCTCTATAAACATGGAAATATCTACACCGCTATCTGTATAATCATGGAAATATCTACACCGCTGTCTGTATAAACATGGAAATATCAACACCGCGATCTGTATTAACATGGAAATATCTACACCCCGATCTGTATAAACATGGAAATATCTTCAGCACGATCTGTATAAACACGGAAATATCTACACCGCTATCTGTATAAACATGGTAATATCTACACCACCATCTATATAAACATGGAAATATCTACACCACCATCTGTATAAACATGGAAATATATACAATGCCATCTGCATAAAGTTGGAAATATCTACGCCGCAATCTGTGTAAACATGGAAATATCTAAACCAATATCTGTAAAAACATGGAAATATCTACACCGCTATCTGTATAAACATGAAATATCTACATCGCTATCTGTATAAACATGGAAATATCTACAGCGCCTTCTCTATAAACATTGAAATATCTACACTGCCATCTGTAAAAATATGGAAATATCTACACAGTCATCTGCATAAACATGGAAATATCTACACCACCATCTGTATAAACATGGAAATACCTACAATACCATTTGTAAACACATCGAAATATCTACAGAGACATCTGTATAAATATGGAAATATCTACACCGCCATCTGTATAAACATGGAAATATGTACACTGCCATCTGTATAAACATGGAAATGTCTACACTGCCATCTGTAGAAAGATGGAAATATCTACACCGCTATCTCTATAAATATGGAAATATCTACACCACCATCTCTATAAACATGAAAATATCTACACTGCCATCTCCATAAAGATGGAAGTATCTACTCCGCCATGTGTATAAACAAGGAAATATCTACACCACCATCTGTGTAAACATGGAAATATCTCCACCGCGATCTGTATAAACATGGAAATATCTACAGCGCCATCTCTATAAACATTGAAATATCTACACTTCCATCTGTAAAAACATGGAAATATCTACACAGTCATCTGAATAAACATGGAAATATCTTCACCGCTATCTGTATAAACATGGAAATATCTACACCAACATCTGCATGTCCATGGAAATATCTATGCTGCCATCTGCATAAACATGGAAATATCTACACAGCCATCTGGGTATAGATGGAAATATCACCACCGCCCTCTGTACAAACATGGAAATATCTACACCGCTATCTCTATAAACATGGAAATATCTGCACTGCCATCTGTAAAAACATGGAAATACCTATACAGTCATGTGTATAAACATGGAAATATCTACAATGCCATCTGTATACACATGGAAATATCTACACAGCCATCCGTATAAACATGTAAATATCTACACTGCTATCTCTATAAACATGGAAATATCTACACTGCCATCTCTATAAACATGAAAATATCTACACTGCCATCTCCATAAACATGGAACTAACTACTCCGCCATCTGTATAAACATGGAAACATCTACACCGCCTTCTGTGTGAATAAGGAAATATCTACAATGCCATCTGTATAAAGATATAAATATCTGCACCGCGAGCTCTATAAACATGGAAATATCTACATCGCTATCTGTATAAACGTGGAAATACCAACACCGCTATCGGTATAAATATGGAAATATCTACAACGCCATCTATATAAACATGGAAATATCTACACTGCTATGTCTATAAAGATGGAAATAACTACACCGCTATCTCTATAAACATGGAAATATCTACACCGCTATCTGTATAAACATGGAAATATCCACACCGCTATCTGTATAAACATGGAAATATCTTCACCGCGATCTGTATAAACATGGAAATATCTACACCCCGATCTGTATAAACATGGAAATAACTTCACCGCTATCTGTATAAACATGGAAATATCTACACCGCTATCTGTATAAACATGGAAATATCTACACCACGATCTGTATAAACCTGGAAATATCTACACCCCGATCTGTATAAACATGGAAATATCTTCACCACGATCTGTAAAGACACGGAAATATCTACACCGCTATCTGTAGAAACATGGTAATATCTACACCACCATCTGTATAAACATGGAAATATATACAATGCCATCTGTAGAAAGATGGAAATATCTACACCGCAATCTGTGTAAACATGGAAATATCTACACCAATATCTGTAAAAACATGGAAATATCTTCACCGCTATCTGTATAAACATGGAAATATCTACACCGAGATCTGTATAAACATGGAAATATCTACAGCGCCTTCTCTATAAACATGGAAATATCTACACGGCGATCTGTAAAAATATGGAAATATCTACACAGTCATCTGAATAAACATGGAAATATCTACACCACCATCTGTATAAACATGGAAATACCTACAATACCATCTGTATACACATGGAAATATCTACACAGACATCTGTATAAATATGAAATTATCTACACCGCCATCAGTATAAACGTGGAAATATCTACACTGCCATCTGTATAAACATGGAAATATCTACACTGCCATCTGTAGAAAGATGGAAATATCTACACCGCTATCTCTATAAATATGGAAATATCTACACCACCATCTCTATAAACATGAAAATATCTACACTTCCATCTCCATAAAGACGGAAGTATCTACACCGCCATGTGTATAAACACGGAAATATCTACACCACCATCTGTGAAAACATGGAAATATCTACACCGCTATCTGTATGAACATGGAAATATCTACACTGCCATCTGCATGTCCATGGAAATATCTACGACGCCATCTGTATAAACATGGAAATATCTACACGGCCATCTGTGTATAGATGGAAATATCAACACCGCCATCTGTACAAACATGGAAATATCTACACCGCTATCTCTATAAACATGAAAATATCTGCACTGCCATCTGTAAAAACATGGAAATACCTATACAGTCATCTGTATAAACATGGAAATCTCTACAATGCCATCTGTATACACATGGAAATATCTACACAGCCATCTGTATAAACATGTAAATATTTACACTGCTATCTCTATAAACATGGAAATATCTACACCACCATCTCTATAAACTTGAAAATATCTACACTGCCATCTCCATAAACATGGAACTAATTACTCCGCCATCTGTATAAACATGCAAACAACTACACCGCCATCAGTGTGAATAAGGAGATATCTACAATGCCATCTGTATAAAGATATAAATATCTGCACCGTGAGCTGTATAAACATGGAAATATCTACATCGCTATCTGTATAAACGTGGAAATACTGACACCGCTATCGGTATAAACATGGAAATATCTACAACGCCATCTTTATAAACATGGAAATATCTACACCGCTATGTCTATAAACATGGAAATACTTACACCGCTATCTCTATAAACATGGAAATATCTACACCGCTATCTGTATAATCATGGAAATATCTACACCGCTATCTGTATAAACATGGAAATATCTACACCGCGATCTGTATTAACATGGAAATATCTACACTGCCATCTGTAGAAAGATGGAAATACCTACACCGCTATCTCTATAAATATGGAAATATCTACACCACCATCTCTATAAACATGAAAATATCTACACTGCCATCTCCATAAAGATGGAAGTATCTACTCCGCCATGTGTATAAACAAGGAAATATCTACACCACCATCTGTGTAAACATGGAAATATCTACACCGCGATCTGTATAAACATGGAAATATCTACAGCGCCATCTCTATAAACATTGAAATATCTACACTGCCATCTGTAAAAACATGGAAATATCTACACAGTCATCTGAATAAACATGGAAATATCTTCACCGCTATCTGTATAAACATGGAAATATCTACACCAACATCTGCATGTCCATGGAAATATCTATGCCGCCATCTGCATAAACATGGAAATATATACACGGTCATCTGGGTATAGATGGAAATATCAACACCGCCCTCTGTACAAACATGGAAATATCTACACCGCTATCTCTATAAACATGGAAGTATCTGCACTGCAATCTGTAAAAACATGGAAATACCTATACAGTCATCTGTATAAACATGGAAACATCTACAATGCCATCTGTATACACATGGAAATATCTACACAGCCATCCGTATAAACATGTAAATATTTACACTGCTATCTCTATAATCATGGAAATATCTACACCGCCATCACTATAAACATGAAAATATCTACACTGCCATCTCCATAAACATGGAACTAACTACTCCGCCATCTGAATAAACATGGAAACATCTACACCGCCTTCTGTGTGAATAAGGAAATATCTACAATGCCATCTGTATAAAGATATAAATATCTGCACCGCGAGCTCTATAAACATGGAAATATCTACATCGCTATCTGTAAAAACGTGGAAATACCAACAACGCTATCGGTATAAATATGGAAATATCTACAACGCCATCTATATAAACATGGAGATATCTACACCGCTATGTCTATAAACATGGAAATACCTACACCCCGATCTGTATAAACATGGAAATATCTTCACCACGATCTGTATAAACACGGAAATATCTACACCGCTATCTGTATAAACATGGTAATATCTACACCACCATCTATATAAACATGGAAATATCTACACCGCCATCTGTATAAACATGGAAATATATACAATGCCATCTGTAGAAAGTTGGAAATATCTACACCGCAATCTGTGTAAACATGGAAATATCTACACCAATATCTGTAAAAACAAGGAAATATCTACACCGCTATCTGTATAAACATGGAAATATCTACACCGCGATCTGTATAAACATGGAAATATCTACAGCGCCTTCTCTATAAACATTGAAATATCTACACTGCCATCTGTAAAAATATGGAAATATCTACAGAGTCATCTGCATAAACATGGAAATATCGACACCACCATCTGTATAAACATGGAAATACCTACAATACCATCTGTATACACATGGAAATATCTACACAGACATCTGTATAAATATGGAAATATCTACACCGCCATCTGTATAAACATGGAAATATGTACACTGCCATCTGTATAAACATGGAATTATCTACACTGCCATCTGTAGAAAGATGGAAATATCTACACCGCTATCTCTATAAATATGGAAATATCTACACCACCATCTCTATAAACATGAAAATATCTACACTGCCATCTCCATAAAGATGGAAGTATCTACTCCGCCATGTGTATAAACAAGGAAATATCTACACCACCATCTGTGTAAACATGGAAATATCTACACCGCGATCTGTATAAACATGGAAATATCTACAGCGCCATCTCTATAAATATTGAAATATCTACACTGCCATCTGTAAAAACATGGAAATATCTACACAGTCATCTGAATAAACATGGAAATATCTTCACCGCTATCTGTATAAACATGGAAATATCTACACCACCATCTGCATGTCCATGGAAATATCTATGCCGCCATCTGCATAAACATGGAAACATCAACACGGCCATCTGGGTATAGATGGAAATATCAACACCGCCCTCTGTACAAACCTGGAAATATCTACACCGCTATCTCTATAAACATGGAAATATCTGCACTGCCATCTGTAAAAACATGGAAATACCTATACAGTCATCTGTATAAACATGGAAATATCTACAATTCCATCTGTATACACATGGAAATATCTACACAGCCATCCGTATAAACATGTAAATATCTACACTGGTATCTCTATAAACATGGAAATATCTACACTGCCATCTCTATAAACATGAAAATATCTACACTGCCATCTCCATAAACATGGAACTAACTACTCCGCCATCTGTATAAACATGGAAACATCTACACCGCCTTCTGTGTGAATAAGGAAATATCTACAATGCCATCTGTATAAAGATATAAATATCTGCACCACGAGCTCTATAAACATGGAAATATCTACATCGCTATCTGTATAAACGTGGAAATACCAACACTGCTATCGGTATAAATATGGAAATATCTACAACGCCATCTATATAAACATGGAGATATCTACACCGCTATGTCTATAAACATGGAAATACCTACACCGCTATCTCTATAAACATGGAAATATCTACACCGCTATCTGCATAAACATGGAAATATCTACACCGCGATCTGTATAAACATGGAAATGTCTTCACCACGATCTGTATAAACATGGAAATATCTACACCGCCATCTGTATAAACATGGTAATATCTACACCACCATCTGTATAAACATGGAAATATCTACACTGCCATCTGTAGAAAGATGGAAATATGTACACCGCTATCTCTATAAGTATGGAAATATCTACACCGACATCTCTATAAACATGAAAATATCTACACTGCCGTCTCCATAAAGATGGAAGTATCTACTTCGCCATGTGTATAAACACGGAATTATCTACACCACCATCTGTGAAAACATGGAAATATCTACACCGCTATCTGTATAAACATGGAAATATCTACACTGCCATCTGCATGTCCATGGAAATATCTACGCCGCCATCTGTATAAACATGGAAATATGTACACGGCCATCTGTGTATAGATGGAAATATCAACACCGCCATCTGTACAAACATGGAAATATCTACACCACTATCTCTATAAACATGGAAATATCTGCACTGCCATCTGTAAAAACATGGAAATACCTATACAGTCATCTGTATAAACATGGAAATATCTACAATGCTATCTGTATACACATGGAAATATCTACACAGCCATCTGAATAACATGTAAATATTTACACTGCAATCTCTATAAACATGGAAATATCTACACCGCCATCTCTATAAACATGAAAATATCTACACTGCCATCTCCATAAACATGGAACTAACTACTCCGCCATCTGTATAAACATGGAAACAACTACACCGCCATCAGTGTGAATAAGGAAATATCTACAATGCCATCTGAATAAAGATATATATATCTGCACCGCGAGCTGTATAAACATGGAAATATCTACATCGCTATCTGTATAAACGTGGAAATACCGACACCGCTATCGGTAAAAACATGGAAATATCTACAACGCCATCTATATAAACATGGAAATATCTACACCGCTATGTCTATAAACATGGAAATACCTACACCGCTATCTCTATAAACATGGAAATATCTACACCGCCATCTATATAAACATGGAAATATCTACACCGCTATGTCTATAAACATGGAAATACCAACACCGCTATCTCTATAAACATGGAAATATCTGCACCGCTATCTGTATAAACATGGAAATATCTACACCGCGATCTGTATAAACATGGAAATGTCTTCACCAAGATCTGTATAAACTTGGAAATATCTACACCGCCATCTGTATAAACATGGTAATATCTACACCACCATCTGTATAAACATGGAAATATCTACACTGCCATCTGTAGGAAGATGGAAATATGTTCACCGCTATCTGTATAAGTATGGAAATATCTACACCGACATCTCTATAAACATGAAAATATCTACACTGCCATCTCCAAAAGATGGAAGTATCTAATCCGCCATGTGTATAAACACGGAAATATCTACACCAACATCTGTGAAAACATGGAAATATCTACACCGCTATCTGTATAAACATGGAAATATCCACAATGCCATCTGCATGTCCATGGAAATATCTACGCCGCCATCTGTATAAACATGGAAATATGTACACGGCCATCTGTGTATAGATGGAAATATCAACACCGCCATCTGTACAAACATGGAAATATCTACACCACTATCTCTATAAACATGGAAATAACTGCACTGCCATCTGTAAAAACATGGAAATACCTATACAGTCATCTGTATAAACATGGAAATATCTACAATGCTATCTGTATACACATGGAAATATCTACACAGCCATCTGTATAAACATGTATATATTTACACTGCTATCTCTATAAACATGGAAATATCTACACCGCCATCTCTATAAACATGAAAATATCTACACTGCCATCTCCATAAACATGGAACTAACTACTCCGCCATCTGTATAAACATGGAAAACAACTACACCGCCATCAGTGTGAATAAGGAAATATCTACAATGCCATCTGAATAAAGATATAAATATCTGCACCGCGAGCTGTATAAACATGGAAATATCTACATCGCTATCTGTATAAACATGGAAATACCGACACCGCTATCAGTAAAAACATGGAAATATCTACAACGCCATCTATATAAACATGGAAATATCTACACTGCTATGTCTATAAACATGGAAATACCTACACCGCTATCTCTATAAACATGGAAATATCTACACCGCTATCTGTATAAACATGGAAATATCCACACCGCTATCTCTATAAACATGGAAATATCTACACCGCTATCTGTATAAACATGGAAATATCCACACCGCTATCTGTATAAACATGGGAATATCTACACCACGATATGTATAAACCTGGAAATAACTACACCCCGATCTGTATAAACATGGAAATATCTTCACCACGATCTGTATAGACACGGAAATATCTACACCGCTATCTGTATAAACATGGTAATATCTACACCACCATCTATATAAACATGGAAATATCTACACCGCCATCTGTATAAACATGGAAATATATACAATGCCATCTGTAGAAAGATGGAAATATCTACACCGCAATCTGTGTAAACATGGAAATATCTACACCAATATCTGTAAAAACATGGAAATATCTACACTGCTATTTGTATAAACATGGAAATATCTACAACGAGATCTGTATGAACATGGAAATATCTACAGCGCCTTCTCTATAAACATTGAAATATCTACACTGCCATCTGTAAAAATATGGAAATATCTACACAGTCATCTGAATAAACATGGAAATATCTACACCACCATCTGTATAAACATGGAAATACCTACAATACCATCTGTATACACATGGAAATATCTACACAGACATCTGTATAAATATGGAATTATCTACACCGCCATCTGTATAAACATGGAAATACCTACACTGCCATCTGTATAAACATGGAAATATCTACACTGCCATCTGTAGAAAGATGGAAATATCTACACCGCTATCTCTATAAACATGGAAATATCAACACCGCCATCTCTATAACCACGAAAATATCTACACTGCCATCTCCATAAACATGGAACTAACTACTCCGCCAGCTATATAAACATGGAAACATCTACACCGCCATCTGTGTCAATAAGGAAATATATAAAATGCCATCTATATAAAGATATAAATATCTGCACCGCGAGCTGTATAAACATGGAAATATCTTCATCGCTATCTGTATAAACGTGGAAATACCAACACCGCTATCGGTATAAACATGGAAATATCTACAACGCCATCTATATAAACATGGAAATATCTACACCGCTATGTCTATAAACATGGAAATACCTACACCGCTATATTTATAAACATGGAAATATCTACACCGCTATCTGTATAAACATGGAAATATCTACACCGCTATCTGTATAAACATGGAAATATCTGCATCGCGATCTGTATAAACATGGAAATATCTACACCGCGATCTGTATAAACATGGAAATATCTACACCGCGATCTGTATAAACATGGAAATATCTACACCGCCATCTGTATAAACATGGTAATATCTACACCACCATCTGTATAAACATGGAAATATCTACACTGCCATCTGTATAAACATGTAAATATCTACAATGCCATCTGTAGAAAGATGGAAATATCTACACGGCAATCGGTGTAAACATGGAAATATCTACACCGATATCTGTAAAAACATGGAAATATCTACACCGCTATCTGTATAAACATGGAAATATCTACACCGCGATCTGTATAAACATGGAAATATCTACACCACGATCTGTATAAACATGGAAATATCTACACCGCTATCTGCATAAACATGGAAATATCTACACAGCTATCTCTATAAACATTAAAATATCTACACGGCCATCGGTATAAACATGGAAATATCTACACAGCCATCTGTATAAACATGGAAATATCTACACAGCCATCTGTATATACATGGAAATATCTACACCAGTCTCTGTATAAACATGGAAATAACTACACCGCTAATTGTATAAACAAGGAAATATCTACACCGTGATCTGTATAAACATGGAAATATTTACACCGCTATCTGTATAATCATGGAAATTTCTACACCGTTATCTGTATAAATATGGAAATATCTACACCGCTATCTCTATGAATATGGAAATATCTACACCGCCATCTGTATAAACATGGAAATACCTATATAGACATCTGTGTAAACATGGAAATATCTACACCACCATCTGTATAAACATGGAAATATCTACAATGCCATCTGTATACACATGGAAATACCTACACGACAATCTGTGTATAGATGGAAACATCAACACCGCCATCTGTAGAAACTTGGAAATATCTACACTGCCATCTCTATAAACATGGAAATATCTACACTGCGGCCTGTATAAACATGGAAATATCTACACCGGTATCTGTATAAACATGGAAATATCTACACCACCATCTGTATAAACATGGAAATATCTGCATTGCTATCTGTATAAACGTGGAAATACCAACACCGCTATCAGTATAAACATGGAAATATCTACACCTCAATCTCTATAAACATGGAAATATCTACACCGCCATCTGTATAAACATGGAAATATCTACACCGCGATCTGTATAAACATTGAAATATCTACACCGCTATCAGCTTAAACATGGAAATATCTACACAGCTATCTCTATAAACATTAAAATATCTACACGGCCATCTGTATAAACATGGAAATACCTACAAAGTCATCTGTATAAAGATGGAAATATCTACACAGCCATCTGTATAAACATGGAAATATCTACACAGCCATCTGTATATACATGGAAATATCTACACCACTATCTGTATAAACATGGAAATAACTACACCGCTAATTGTATAAACAAGGGAATATCTACACCGTGATCTGTATAAACATGGAAATATTTACACCGCTATCTGTATAATCATGGAAATTTCTACACCGTTATCTGTATAAATATGGAAATATCTACACCGCTATCTCTATGAACATGGAAATATCTACACCGCCATCTGTATAAACATGGAAATACCTATATAGACATCTGTGTAAACATGGAAATATCTACACCACCATCTGTATAAACATGGAAATATCTACAATGCCATCTGTATACACATGGAAATACCTACACGACAATCTGTGTATAGATGGAAACATCAACACCGCCATCTGTAGAAACTTGGAAATATCTACACTGCCATCTCTATAAACATGGAAATATCTACACTGCGGCCTGTATAAACATGGAAATATCTACACCGGTATCTGTATAACCATGGAAATATCTACACCACCATCTGTATAAACATGGAAATATCTGCATTGCTATCTGTATAAACGTGGAAATACCAACACCGCTATCGGTATAAACATGGAAATATCTACAACTCCATCTATATAAACATGGAAATATCTACACCGCTATGTCTATAAACATGGAAATACCTACACCGCTATCTCTAAAAACATGGAAATATCTACACCGCTATCTGTATAAACATGGAAATATCTACACCGCTATCTGTATAAACATGGAAATATCTATATCGCGATCTGTATAAACATGGAAATATCTACACCGCGATCTGCATAAACATGGAAATATCTTCACCACGATCTGTATAAACATGGAAATATCTACACCGCCATCTGTATAAACATGGTAATATCTACACCACCATCTATATAAACATGGAAATATCTGCACCGTCATCTGTATAAACATGGAAATATCTACAATGCCATCTGTAGAAAGATGGAAATATCTACACCGCAATCGGTGTAAACATGGAAATATCTACACCGATATCTGTAAAAACATGGAAATATCTACACCGCTATCTGTATAAACATGGAAATATCTACACCGCCATCTGTAAAAACATGGAAATATCTACACCGCTATCTGTATAAACATGGAAATATCTACACCACGATCTGTATAAACATGGAAATATCTACACCGCGATCTGTATAAACATTGAAATATCTACACCGCTATCTGCATAAACATGGAAATATCTACACCACGATCTGTATAAACATGGAAATATCTACACCGTTATCTGTATAAACATGGAAATATCTACACCGCGATCTGTATAAACATTGAAATATCTACACCGCTATCTGCATAAACATGGAAATATCTACACAGCTATCTCTATAAACATTGAAATATCTACACGACCATCTGTATAAACATGGAAATACCTACAAAGTCATCTGTATAAACATGGGAATATCTACACAGCCATCTGTATAAACATGGAAATATCTACACAGCCATCTGTATATACATGGAAATATCTACACCACTATCTGTATAAACATGGAAATAACTACACCGCTAATTGTATAAACAAGGGAATATCTACACCGTGATCTGTATAAACATGGAAATATTTACACCGCTATCTGTATAATCATGGAAATTTCTACACCGTTATCTGTATAAATATGGAAATATCTACACCTCAATCTCTATAAACATGGAAATATCTACACCGCCATCTGTATAAACATGGAAATACCTATATAGACATCTGTGTAAACATGGATATATCTACACCACCATCTGTATATACATGGAAATATCTACAATGCCATCTGTATACACATGGAAATACCTACACGGCAATCTGTTTATAGATGGAAACATCAACACCGCCATCTCTACAAACTTGGAAATATCTACACTGCTATCTCTATAAACATGGAAATATCTACACTGCGGTCTGTATAAACATGGAAATATCTACACCGGTATCTGTATAAACATGGAAATATCTACACCACGATCTGTATAAACATGGAAATATCTACACCACCATCTGTATAAACATGGAAATATCTGCACCGCTATCTCTGTAGAGATGGAAATATCTACAAAGCCATCTGTATAAACATGGAAATACCTACACAGTCATGTGTAGGAACATGGAAATATCTACACTGCCTTCTGTATAAACATAGAAATATCTACAGAGCCCTCTGTATAAATATGGAGATAACTGCATACGCATCTGTATAAACATGGAAATATCTGCACCACTATCTGTATAAACATGGAAATACCTACACTGCTGTCTCTATAAACATGTCAATATGTGCACTGCTATGTGTATAAACATGGAAATATCTCCACTGCTGTCTGTATAAACATGGAAATATCTCCACCGTTATCTGTATAAACATAGAAATATCTACAGCGCAATCTCTATGAACATTGAAATATCCATACTGCAATCTGTAAAAGCATAGAAATATCTACACAGTCATCTGAAGAAACATGGAAATATCTACACCACCATCTGTATAAACATGGATATACCTACAATATCATCTGTATACACATGGAAATAACTACAAGACATCCGTATAAATATGGAAATACCTACACCGCCATCTGTATAAACATGGAAATATCTACACTGCCATCTGTACAAAGATGGAAATATCTACACTGCCATCTGTAGAAAGATGGAAATATCTACACCGCTATCTATATAAATATGGAAATATCTACACCACCATCTCTATAAACATGAAAATAACTACACTGCCATCTTCATAAAGATGGAAGTATCTACTCCGCCATGTGTATAAACAAGGAAATATCTACACCACCATCTGTGTAAACATGGAAATATCTACACCGCGATCTGTATAAACATGGAAATATCTACAGCGCCATCTCTATAAACATTGAAATATCTACACTGCCATCTGTAAAAACATGGAAATATCTACACAGTCATCTGAATAAACATGGAAATACCTACACCGCTATCTGTATAAACATGGAAATATCTACACCACCATCTGCATGTCCATGGAAATATCTATGCCGCCATCTGTATAAACTTGGAAATATCTACACGGCCATCTGGGTATAGATGGAAATATCAACACCGCCATCTGTACAAACATGGAAATATCTACACAGCTATACCTATAAACATGGAAATATCTGCACTGCCATCTGTAAAAACATGGAAATACCTATACAGTCATCTGTATAAACATGGAAATATCTACAATGTCATCTGTATACACATGGAAATATCTACACAGCCATCTGTATAAACATGTAAATATCTACACTGCTATCTCTATAAACATGGAAATATCTACACCGCCATCTCTATAAACATGAAAATATCTACACTGCCATCTCCATAAACATGGAATTAACTACGCCGCCATCTGTATAAACATGGAAACATCTACACCGCCATCTGTGTGAATAAGGAAATATCTACAATGCCATCTGTATGAAGATATAAATATCTGCACCGCGAGCTGTATAAACATGGAAATATCTACATCGCTATCTGTATAAACGTGGAAATACCAACACCGCTATCGGTATAAACATGGAAATATCTACAACGCCATCTATATAAACATGGAAATATCTACACCGCTGTCTATAAAAATGGAAATACCTACACCGCTATCTCTATAAACATGGAAATATCTACACCGCTATCTGTATAAACATGGAAATATCTACACTGCTATCTGTATAAACATGGAAATATCTACATCGCGATCTGTATAAACATGGAAATATCTACACCGCGATCTGTACAAACATGGAAATATCTTCACCACGATCTGTATAAACATGGAAATATCTACACCGCCGTCTGTATAAACATGGTAATATCTACACCACCATCTATATAAACATGGAAATATCTGCACCGCCATCTGTATAAACATGGAAATATCTACAATGCCATCTGTTGAAAGATGGAAATATCTACACCGCAATCGGTGTAAACAGGAAATATCTACACCGATATCTGTAAAAACATGGAAATATTTACACCGCTATCTGTATAAACATGGAAATATCTACAAAAACATCTGTATAAACATGGATATACCTTCAATACCATCAGTATACACATGGAAATATCTACACAGACATCTGTATAAACATGGAAATATCTACACTGCCATCTGTAGAAAGATGGAAATATCTACACCGCTATCTCTATAAATATGGAAATATCTACACCGCCATCTCTATAAACATGAAAATATCTACACTGACATCTCCATGAAGATGGAAGTATCTACTCCGCCATGTGTATAAACACGGAAATATCTACACCACAATCTCTGTAAACATGGAAGTATCTACACCGCGATCTGTATAAACATGGAAATATCTACACAGCTATCTCTATAAACTTGGAAATATCTACACCGCCATCTGTATAAACATGGAAATAGCTACAATGTCATCTATATAAACATGGAAATATCTACAAAGCCATCTGTATAAACATGGAAATATGTACACAGCCATCTGTATATACATGGAAATATCTACACCACTACCTGTATAAACATGGAAATAACTACACCCCTATTTGTATAAACAAGGATATATATACACCGTGACTTGTATAAACATGGAAATATTTACACCGCTATATGTAAAAACATTGAAAATTCTACACCATTACCTGTATAAATATGGAAATATCTACACCGCTATCTCTATAAACATGGAAACACCTACACCGCCATCTGTATAAACATGGAAATACCTATACAGGCACCTGTGTAAACATGGAAATATCTACACCACCATCTGTATAAACATGGAAATATCTACAATGCCATCTGTATACACATGGAAATACCTACAAGGCAATCTGTGTATAGATGGAAACTTCAACACTGCCATCTGTACAAACTTGGAAATAACTACACTGATATCTCTATAAACATGGAAATGTATACACGGCAGTCTGTATAAACATGCAAATATCTACACCGGTATCAGTATAAACATGGACATATCTACACCACGATCTGTATAAACATGGAAATATATACACCGCTATCTCTATAAACATGGAAATATCTGCACCGCTATCTCTATAGACATGGAAATATCTACAAAACCATTTGTATAAACATGGAAATACCTACACAGTCATGTGTAGGAACATGTAAATATCTACTCTGCCATCTGTATACACATAGAAATATCTACACAGCCCTCTATAAAAATATGGAGATATCTGCATAGGCATCTGTATAAACATGGAAATATCTACACCGCAGTCTGTATAAACATGGAAATATCTACACCGCTATCTGTATAAATATGAAATATCTAAACCGCTATCTCTATATAAGTGGAAATATCTACACTGCTATCTGTACAAACATGGAAATATCTTCAATTCTATCTGTATAAACATGGAAATATCTACACCGCCATCTGTATTAACATGGAAATATCTCCACTGCTATCTCTATAAACATCGAAATATCTACACCGCCATCTCTATAAACATGGAAATACTTACAAAATTATCTGTATAAACATGGAAATATCTACACCGCCATCTGTATAAATATGGAAACATCTACACAACCATGTGTATATACATGGAAATATCTACACCGCTATCTATATAAACATGGAAATTACTACACCGCTATCTGTATAAACATGGAAATATCTACACCGCCATCTACATATCCATGGAAATATCTGCGCCGCCATTTGTATAAACATGGAAATATCGACACGGTCATCTGTGTATAGATGGAAATATCAACACCACCATCTGTACAAACATGGAAATATCTGCACCGATATCTGTATAAACATGGAAATATCTGCACCGCGGTCTGTATAAACATGGAAATATCTATAGCGCCATCTCTATAAACATTGAAATATCTACACTGTCATCTGTCAAAACATGGAAATATCTACACAGTCATCTTAATAAACATGGAAATATCTACAACACCATCTGTATAAACATGGATATACCTACAATACCATCTGTATACACATGGAAATATCTACACAGACATCTGTATAAATATGGAAATATCTACACCGCCATCTGTATAAACATGGAAATATCTACACTGCTATCTGTAGAAAGATGGAAATATCTACACCGCTATCTCTATAAATATGGAAATATCTATACCGTCATCTCTATAAACATGAAAATATCTACACTGCCATCTCCATAAAGATGGAAGTATCTACTCCGCAATGTGTATAAACACGGAAATATCTACACCACAATCTGTGTAAACATGGAAGTATCTACACCGTGATCTGTATAAACATGGAAATATCTGCACAGCTATCTCTATAAACATGGAAATATCTACACCGCCATCTGTATAAACATGGAAATACCTACAATGTCATCTATATAAACATGGAAATATCTACAAAGCCATCTGTATAAACATGGAAATATGTACACAGCCATCTGTATATACATGGAAATATCTACACCACTACCTGTATAAACATGGAAATAACTACACCGCTATTTGTATAAACAAGGAAATATCTACACCGTGACTTGTATAAACATGGAAATATTTACACGGCTATATGTATAAACATGGAAATTTCTACACCATTATCTGTATAAATATGGAAATATCTACACCGCTATCTCTATAAACATGGAAATATCTACACCGCCATCAGTATAAACATGGAAATACCTATACAGTCACCTGTGTAAACATGGAAATATCTACACCACCATCTGTATAAACATGGAAATATCTACAATGCCATCTGTATACACATGGAAATACCTACAAGGCAATCTGTGTATAGATGGAAACTTCAACACCGTCATCAGTACAAACTAGGAAATATCTACACTGCTATCTCTATAAACATGGAAATGTATACACGGCGGTCTGTATAAACATGGAAATATCTACACCACGATCTGTATAAACATGCAAATATATACACCGTTATCTGTGTAAACATGGAAATATCAGCACCACTATCTCTATAAACATGGAAATATCTTCAAAGACATCTGTATAAACATGGAAATACCTACACAGTCATGTGTAGGAACATTTAAATATCTACACTGACATCTGTATAAACATGAAAATATCTACACTGCCATCTGTATACATATGGAAATATCTGCATAGGCATCTGTATAAACATGGAAATATCTGCACCGCTATCTGTATAAACATGGAAATACCTACACCGCTGTCTCTATAAATATGGAAATATGTACACCGCTATGAGTATAAACATGGAAAAATCTCCACTGCTCTCTGTATAAACATGGAAATATCTCCACCGTTATCTGTATAAACATGGAAATATCTATAGCGCCATCTCTATAAACATTGAAATATCTACACTGTCATCTGTCAAAACATGGAAATATCTACACAGTCATCTGAATAAACGTGTAAATATCTACGCCACCATCTGTAAACATGGAAATATCAACACAGTCATCTGAATAAACGTAGAAATATCTACGCCACCATCTGTATAAACATGGAAATACCTACAATACCATCTGTATACACATGGAAATATCAACATTGCCATCTGTATAAACATGGAATTATCTACACTGCCATCTGTAGAAAGATGGAAATATCTACACCGCTATCTGTATAAACATGGAAATATCTACACCGCAATCTGTATAAACATGGAAATATCTACATAGCTATCTCTATAAACATGGAAATATCTCCACCGCCATCTCTATAAACATGAAAATATCTACACTGCCATCTCCATAAACATGGAACTAACTACTCCGCCATCTGTATAAACATGGAAACATCTACACCACCGTCTGTGTGAATAAGGAAATATCTACAATACCATCTGTATAAAGATATAAATATCTGCACCGTGAGCTGTATAATCATGGAAATATCTACATCGCTATCTGTATAAACGTGGAAATACCAACACCGCTATCGGTATAAACATAGAAATATCTACAATGATATATATATAAACATGGAAATATCTTCACCGCTATGTCTATAAACAAGGAAATAACTACACCGCTATCTCTATAAACATGGAAATACCTACACCGCTATCTGTATAAACATGGAAATATCTACACCGCTATCTGTATAAACATGGAAATATGAACACCGTGATCTGTATAAACATGGAAATATCTACAAAGCTATCTCTACAAACATCGAAATATCTACACCACCATCTGTATAAACATGGAAATACCTACAATGTCATCTGTATAAACATGGAAATATCTACAAAGCCATGTGCATAAACATGGAAATATCTACACCGCTATCTGTATAAACATGGAAATAACTACACCACAATCTGTATAAACATGGAAATATCTACAAAGCTATCTCTATAAACATGGAAATATCTACACCGCCACCTGTATAAACATGGAAATACCTACAATGTCATCTGTATAAACTTGGAAATATCTACAAAGCCATCTGTATAAACATGGAAATATCTACACAGCCATCTGTACATACATGGAAATATCTACACCACTAACTGTATAAACATGGAAATAATTACACCGCTATTTGTATGAACAAGGAAATATCTACACCGTGACTTGTATAAACATGGAAATATCTACACCGCTATCGGTATAAACATGGAAATTTCTACACCGTTATCTGTATAAATATGGAAATATCTACACCGCTATCTCTATAAACATGGAAATATCTACACTGCCATCTGTATATACATGGAAATACCTATACAGTCATCTGTGTAAACATGGAAATATCTACACCACCATCTGTGTAAACATGGAAATATCTACAATGCCATCTGTATACACATGGAAATACCTACACGGCAATCTGTGTATAGATGGAAACATCAACACCGCCATCTGTACAAACATGGAAATAACTACACTGCTATCTACATAAACATGGGAATGTCTACACTGCGGTCTGTATAAACATGGAAATATCTACACCGGTATCTGTATAAACATGGAAATATCTGCACCATGATCTGTATAAACATGGAAATATATACACCGCTATCTGTATAAACATGGAAATGTCTGCACCGCTATCTCTATAAACATGGAAATATCTACAAAGACATCTGTATAAACCTGGAAATACCTACACAGCCATGTGTAGGAACATTTATATATCTACACTGCCATCTGTATAAACATAGAAATATCTACACAGCCCTCTGTATAAATATGGAAATATCTGCATAGGCATCTTTGTAAACCTGGTAATATCTGCACCGCTATCTGTATAAACATGGAATTACCTACACCGCTGTCTCTATAAACATGGAAGTATGTACACCGCTATGTGTATAAACATGGAAATATCTCCACTGCTCTCTGTGTAAACTTGGAAATATCTCCACCGTTATCTGTATAAACATGGAAATATCTACAGCGCCATCTCTATAAACATTGAAATATCCACACTGCCATCTGTAAAAACATGGAAATATCTACACAGTCATCTGAATAAACATGGAATTATCTACACCACCATCTGTATAAACATGGAAATAACTACAATACCATCTGTATACACATGGAAATATCTACACAGATATCTGTATAAATATGGAAATATCTACAACGCCATCTGTATGAATATGGAAATATCTTCACTGCCATCTATAGAAAGATGGAAATATCTACACCGCTATCTCTATGAATATGGAAATATCTACACCGCCATCTCTAAAAACATGAAAATATCTACACTGCCATCTCCATAAAGATGGAAGTATCTACTCCGCCATGTGTATAAACACGGAAATATCTACACCACCATCTGTGTAAACATGGAAATATCTACACCGCTACCTGTATAAACATGGAAATATCTACACGACCATCTGCATGTCCATGGAAATATCTACACCACCATCTGTATAAACATGGAAATATCTACACGGCCATCTGTGTATAGATGGAAAATCAGCACCGCCATCTGTACAAACATGGCAATATCTACACCGCTATCTCTATAAACATGGAAATATCTGCACTGCCATCTGTAAAAACATGGAAATACCTATACAGTCATCTGTATAAACATGGAAATATCTACAATGCCATCTGTATACACTTGGAAATATCTACACAGCCATCTGTATACACATGTAAATATCTACACTGCTATCTCTATAAACATGGAAATATCAACACCGCCATCTCTATAAACATGAAAATATCTACACTGCCATCTCCATAAACATGGAACTAACTACTCCGCCATCTGTATAAACATGGAAACATCTACACCGCCATCTGTGTGAATAAGGAAATATCTACAATGCCATCTGTATAAAGAAATAAATATCTGCACCGCGAGCTGTAAAAACATGGAAATATCTACATCGCTATCTGTATAAACGTGGAAATACCAACACCGCTATCGGTATAAACATAGAAATATCTACAACGCCATCTATGTAAACATGGAAATATCTACACTGCTATGTCTATAAACATGGAAATAACTACACAGCTATCTCTATAAACATGGAAATATTTACACCGCTATCTGTATAAACATGGAAATTTCTACACCGTTATCTGTATAAATATGGAAATATCTACACCGCTATCTCTATAAACATGGAAATATCTACACCGCCATCTGTATAAACATGGAAAAACCTATACAGTCATCTGTGTAAACATGGAAATATCTACACCACCATCTGTATAAACATGGAAATATCTACAATGCCATCTGTATACACATGGAATTACCTACACGGCAATCTGTGTATAGATGGAAACATCAACACCGCCATCTGTACAATCTTGGAAATATCTACACTGCTATCTCTATAAACATGGAAATGTATACACTGCGGTCTGTATAAACATGGAAATATCTACACCGGTATCTGTATAAACATGGAAATATCTACACCACGATCTGTATAAACATGGAAATATATACACCGCTATCTGTATAAACATGGTAATATCTGCACCGCTATCTCTATAGACATGGAAATATCTACAAAGCCATCTGTATAAACATGGAAATACCTACACAGTCATGTGTAGGAACATGGAAATATCTACACTGCCATCTGTATAAACATAGAAATATCTACACAGCCCTCTGTATAAATATGGAGATATCTGCATAGGCATCTGTATAAACATGGAAATATCTATACAGCTATCTGTATAAACATGGAAATACCTACACCGCTGTCTCTATAAACATGGAAGTATGTACACGGCTATGTGTATAAACATGGAAATATCTCCACTGCTCTCTGTATAAACTTGGAAATATCTCCACCGTTATCTGTATAAACATGGAAATATCTACAGCGCCATCTCTATAAACATTGAAATATCCACACTGCCATCTGTAAAAACATGGAAATATCTACACAGTCATCTGAATAAACATGGAATTATCTCCACCACCATCTGTATAAACATGGAAATAACTACAATACCATCTGTATACACATGGAAATATCTATATCGCTATCTGTATAAACATGGAAATATCTACACCGCCATCTGCATGTCCATGGAAATATCTACGCCACCATCTGTATGAATATGGAAATATCTTCACTGCCATCTATAGAAAGATGGAAATATCTACACCGCTATTTCTATAAATATGGAAATATCTACACCGCCATCTCTAAAAACATGAAAATATCTACACTGCCATCTCCATAAAGATGGAAGTATCTACTCCGCCATGTGTATAAACACGGAAATATCTACACCACCATCTGTGTAAACATGGAAATATCTACACCGCTATCTGTATAAACATGGAAATATCTACACCGCCATCTGCATGTCCATGGAAATATCTACGCCACCATCTGTATAAACATGGAAATATCTACACGGCCATCTGTGTATAGATGGAAAATCAGCACCGCCATCTGTACAAACATGGAAATATCTACACCGCTATCTCTATAAACATGGAAATATCTGCACTGCCATCTGTAAAAACATGGAAATACCTATACAGTCATCTGTATAAACATGGAAATATCTACAATGCCATCTGTATGCACTTGGAAATATCTACACAGCCAACTGTATAAACATGTCAATATCTACACTGCTATCTCTATAAACATGGGAATATCTACACTGCGGTCTGTATAAACATGGAAATATCTACACCGCTATCTGTATAATCATGGAAATATCTACACCGCGATCTGTATAAACATGGAAATATCTACACCACTAACTGTATAAACATGGAAATAATTACACCACTATTTGTATGAACAAGGAAATATCTACACCGTGACATGTATAAACATGGAAATATCTACACCGCAATCTGTATAAACATGGAAATTTCTACACCGTTATCTGTATAAATATGGAAATATCTACACCGCTATCTCTATAAACATGGAAATATCTACACCACGATCTGTATAAACATGGAAATATATACACCGCTATCTCTATAAACAAGGAAATATCTGCACCGCTATCTCTATAGACATGGAAATATCTACAAAGACATCTGTATAAACATGGAAATACCTACACAGTCATGTGTAGGAACATGGAAATATCTACACTGCCATCTGTATACACATAGAAATATCTACAAAGCCCTCTGTACAAATATGGAGATATCTGCATAGGCATCTGTATAAACATGGAAATATCTACACCGCAATCTGTATAAACATGGAAATATCTACACCGCTATCTGTATAAATATGTAATATCTAAACCGCTATCTCTATATAAGTGGAAATATCTACACTGCTATCTGTATAAACATGGAAATATCTTCAATTCTATCTGTATAAACATGGAAATATCTACACCGCCATCTGTATTAACATGGAAAGATCTCCACTGCTATCTCTATAAACATCGAAATATCTACACCGCCATCTCTATAAACATGGAAATACTTACAAAGTTATCTGTATTAACATGGAAATATCTACACCGCCATCTGTATAAATATGGAAATATCTATACAACCATGTGTATATACATGGAAATATCTACAGCACTATCTATATAAACATGGAAATTACTACACCGCTATCTGTATAAACATGGAAATATCTACACCGCCATCTACATATCCATGGAAATATCTGCGCCGCCATCTGTATAAACATGGAAATATCGACACGGTCATCTGTGTATAGATGGAAATATCAACACCACCATCTGTACAAACATGGAAATATCTTCACCGGTATCTGTATAAACATGGAAATATCTACACCACGATCTGTATAAACATGGAAATATATGCACCGCTATCTGTGTAAGCATGGAAATATCTGCACCACTATCTCTATAAACATGGAAATATCTTCAAAGTCATCTGTATAAACATGGAAATACCTACACAGTCATGTGTAGGAACATTTAAATATCTACACTGACATCTGTATAAACATGGAAATATCTACTCTGCCATCTGTATAAACATGGAAATATCTGCATAGGCATCTGTATAAACATGGAAATATCTGTACCGCTATCTGTATAAACATGGAAATACCTACACCGCTGTCTCTATAAACATGGAAATATGTACACCGCTATGTGTATAAACATGGAAATATCTCCACTGCTCTCTGTATAAACATGGAAATATCTCCACCGATATCTGTATAAACATGGAAATATCTATAGCGCCACCTCTATAAACATTGAAATATCTACACTGTCATCTGTCAAAACATGGAAATATCTACACAGTCATCTGAATAAACATGGAAATATCTACAACAACATCTGTATAAACATGGATATGCCTACAATACCATCTGTATACACATGGAAATATCTACACAGACATCTGTAGAAAGATGGAAATATCTACACTGCTATCTCTATAAATATAGAAATATCTACACCGCTATCTCTATAAAAATGAAAATATCTACACTGCCATCTCCATAAAGATGGAAGTATCTACTCCGCCATGTGTATAAACACGGAAATATCTACACCACAATCTGAGTAAACATGGAAGTATCTACACCGTGATCTGCATAAACATGGAAATATCTACACAGCTATCTCTATAAACTTGGAAATATCTACACCGCCATCTGTATAAACATGGAAATACCTAGAATGTCATCTATATAAACATGGAAATATCTACAAAGCCATCTGTATAAACATGGAAATATGTACACAGCCATCTGTATATACATGGAAATATCTACACCACTACATGTATAAACATGGAAATAACTACACCGCTATTTGTATAAACAAGGAAATATCTACACCGTGACTTGTATAAAAATGGAAATATTTACACCGCTACATTTATAAACATGGAAATTTCTACAACAATATCTGTATAAATATGGAAATACCTACACCGCTATCTCTATAAACATGGAAATATCTGCACCGCCATCTGTATAAACATGGAAATACCTATACAGTCACCTGTGTAAACATGGAAATATCTACACCACCATCTGTATAAACATGGAAATATCTACAATGCCATCTGTATACACATGGAAATAACTGCAAGGCAATCTGTGTATAGATGGAAACTTCAACACCGCCATCTGTACAAACATGGAAATATCTACAGTGCTATCTGTAGAAAGATGGAAATATCTACACTGCTATCTCTATAAATATGGAAATATCTATACCGCCATCTCTATAAACATGAAAATATCTACACTGCCATCTCCATAAAGATGGAAGTATGTACTCCGCCATGTGTATAAACACGGAAATATCTACACCACCATCTGTGTAAACATGGAAATATCTACACCGCTATCTGTATAAACATTGAAATATCTACAATGCCATCTGTAGAAAGATGGAAATATCTACACCGCAATCTGTGTAAACATGGAAATATCTACACCGATATCTGGAAAAACATGGAAATATCTACAATGCTATCTGTATAAACATGGAAATATCTACACCGCGATCTGTATAAACATGGAAATATCTACACCGCGATCTGTATAAACATGGAAATATCTACACAGCTATCTCTATAAACATGGAAAATCTACACCGCCATCTGTATAAACATGGAAATACCTACAAAGTCATGTGTATAAACATGGAAATATCTACAAAGCCATCTGTATAAACATGGAAATATCTACACAGCCATCCGTATATACATGGAAATATCTACGCCGCTATCTGTATAAACATGGAAATAACTACACCGCTATTTGTATAAACAAGGAAATATCTACACCGCGACTTGTATAAACATGGAAATATTTACACCGCTATCTGTATAAACATGGAAATTTCTACACCGTTATCTGTATAAATATGGAAATATCTACACCGCTATCTCTATAAACATGGAAATAACTACACCGCCATCTGTATAAACATGGAAATACCTATACAGTCATCTGTGTAAACATGGAAATATCTACACCACCATCTGTGTAAACATGCAAATATCTACAATGCCATCTGTATACACATGGAAATACCTACACAGCAATCTGTGTATAGTTGGACACATCAACACCGCCATCTGTACAAACATGGAAATATCTACACTGCTATCTCTATAAACATGGGAATATCTACACTGCGGTCTGTGTAAACATGGAAATATCTACCCCGGTATCTGTATAAACATGGAAATATCTACACCATGATCTGTATAAACATGGAAATATATACACCGCTATCTGTATAAACATGGAAAAGTCTGCACCGCTATCTCTATAAACATGGAAATATCTACAAAGACATCTGTATAAACATGGAAATACCTACACAGTCATGTGTAGGAACATTTAAATATCTACACTGCCATGTGTATAAACAGAAATATCTACACAGCCCTCTGTATAAATATGGAAATATCTGCATAGGCATCTGTGTAAACCTGGTAACATCTGCACCGCTATGTGTATAAACATGGAAATACCTACACCGCTGTGTCTATAAACATGGAAATATGTACAGCGCTATGTGTATAAACATGGAAATATCTCCACTGCTCTCTGTATAAACATGGAAATATCTCCACCGTTATCTGTATAAACATGGAAATATCTACAGCACCATCTCTGTAAACATTGACAGATCTATACTGCCATCTGTAAAAACATGGAAATATCTACACAGTCATCTGAATAAACGTGGAAATATCTACACCACCACCTGTATAAACATGGAAATACCTACAATACCATCCGTATACACATGGAAATATCTACACGGACATCTGTATAAACATGGAATTATCTACACCGCCATCTGTAGAAAGATGGAAGTATCTACACCGCTATCTCTATAAATATGGAAATATCTACACCGCCATCACTATAAACATGAAAATATCTACACTGCCATCTCCATAAAGATGGAAGTATCTACTCCGCCATGTGTATAAACACGGAAATATCTACACCACCATCTGTTTAAACATGGAAATATCTACACCGCTATCTGTATAAACATGGAAATATCTACACCGCCATCTGCATATCCATGAAAATATCTACGCCGCCATCTGTATAAACATGGAAATATCTACACGGCCATCTGTGTATAGATGGAAATATCAACACCGCCATCTGTACAAACATGGAAATATCTACACCGCTATCTCTATAAACATGGAAATATCTGCACTGCCATGTGTAAAAACATGGAAATACCTATACAGTCATCTGTATAAACATGGAAATATCTACAATGTCATCTGTGTACACATGGAAATATCTACACAGCCATCTGTATAAACATGTCAATATCTACACTGCTATCTCTATAAACATGGAAATATATACACCGCCATCTCTATAAACATGAAAATGTCTACACTGCCACCTCCATAAACATGGAACTAACTACTCCGCCATCTGTATAAACATGGAAACATCTACACCGCCATCTGTGTGAATAAGGAAATATCTACAATGCCATCTGTATAAAGATATAAATATCTGCACCGCGAGCTGTATAAACATGGAAATATCTACATCGCTATCTGTATAAATGTGGAAATACCAACACCGCTATCGGTATAAACATAGAAATATCTACAATGCCATCTATATAAACATGGAAATATCTACACCGCTATGTCTATAAACATGGAAATAACTACACCGCTATCTCTATAAACATGGAAATTTCTACACCACTATCTGTATAAACATTGAAATATCTACACCGCTATCCTAATAAACATGGAAATATCTACACCGCGATCTGTATAAACATGGAAATATCTACACAGCTATCTCTAAAAACATGGAAATATCTACACCGCTATCTGTATAAACATGGAAATATCTACACCGCGATCTTTATAAACATGGAAATATCTACACCGTGTTCTGTATAAACATGGAAATATCTACACCGCTATTTGTATAAATATGGAAATATCTACACCGCGATCTGTATAAACATGGAAATATCTACACCGCGATCTGTATAAACATGGAAATATCTACACAGCGATCTCTATGAACATGGAAAATCTACACCGCCATCTGTATAAACATGGAAATACCTACAAAGTCATGTGTATAAACATGGAAATATCTAAAAAGCCATCTGTATAAACTTGGAAATAACTACACAGCCATCCGTATATACATGGAAATATCTACGCCGCTATCTGTATAAACATGGAAATAACTACACCGCTATTTGTAAAAACAAGGAAATATCTACACTGTGACTTGTATAAACATGGAAATATTTACACCGCTATCTGTATTAACATGGAAATTTCTACACCGTTATCTGTATAAATATGGAAATATCTACACCGCTATCTCTATAAACATGGAAATATCGACACCGCCATCTGTATAAACATGGAAATACCTATACAGTCATCTGTGTAAACATGGAAATATCGACACCACCATCTGTATAAACATGGAAATATCTACAATGCCATCTGTATACACATGGAAATACCTACACAGCAATCTGTGTATAGATGGACACATCAACACCGCCATCTGTACAAACATGGAAATATCTACACTGCTATCTCTATAAACATGGGAATATCTACACTGCGGTCTGTATAAACATGGAAATATCTACACCGTATCTGTGTAAACATGGAAATATCTACACCATGATCTGTATAAACATGGAAATATATACACCGCTATCTGTATAAACATGGAAATGTCTGCACCGCTATCTCTATAAACATGGAAATATCTACAAAGACATCTGTATAAACATGGAAATACCTCCACAGTCATGTGTAGGAACATTTAAATATCTACACTGCCATCTGTATAAACATAGAAATATCTACACAGCCCTCTGTATAAATATGGAAATATCTGCATAGGCATCTGTGTAAATCTGATAATATCTGCACCTCTATCTGTATAAACATGGAAATACCTACACCGCTGTCTCTATAAACATGGAAATATGTACACCGCTATGTGTATAAACATAGAAATATCTCCACTGCTCTCTGTATAAACATGGAAATATCTCCACCGTTATCTGTATAAACATGGAAATATCTACAGCGCCATCTCTATAAACATTGACAAATCTACACTGCCATCTGTAAAAACATGGAAATATCTACACAGTCATCTGAATAAACGTGGAAATATCTACACCACCATCTGTATAAACATGGAAATACCTACAATACCATCTGTATAAACATGGAATTATCTACAGCGACATCTGTAGAAAGATGGAAGTATTTACACCGCTATCTCTATAAATATGGAAATATCTACACCGCAATCTCTATAAACATGAAAATATCTACACTGCCATCTCCATAAAGATGGAAGTATCTACTCCGCCAAGTGTATAAACACGGAAATACCTACAGCACCATCTGTTTAAACATGGAAATATCTGCACCGCTATCTGTATAAACATGGAAATATCTACACCGCCATCTGCATATACATGGAAATGTATACGCCGCCATCTGTATAAACATGGAAATATCTACACGGCCATCTGTGTATAGATGGAAATAACAACACCGCCATCTGTACAAACATGGAAATATCTACACCGCTATCTCTATAAACATGGAAATATCTGCAATGCCATCTGTAAAAACATGGAAATACCTATACAGTCATCTGTATAAACATGGAAATATCTACAATGCCATCTGTGTAAACATGGAAATATCTACACAGCCATCTGTATAATCATGTCAATATCTACACTGCTATCTCTATAAACATGGAAATATCTACACCGCCATCTCTATAAACATGAAAATGTCTACACTGCCATCTCCATAAACATGGAACTAACTACTCCGCCATCTGTATAAACATGGAAACAACTACACCGCCATCTGTGTGAATAAGGAAATATCTACAATGCCATCTGTATAAAGATATAAATATCTGCACCGCGAGCTGTATAAACATGGAAATATCTGCATCGCTATCTGTATAAATATGGAAATACCAACACCGCTATCGGTATAAACATAAAAATATCTACAATGCCATCTATATAAACATGGAAATATCTACACCGCTATGTCTATAAACATGGAAATAACTACACAGTTATCTCTATAAACATGGAAATATCTACACCGCTATCTGTATAAACATGGAAATCTCTACACCGCTATCTGTATAAACATGGAAATATCTACACCGCGATCTGTATAAACATGTAAATATCTACAAAGCTATCTCTATATACATGGAAATATCTACACCGCCATCTGTATAAACATGGAAATACCTACAATGTCATCTGTATAAACATGGAAATATCTACAAAGCCATCTGTATAAACATGGAAATATCTACACAGCAATCTGTATAGACATGGAAATATCTACACCACTATCTGTATAAACATGGAAATAACTACACCGCTATTTGTATGAACAAGGAAATATCTACACCGTGACTTGTATAAACATGGAAATATTTACACCGCTATCTGTATAAACATGGAAATTTCTACACCGATATCTGTATAAATATGGAAATATCTACACCGCTATCTCTATAAACATGGAAATATCTACACCGCCATCTGTATAAACATGGAAATACCTATACTGTCATCTGTGTAAACATGGAAATATCTACATCACCATCTGTATAAACATGGAAATATCTACAATGCCATCTGCATACACATGGAAATACCTACACAGCAATCTGTGTTTAGATGGAAACATCAACACCGCCATGTGTACAAACATGGAAATATCTACACTGCTATCTCTATAAACATGGGAATATCTACACTGCGGTCTGTATAAACATGGAAATATCTATACCGGTATCTGTATAAACATGGAAATATCTGCACCATGATCTGTATAAACATGGAAATATATACACCGCTATCTGTATAAACATGGAAATGTCTGCACTTCTATCTCTATAAACATGGAAATATCTACAAAGACATCTGTATAACCATGGAAATACCTACACAGTCATGTGTAGGAACATTTAGATATCTACACTGCCATCTGTATAAACATAGAAATATCTACACAGTCCTCTGTATTAATATGGAAATATCTGCATAGGCATCTGTGTAAACATGGAAATATCTGCACCGCTATCTGTATAAACATGGAAAAACCTACACCGCTGTCTCTATAAACATGGAAATATGTACAGCGCTATGTGTATAAACATGGAAATATCTCCACTGCTCTCTGTATAAACATGGAAATATCTCCACCGTTATCTTTATAAACTTGGAAATATCTACAGCGCCATCCGTATAAACATTGAAAAATCTACACTGCGATCTGTAAAAACATGGAGATATCTACATAGTCATCTGAATAAACATGGAAATATCTACACCACCATCTGTACAAACATGGAAATACCTACAATACCATCTGTATACACATGGAAATATCTACACGGCCATCTGTATAAACATGGAATTATCTACACTGCCATCTGTAGAAAGATGGAAATATCTACACCGCTATCTCTATAAATATGGAAATATCTACACCGCCATCTCTATAAACATGAAAATATCTACACTGCCATCTCCATAAAGATGGAAGTATCTACTCCGCCATGTGTATAAACACGGAAATATCTACACCACCATCTGTGTAAACATGGAAATATCAACACCGCTATCTGTATAAACATGGAAATATCTCCACCGCCATCTGCATATCCATGGAAATATCTACACCTCTATTTCTATAAACATGGAAATACCTATACAGTCATCTGTATAAACATGGAAATATCTACAATGCCATCAGTATACACATGGAAATATCTACACAGCCATCTCTATAAAGGTAAATTTCTACACTGCTATCTCTATAAACATGGAAATATCTACACCGCCATCTCTATAAACATGAAAATATCTACACTGCCATCTCCATAAACATGGAACTAACTACTACGCAATCTGTATAAACATGGAAACATCTACACCGCCATCTGTGTGAATAGGGAAATATATACAATGCCATCTGTATAAAGATATAAATATCTGCACCGCGAGCTGTATAAACATGAAAATATCTACATCACTATCTGTATAAACGTGGAAATACCAACACCGCTATCGGTATTAACATAGAAATATCTACAACGCCATCTATATAAAAATGGAAATATCTACACCGCTATGTCTATAAACATGGAAATATGTACACCGCTATCTCTATAAACATGGAAATTTCTACACCGCTATCTGTATAAACATGGAAATATCTACACGCTATCTGTATAAACATGGAAATATCTACACCGCGATCTGTATAAACTTGGAAATATCTACACAGCTATCTCTATAAACATGGAAATATCTACACCGCAATCAGTATAAACATGGAAATATCTACACCGTGATCTTTATAAACATGGAAATATGTACACCATGATCTGTATAAACATGGAAATATCTACACCGCGATCTGTATAAACATGGAAATATCTACACAGCTATCTCTATAAACTTGGAATTATCTACACCGCCATCTGTATAAACATGGAAATACCTACAAAGTCATCTGTATAAACATGGAAATATCTACAAAGCCATCTGTATAACCATGGAAATATCTACACAGCCATCTGTACATACATGGAAATATCTACGCCGCTATCTCTATAAACATGGAAATAACTACACCGCTATTTGTATAAACAAGGAAATATCTACACCGTGACTTGCATAAACATGGAAATATTTACACCGCTATCTGTATAAACTTGGATATTTCTCCACCGTTATCTGTATAAATATGAAAATATCTACTCTGCTATCTCTATAAACATGGATATATCTACACCACCATCTGTATAAACATGGAAATACCTATACAGTCATCTGTGTAAACATGGAAATATCTACACCACCATCTGTATAAACATGGAAATATCTACAATGCCATCTGTATACACATGGAAATACCTACACGGCAATCTGTGTATAGATGGAAACATCAACACCGCCATCTGTACAAACTTGGAAATATCTACAATGCTATCTCTATAAACAAGGAAATATATACACTGCGGTCTGTATAAACATGGAATTATCTACACCGGTATCTGTATAAACATGGAAATATCTACACCACGATCTGTATAAACATGGAAATATATAAACCGCTATCTGTATAAACATGGAAATATCTGCACCGCTATCTCTATAGACATGGGAATAGCTACAATGCCATCTGTATAAACATGGAAATACCTACAGAGTCATTTGTAGGAACATGGAAATATCTACACTGCCATCTGTATAAACATAGAAATATCTACACAGCCCTCTGTATAAATATGGAGATATCTGCATAGGCATCTGTATAAACATGGAAATATCTGTACAGCTATCTATATAAACATGGAAATACCTACACCGCTGTCTCTATAAACATGGAAGTATGTACACCGCGATGTGTATAAACATGGAAATATCTCCACTGCTCTCTGTATAAACATGGAAATATCTCCACCGTTATCTGTATAAACATGGAAATATCTACAGCACCATCTCTATAAACATTGAAATATCCACACTGCCATCTGTAAAAACATGGAAATATCTACACAGTCATCTGAATAAACAGGGAAATATCTACACCACCATCTGTAAAAACATGGAAATAACTACAATACCATCTGTATACACATGGAAATATCTACACAGATATCTGTATAAATATGGAAATATCTACACCGCCATCTGTATAAACATGGAAATATCTTCACTGCCATCTGTAGAAAGATGAAAATATCTACACCGCTATCTCTATAAATATGGAAATATCTACACCGCCATCTCTATAAACATGAAAATATCTACACTGCCATCTTCTTAAAGATGGAAGTATGTACTCCGCCATGTGTATAAACACGGAAATATCTACACCACCATCTGTGTAAACATGGAAATACCTACACCGCTATCTGTATGAACATGGAAATATCTACACCGCCATCTGCATGTCCATGGAAATATCTACGCCACCATCTGTATAAACATGGAAATATCTACACGGCCATCTGTGTATAGATGGAAATATCAGCACCGCCATCTGTACAAACATGGAAATATCTACACCGCTATCTCTATAAACATGGAAATATCTACAATGCCATCTGTATACACATGGAAATATCTACACAGCCATCTGTATAAACATGTCAATATCTACACTGCTATCTCTATAAACATGGAAATATCTACACCGCCATCTCTATAAACATGAAAATATCTACACTGCCATCTGCATAAACATGGAACTAACTACTCCGTCATCTTTATAAACATGGAAACATCTACACCGCCATCTGTGTGAATAAGGAAATATCTACAATGCCATCTGTATTAAGATATAAATATCTGCACCGCGAGCTGTATAAACATGGAAATATCTACATCGCTATCCGTATAAACGTGGAAATACCAACACCGCTATCGGTATAAACATAGAAATATCTACCACGCCATCTATATAAACATGGAAATATCTACACCGCTATGTCTATAAACAAGGAAATACCTACACCGCTATCTCTATAAACATGGAAATATCTACACCGCTATCTGTATAAACATGGAAATATCAACAATGCCATCTGTAGAAAGATGGAAATATCTACACCGCAATCTGTGTAAACATGGAAATATCTACACCGCTATGTCTATAAACATGGAAATGCCTGCACCGCTATCTCTATAAACATGGAAATATCTACACCGCTATCTGTATAAACATTGAAATATCTACAATGCCATCTGTAGAAAGATGGAAATATCTACACCGCAATCTGTGTAAACATGGAAATATCTACACCGATATCTGGAAAAACTTGGAAATATCTACACTGCTATCTGTATAAACATGGAAATATCTACACCGCGATCTTTATAAACATGGAAATATCTACACCGCGATCTGTATAAACCTGGAAATATCTACACCGCGATCTGTATAAACATGGAAATATCTACACAGCTATCTCTATAAACATGGAAAATCTACACCGCCATCTGTACAAACATGGAAATACCTACAAAGTCATGTATATAAACATGGAAATATCTACAAAGCCATCTGTATAAACATGGAAATATCTACACAGCCATCCGTATATACATGGAAATATCTACGCCGCTATCTGTATAAACATGGAAATAACTACACCGCTATTTGTATAAACAAGGAAATATCTACACCGCGACTTGTATAAACATGGAAATATTTACACCGCTATCTGTATAAACATGGAAATTTCTACACCGTTATCTGTATAAATATGGAAATATCTACACCGCTATCACTATAAACATGGAAATATCTACACCGCCATCTGTATAAACATGGAAATACCTATACAGTCATCTGTGTAAACAAGGAAATATCTACACCACCATCTGTATAAACATGGAAACATCTACAATGCCATCTGTATACACATGGAAATACCTACACAGCAATCTGTGTATAGATGGACACATCAATACCGCCATCTGTACAAACATGGAAATATCTACACTGCTATCTCTATAAACATGGGAATATCTACACTGCGGTCTGTATAAACATGGAAATATCTACACCGGTATCTGTATAAACATGGAAATATCTACACCATGATCTGTATAAACATGGAAATATATACACCGCTATCTGTATAAACATGGAAATGTCTGCACCGCTATCTCTATAAACATGGAAATATCTTCAAAGACATCTGTATAAACATGGAAATACCTACACAGTCATGTGTAGGAACATTTAAATATCTACACTGCCATCTGTATAAACAGAAGTATCTACACAGCCCTCTGTATAAATATGGAAATATCTGCATAGGCATCTGTGTAAACCTGGAAATATCTGCACCGCTATGTGTATAAACATGGAAATACCTACACCGCTGTCTCTATAAACATGGAAATATGTACAGCGCTATGTGTATAAACATGGAAATATCTCCACTGCTCTCTGTATAAACATGGAAATATCTCCACCGTTATCTGTATAAACATGGAAATATCTACAGTTCCATCTCTATAAACATTGACAAATCTACACTGCCATCTGTAAAAACATGGAAATATCTACACAGTCATCTGAATAAACGTGGAAATATCTACACCACCATCTGTATAAACATGGAAATACCTACAATACCATCTGTATACACATGGAAATATCTACACGGCCATCTGTATAAACATGGAATTATCTACACCGCCATCTGTAGAAAGATGGAAGTATCTACACCGCTATCTCTATAAATATGGAAATATCTACACCGCCATCTCTATAAACATGAAAATATCTACACTGCCATCTCCATAAAGATGGAAGTATCTACTCCGCCATATGTATACACACGGAAATATCTACAACGCCATCTGTACAAACATGGAATTATCTACACCGCTATCTCTATAAACATGGAAATATCTGCACTGCCATCAGTAAAAACATGGAAATACCTATACAGTCATCTGTATAAACATGGAAATATCTACAATGCCATCTGTATACACATGGAAATATCTACACCGCCATCTCTATAAACATGAAAATACCTACACTGCCATCTCCATAAACATGGAACTAACTACTCCGTAATCTGTATAAACATGGAAACATCTACACCGCCATCTGTGTGAATAAGGAATTATCTACAATGCCATCTGTATAAAGATATAAATATCTGCACCGCGAGCTGTATAAACATGGAAATATCTACATCGCTATCTGTATAAACGTGGAAATACCAACACCGCTATCGGTATAAACACGGAAATATCTACAACGCCATCTACATAAACATGGAAATATCTACACTGCTATGTCTATAAACAAGGAAATACCTACACCACTATCTCTATAAACATGGAAATATCTACACCGCTATCTGTATAAACATGGAAATATCAACAATGCCATCTGTAGAAAGATGGAAATATCTACACCGCAATCTGTGTAAACATGGAAATATCTACACCGCTATGTCTATAAACATGGAAATACCTACACCGCTATCTCTATAAACATGGAAATATCTACACCGCTATCTGTATAAACATTGAAATATCTACAATGCCATCTGTAGAAAGATGGAAATATCTACACCGCAATCTGTGTAAACATGGAAATATCTACACCGATATCTTGAAAAACATGGAAATATCTACACTGCTATCTGTATAAACATGGAAATATCTACACCGCGATCTTTATAAACATGGAAATATATACACCGCGATCTTTATAAACATGGAAATATTTACACCGCGATCTGTATAAACATGGAAATATCTACACAGCTATCTCCATAAACATGGAAAATCTACACCGCCATCTGTATAAACATGGAAATACCTACAAAGTCATGTGTATAAACATGGAAATATCTACAAAGCCATCTGTATAAACATGGAAATATCTACACAGCCATCCGTATATACATGGAAATATCTACGCTGCTATCTGTATAAACATGGAAATAACTACACCGCTATTTGTATAAACAAGGAAATATCTACACCGCGACTTGTATAAACATGGAAATATTTACACCGCTATCTGTATAAACATGGAAATTTCTACACCGTTATCTGTATAAATATGGAAATATCTACACCGTTATCTCTATAAACATGGAAATATCTACACCGCCATCTGTATAAACAGGGAAATACCTATACAGTCATCTGTGTAAACATGGAAATATCTACACCACCATCTGTATAAACATGGAAATATCTACAATGCCATCTGTATACACATGGAAATACCTACACAGCAATCTGTGTATAGACGGACACATCAATACCGCCATCTGTACAAACATGGAAATATCTACACTGCTATCTCTATAAACATGGGAATATCTACACTGTGGTCTGTATAAACATGGAAATATCTACACCGGTATCTGTATAAACATGGAAATATCTACACCATGATCTGTATAACCATGGAAATATATACACCGCTATCTGTATAAACATGGAAATGTCTGCACCGCTATCTCTATAAACATGGAAATATCTACAAAGACATCTGTATACACATGGAAATACCTACACAGTCATGTGTAGGAACATTTAAATATCTACACTGCCATCTGTATAAACAGAAATACCTACACAGCCCTCTGTATAAATATGGAAATATCTGCATAGGCATCTGTGTAAACCTGGAAATATCTGCACCGGTATGTGTATAAACATGGAAATACCTACACCGCTGTCTCTATAAACATGGAAATATGTACAGCGCTATGTGTATAAACATGGAAATATCTCCACCGTTATCTGTATAAACATGGAAATATCTACAGCGCCATCTCTATAAACATTGACAAATCTACACTGCCATCTGCAAAAACATGGAAATATCTACACAGTAATCTGAATAAACGTGGAAATATCTACACCACCATCTGTATAAACATGGAAATACCTACAATACCATCTGTATACACATGGAAATATCTACACGGCCGTCTGTATAAACATGGAATTATCTACACCGCCATCTGTAGAAAGATGGAAGTATCTACACCGCTATCTCTATAAATATGGAAATATCTACACCGCCATCTCTATAAACATGAAAATATCTACAGTGCCATCTCCATAAATATGGAAGTATCTACTCCGCCATGTGTATAAACACGGAAATATCTACACCGCCATCTGTACAAACATGGAAATATCTACACCACTATCTCTATAAACATGGAAATATCTGCACTGCCATCTGTAAAAACATGGAAATACCTATACAGTCATCTGTATAAACATGGAAATATCTACACCTACATCTGTAAAAACATGGAAATATCTACACAGTCATCTGTATAAACATGGAAATATCTACACCTACATCTGCATAAACTTGCAAATATCTACACTGCCATCTGCATACACATGGAAATATCTACAACACTATCTGTGTAAACATGGAAATGTCTACACCGCTATCTGTATAAACATGGAAATATCTACTCCGCTATCTGTATAAACATGGAAATATCTACACCACTATCTGCATAAACCTGGAAATATCTACACCGCCATCTGTATAAACATGGAAATATCTCCACCGCTATCTGCATAAACATTGAAATATCCCCACCGCTATCTGTATAAACATGGAAATATCTACACCGCTATCTCTATAAACATGGAAATATCTACACCGCTATCTGTATAAACATGGAAATATATACAACGCTATCAGTATAAATGTGGAAATATCTACACCGCTATCTGTATAATCGTGGAAATATCTAAAACGCTATCTGTATAAACATGGAAATATCTACACCTCCATCTTTATAAACATGGAAATATCTACACTTACATCTGTATACACATGGAAATATCTACACCGCCATGTGTAAAAATATGAAAATACCTACAGAGTAATCTGTGTAAACATGGAAATATCTACACCTCAATCTGTATAAACATGGAAATATCTACACTGCAACCTGTATACACATGGAAATATCTACACAGCCATCTGTTTAAACCTGGAAATACCTACACCGCTATCTCTGTAAACATGGAAATACCTACACCGCAATCTGCATAAACATGGAAATATCTACACAGCTATCTGTACAAACATGGAAATATCTACTCCACTATCTGTATAAACTTGGAAATATCTACACCGCTATCTCTATAAACATGGAAATATCTACACCGCCATCTGCATAAAAATGGAAATATCTAAACAGTCATCTGTATAAACATGAAAATATGACACAACTATGTGTATAATCATGGAAATAACTTCACTGCAATCTGTATAAACTTGGAAATATCTACACAGCAATTTCTATAAACATGGAAATATCTACACTGCTATCTGTATAAACATGCAAATATCTAGACCGCCATCTGTAAAAACATGGAAATATATACACAGTCATCTCTATAAACAGGGAAATACCTACACCACCATGCTTATAAACATGGAAATATCTACACTGCCATCTGTTTACTCATGGAAATATCTACACAGCCATCTGTAGATACACGGAAATATCTACACCGCTATGTCTATAAACATGGAAATAGCTACACCGCAATCTGTATCAACATGGAAATATCTACAGCGCTATCTGTATAAACATGGATATATTTACATCACTATCTGTATAATCATGGAAATATCTATACCGCCATCTGTATAAACATGGAAATACCTACACTCCCATCTGTATACACATGTAAATATCTACACAGCCATCTGTATACACATGGAAATATCTACACAGCCATCTGTAGAAACATAGAAATATCTACACCGCTATCTGTATAAACATGGAAATAACTACACCGCAATCTGTATAAACATGGAAATATCTACACCGCTATCTGTATAAACATGGAAAATCTACACCACCATCTGTATAAATCTGGAAATATCTACACCGCCATGTGTAAAAATATGAAAATACCTACAGAGTAATCTGTGTAAACATGGAAATATCTACACCTCAATCTGTATAAACATGGAAATATCTACACTGCAACCTGTATACACATGGAAATATCTACACAGCCATCTGTTTAAACCTGGAAATACCTACACCGCTATCTCTGTAAACATGGAAATACCTACACCGCAATCTGCATAAACATGGAAATATCTACACAGCTATCTGTACAAACATGGAAATATCTACTCCACTATCTGTATAAACTTGGAAATATCTACACCGCTATCTCTATAAACATGGAAATATCTACACCGCCATCTGCATAAAAATGGAATATCTAAACAGTCATCTGTATAAACATGAAAATATGACACAACTATGTGTATAAACATGGAAATAACTTCACTGCAATCTGTATAAACTTGGAAATACCTACACAGCAATTTCTATAAACATGGAAATATCTACACTGCTATCTGTATAAACATGCAAATATCTAGACCGCCATCTGTAAAAACATGGAAATATATACACAGTCATCTCTATAAACAGGGAAATACCTACACCACCATGCTTATAAACATGGAAATATCTACACTGCCATCTGTTTACTCATGGAAATATCTACACAGCCATCTGTAGATACACGGAAATATCTACACCGCTATGTCTATAAACATGGAAATAGCTACACCGCAATCTGTATCAACATGGAAATGTCTACACCGCTATCTGTATAAACATGGATATATTTACATCACTATCTGTATAATCATGGAAATATCTATACCGCCATCTGTATAAACATGGAAATACCTACACTCCCATCTGTATACACATGTAAATATCTACACAGCCATCTGTATACCCATGGAAATATCTACACAGCCATCTGTAGAAACATGGAAATATCTACACCGCTATCTGTATAAACATGGAAATACCTACACCGCAATCTGTATAAACATGGATATATCTACACCGCTATCTGTATAAACATGGAAAATCTACACCACCATCTGTATAAATCTGGAAATATCTACACCGCCATGTGTATAAACATGGAAATATCTCCACAGCTGTCTGTATAAACATGGAAATATACCCACCGCTATCTGTATAAACATGGAAATACCTACACCGCTATCTCTATAAACATGGAAATACCTACACCGCTATCTGTATAAACAAGGAAATATCTCCAACGCTATCTGTATAAACATGGACATATCTACAGCACTATCTGTGTAAACATGGAAATATCTACACAGCTATCTGTGTAAACATAGAAATATGTACACCGCTATCTGTGTAATGATGGAAATATCTACACCGAAATCTGTGCAAATACGGAAATACATACACCGCTGACTCTGTAAACATGGAAATATCTATACCGCTATCTTTATAAATATGGAAATATCTACACCGCTATCAGTATAAACATGGAAAAATCTACACCAAGATCTGTATAAACATGGAAATATCTACACCGCTATATGTATAAACATGGAAATATCTACAACGCTATCTGTATAAACATGGAAATATCTACACTGCCATCTGTATAAACATGGAAATGTCTACACAACCATCTGTATAAACATGGAAGTATCTACACATCCATCTCTATAACCATGGAAATATCTACATTGCTATCTGTATAAACATGGAAATATCTACACGGCTATCTGTTTCAACATGGAAACATCTACACCGCTATCTGTGTAAACATGGAAATATCTACATTGCTATCTTTATAAACATGCAAATATCTACAACGCTATCTGTGTAAACATGGAAATATCTACACCGCAATCTGGGTAAAGATGGAAATAAATACACCGCTATCTGTGCAAAGATGGAGATATCTACACCGATATCTGTGTTATCAGGGTAATATCTACACTGCTATCTGTATGAACATGGAAATATCTACACCGCCATCTGTAAAAACATGGAAATATCTACACATTCATCTGTGTAAACATGGAAATATCTACATCGCTATAAACAAGGAAATATCTACAATGTTATCGCTATAAACCTGGAAATACCTACACCGCTATCTGTATAGACACGGAAATAACTTCACCTTTATCTGTGAACATGGAAATACCTACACCGCTATCTGTATAAACTTGGAAATATCTTCACCGCCATCTGTGTAAACATGGAAATATCTACATCGCTCTCTGAATAGACATTAAAATATCTCCACTGATATCTCTATAAACCCAGAAATATCTACACCGTTATCTTTATAAACATGGAAATATCTACACTGCTATCTGTATAAACTTGGAAATATCTACACCGCCAACTGTATAATCATGGAAATATCCCCACCGCTATCTGATTAAACATGGAAATATCTACAATGCTATCTGTGTAAACATGGAAATATCTACACCGCTATCTGTATAAACATGGAAATACCTACATCGCAATCTGTATAAACATGAAATTATCTACATCGTTATTTGTATAAACAAGGAAATAGCTCCACCGCTATCTCTATAAACATGGAAATATCTACACCGCTATCTGTATAAACATGGAAATAACTACAGCGCTATCTGTATAAACATGGAAATACCTACAACACTATCTGTGTAAACATGGAAATATCTACACCGCTATGTGTATAAACATGGTAATATCTACACCTCCATCTCTGTAAACATGGAAATATCTACGCTTCCATCTGTATACACATGGAAATATCTACACAGCCATCTGTATAAAGTTGGCAATATCTACACCGCTATCTCTGTAAACATGGAAATATCTACACCGCAATCTGTATAAACATGGAAACATCTACACCGCTATCTGTATAAACATGGAAATATCTACACCGCTATCTGTGTAAGCATGGAAATAACTACAACGCTATCTGTATAAACAGGGAAAGAACTTCACCGCTGTCTGTATAAACATGGAAATATCTACATCGCTGTCTGTATAAACATGGAAATATCTCCAACGCTATCTGTATAAGCATGGAAATATCTACACCACTATCTTTATAGACATGGAAATATTTACACCGCTATCTGCATAAACATGGAAATATCAACAACAATATCTGTATAAACATGGAAATATCTACATAGCTATCTCTATGAACATGGAAATATCTACACCGCCATCTCAATAAACATGGAAATACCTACTCGGTCATCTGTATAAACATAGAAATATCTACACCACTATCTGTATAAACATGGAAATATCTCCATGGCTATCTCTATAAATATGGAAATATCTACATGGCCATCTGTATAAACATGGAAATATCTACAGAGTCATCTGTATAAACATGGAAATATCTACACCAATATCTGAATAGACATAGAAATATCTACACTGCCATGTGTATAAACATGGAAATATCTACACAGTCATCTCTACAAACGTGGAAATATCTACACCGCTATCGGAATAAACATGGAAATAGCCACACCGCTATCTGTGGAAACATGGAAATATCTACACCGCCATCTGTAAAAATATGAAAATATCTACAGAGTAATCAGTATAAACATGGAAATATCTACACCTCCATCTGTATAAACATGGAAATATGTACACTGCCATCTGTATACAAATGGAAATATCTACACAGCCACCTGTATAAACTTGGAAATATCTACACCGCTATCCGTGTAAACATGGATATACCTACACCGCAATCTGTGAAAACATGGAAATATTTACGCAGCTATCTGTACAAACATGCAAATATCTACACCACTATCTGTATAAACTTGGAAATACCTACACCGCTATCTCTATAAACATGGAAACATCTACACCACCATCTGTACAAACATAGAAATATCTCCACCGCTATCTCTATAAACATGGAAATATCTATAACGCTATCTGTATAAACATGGAAATATCTACACCGCTATCTGTATAAACTTGGAAATATCTACACCGCTATCTCTATAAACATGGAAATATCTACACCGCCATCTGTATAAACATGGAAGTACCTACACCGTCATCTGTATAAACATTGAAATATCTACACCACTATCTGTATAAACAAGGAAATATCTACACTGCCATGTGTGTAAACACGAAATATTTACACAGCCATCTCTATAAACATGGAAATATCTACACTGCTATCTCTATAAATATGGAAATAGCCCTACCGCTATCAGTATAAGCGTGGAAATAACTACACCGCCATCTGTAAAAACATGGAAATATCTACACAGTCATCTGTATAAAATTGAAAATAACTACACCTCCATCTGTATAAACATGGAAATATCTACACTGCCATCTCTATACACATGGAAATATCTACACAGCCATCTGTAGAAACATGGAAATATCTACACCGCTATCTGTATAAACATGGAAATATCTACACTGCCATCTGTATAAAGGTGGAAATATCAACAAAACTATCTGTGTAAACATGGAAATATCTACACAGCTATCTGTGTAAACTTGGAAATATGTACACCGATATCTGTGTAGAGATGGAAATATCTACACCGCAATCTGTGCAAATATGGAAATATCTACACCGCTATCTCTGTAAACATGGAAATATATGCACCGCTATCCAAACAAGCATAGAAATATCTACAAAGCTATCTGTATAAACATGGAAATACCTACACCACGATCTGTCAAGCCATCAGTATACACATGAAAATATCTACACAGCCCTCTCTATGAACATGGAAACATCTTCACAGCTATCTGTATAAACATGGATATAGCCACACCGCTCTCTGTATAAAAATGGAAATATCTACACCGCCATCCGGAAAAACATAGAAATATCTACACAGTCATCTGTATAAACATGGAAATATCTACACCTCCATCCGTATAAACATGGAAATGTCTACCCTGCCGTCTGTATACACATGGAAATATCTAAACCGCCATCTGTAAAAACATGGAAATATCTACACAGCCATCTGTATAAACATGGAAATATCTACACCGCTATCTCAATAAACACAGAAATATCTGCACCGCTATCTGTATAAACTTGGATATACCTACACCGCCATCTGAATAAACATGGAAATATCTCCACCGCTATCTGTATATATATGGAAATATCTAAACCGCTATCTGTATAAACATTGAAATAAGTACACGGCTATCTGTATAAATATGGAAATATCTACACCGCAATCTGTATAAACATGGAAATATCTACACCGTGATCTCTATAAACATGGAAATATCTACACGGGTATATTTATATACATGGAAATATCTACATCGCTATCTGTATAAACATGGAAATATCTTCACCGCAAGCTGTATAAACTAGGAAATATCTACACCGCTATCAATATAAACATGGAAATACCAACACGAAAATCTGTATAAAAATGGAAATATCTACAACACAATCTTTATAAACATGGAAATATCTACACCGGTATCTGTATAAACATGGAAATATCTACACCGCCATCTGTGAAAACATGGAAATATCTACACAGTCATATGTATATACATGGAAATATCTACACCTCCATCTGTATAAACATGGAAATATCTACACTGCTATCTGTATAAACATGGAAATATCTACACCACTATCGGTATAAACATGGAAATATCAACACCGCTATCGGTATAAACATGGAAATATCTCCATCGCTATCTGTATAAACATGGAAATATCACCACCGCTATCTGTATATACATGGAAATATATACACCGCTATCTTTATAAACATGGAAATATCTACACCGCTGTCTGTAAACATGGAAATATCTACAACACTGTCTGTGTAAACATGGAAATATCAACACAGGTATCTGTGTAAAGTTGGAAATATGTACACCGCTATCTGTGTAAAGATGGATATACCTACACAGCAGTCTTTGCAAATATGGAAATATCTACACCACTATCTTTGTAAACATGGAAATATCTACACCACTATCTATATAAACACGGAAATATCTACACCGCTATCTGTGTAAACATGGAAATATCTACAGCACGATCTGTATATACATGGAAATATCTACACCGCTATCTGAATAAACATGGAAATATCTACACCGCTATCTGTATAAATATGGAAATATCTACACCGCTATCTCCATAAACATTTAGATGTCTACACCGTTATCTGTATAAACATGGAAATATCTGCAGGGCTATCCTATAAACATGGAAATATCTACACCGCCATTTTTATAAACATGGAGATAACTACACACTCATCTATATAAACATGGAAATATCTACACTACTATCTGTATAAACATGAAAATATCTACACTGCCATCGGTATAAATATGCAAATATCTACACAGCCATCTGTATAAACATGGAAATATCTACACCGCTATGTCTATAAACTTGGAAATATCTACACCGCTATCTCTATAAACATGGAAATATCTACACAGCCATCTGTATAAACATGGAAGTAACTACAGCGTCATCTGTATAAACATGGCAATATCTACACCACTATCTGTATAAACAGGGAAATATCTACACTGCCATCTGTGTAAACACGAAATATCTACACAGCCATCTGTATAAACATGGAAATATCTACACTGCTATCTGTATAAATATGGAAATAGCCCCACCGCTATCTGTAAAAGCATGGAAATACCTACACCGCCATCTGTAAAAACTTGGAAATATCTACACAGTCATCTGTATAAAGATGAAAATATCTACACCTCCATCTGTGTTAACATGGAAATATCTACACTGCCATCTCTATACCCATGGAAATATCTACACAGCCATCTGTAGGAACATGGAAATAACTACACCGCTATCTCTATAAACATGGAAATACCTGCACCGCAATCTGCATAAACATGGAAATACCATCAACGCTATCTGTATAAACATGTAATTATCTACACCACTATCTGTATAAACCTGGAAATATCTACAACACCATCTGTGTAAACATGGAAATGTCTCCACTGCTATCTGTATGAACATGGAAATATCCCCACCGCTATCTCTATAAACATGGAAATATCTACAGCGCTATCTGTATAAACTTGGAAATACCTATAATGCTATCTGTATAAACATGGAAATACCTATACCGCTATCTGTATAAACATGGAAATATCTACACCGCTATCCATATAAACATGGAAATAACTACAACGCTATCTGCATAAACATGGAAATATCTACACCGCTATCTGTATAAACATGGAAATATATACTCAGCTATCTGTTTAAACATTGAAACATCTACACCGATATCTGTATAAACATGGAAATATCTACACCACTATCTGTATAAACATGCAAATATCTACAACGATATCTGTGTAAACATGGAAATATCTGCACCGCTATCTGTGTAAAAATAGAAATATCTGCACCGCTATCTGTGTGGAGATGGAAATATCTACACCGCAGTCTGTGCAAAGATGGAAATATCTACACCTCTATCTGTGTAAAGTTGGAAATATCTACACTGCAATCTGTGTAAACATGGTAACATATACACTGCTATCTGTATAAACATGGAAATATCTATATCGCAATCTGTAAAAACATGGATTTATCTACACAGTCATCGGTATAAAGATGGAAATATCTACACCTCCATCTCTATAAACATGGAAATATCTACACTGCCATCTGCATACACATGGAAATAACTACACAGCCATCTGTATAAACATGGAAATAACCACATCGCTATCTCTATAAAAATGGAAATACCTACACCGCAATCTGTATAAACATGAAAATAGCTACACCGCTATCTGTATAAACATGGAAATATCTACACCGCTACCTGTATAAACTTGGAAATATCTCCACGGCGATCTGTATAAACATGGAAATATCTCCACCGCTACCTGTATAAACATGGAAATATCTCCGCAACAATCTCTTTAAACATGGAAATATCTACACCGCTATCTGCATAAACATGGAAATATCTACACCGCTATCTGCATAAACATGGAAATATCTACATCGCTATCTGTATAAACATGGAAACATCTACATCGCTATCTGTATAAACTAGGAAATATCTCCACCGCTATCTATATAAACATGGAAATATCTACACCGGTATCTTCATAAACATGGAAATATCTACACCACTACCTGTATAAATATGGACATACGTACACCGCTATCTGTATAAACATGGAAATGTCTACACCGCTATCTGTATAAACAAGGAAATGTCTACATGGCTATCTCTATAAACATGGAAATATCAACACCGCCATTCATATAATCATGGAAATACTTACACGGCCATCAGTATAAACATGGAAATATCTACACCACTATCTGTAAACATGGAAATATCCACACTGCCATCTGTATAAACATGGAAATATCTACACAGCCATCTGTATAAACATCGAAATATCTACACAGCCATCTGTATAAACATGTAAATATCTTCACCGCTATCTGTATATACATGGATATATGTGCAAAGCTATCTGTATAAACTTGGAAATATCTACACCACCATCTGTATAAACATTTAAATATCTACACCGCTATCTGTATAAACATGGAAATATCTCCACTGCTATCGGTATAAACATGAAAATATCTACCCGGCTATCTGTATAAACATGGAATTATCTACACCGCTATCTGTATGAACATGGAAATATATACACCGCTATCTGTATGAACATGGAAATATCCACACCGCTGTCTGAATAAACATGGAAATATCTACATCGCTGTCTGTATAAACATGGAAATAACTCCACCGCCATTTGTATAAACATAGAAATATCAACACCGCTATCTTCATAAACATGGAAATATCTACACCGCTCTCTGTATAAATATGGAAATATCTACAAAACTGTCTGTGTAAACGTGGAAATATCTAAACAGCTATCTGTGTAAAGTTGGAAATATTTACACCGCTATCTTTGTAAAGATGGATACATCTACACCCCAATCAGTGCAAATATGGAAATATCTACACTGCTATCTGTATAAACATGGAAATATCTACACCGCTGTCTGTATAAATATGGAAATATCTACACAGCTATCTCTATAAACTGGGAAATGTCTACATCGCTATTTGTATAAACATGGAAATATCTATAGGGCTATCTCTATAAACATGGAAATATCTACACCGCCATCTGTATAAACATGGAAATACCTACACATTCATCTGTATAAACATGGAAATATCAACACTACTTTCTGTATAAACATGGAAATAACTACACTGCCATCTGTATAAACATGGAAATATGTACACAGACATCTCTATTAACAAGGAAATATCTACACCTCCATCTGTATAAACATGGAAATATCTACACCGCCATCTGTATAAACATGGAAATACCTACACGGTAATCTGTATAAACATCGAAATATCTGCACAACTATCTGTATAAACATGGAAATATCTACAGTGCCATCTCTATAAACCTGGAAATATCTTCATCGCTATCTGTATAAACATGGAAATAGCCACACCGCTATCTGTATAAACATGGAAATATCTACACCGCCATTTGTAAAAACATGGAAATATCTACACAGTCATATGTATATACATGGAAATATCTACACCTCCATCTGTATATACATGGAAATATCTACACTGCCATCTGTATACACATGGAAATACCTACAGAGCCAACTGCAGAAACATGGAAATATCTACATCGCTATCTCTATAAACATGGAAATACCTGCACCGCAATCTGCATAAACATGGAAATACCATCACCGCTATCTGTATAAACATGTAGTTATCTACACCACTATCTTTATAAACCTGGAAATATCTACAACACCATCTGTGTAAACATGGAAATGTCTCCACTGCTATCTGTATGAACATGGAAATATCCCCACCGCTATCTCTATAAACATGGAAATGTCTACACAGCCATCTGTATAAACTTGGAAATATCTACACAGCCATCTGTATAAACATGGAAATATCTACACCGCTATCTGTGTATACATAGATATATGTGCACCGCTATCTGTATAAACTTGGAAATATCTACACCACCATCTGTATAAACATTTAAATATCTACATCGCTATCTGTATAAACATGGAAATACCTCCACTGCTATCGGTATAAACATGAATATATCTACACAGCCATCTCTATAAACATGGAAATATCTACACCGCTATCTGTATAAACTTGGAAATATCTATTACGCTATCCGTATAAACATGGAAATACCTACACCGCTATCTGTATAAACATGGAAATATCTACACCGCTATCCATATAAACATGGAAATATCTCAAACGCTATCTGTATAAACTTGGAAATATCTCCACGGCCATCTGTATAAACATGGAAATATCACCACAGCTACCTGTATAAACATGCAAATATCTCCACGGCCATCTCTTTAAACATGGAAATATCTACACCGCTATCTGTATAAACATGGTATTATCTACACCGCTATCTGTATAAACAACGATATATCTACAACACCATCTGTATCAACATGGAATTATCTACACCGCCATCTGTATAAACATGGAAATATCTACACCGGTATCTGTAAAACGTGGAAATATCTACACCGCTATCTGTATAAACACGGAAATATCTACTCCGCTATCTGTATAAAAGTGGAAACATCTTCAACGCTATCTGTATAAACGTGGAAATACCTATATCACAATCTTTATAACCGTGGAAATATCTCCACCGCGATCTGTATAATCCTGGAAATATCTACACCGTTATCTGTATCAACAAGGAAATATCTACGCCGCTACCTGTAGAAACATGGAAATACCTACAATGGTATCTGTGTATACATGGAAATATCTACACTGCTATCTGTGTAAACTTGGAAATATCTACACCACTATCTGTGTAAAGATGGCAATAGCTAAACCGCAATCTACGCAAAGATGGAAATATCTACACCGGTATCTCTGTAAACATGGAAATATCTACACCGCTATCCCTATAAACATGGAAATATCTACACTGCCACCTGTATAAACACGGAAATATCTACACCGCCATCTGTATAAACATGGAAAAACCTACACCGCCATCTGTATAAACATGGAAATATCTACACCGCTATCTGTATAAATATGGAAATATCTACACCGCTATCTCTTACAAACGTGGAAATATCTACACCGCTATCTGTATAAACATGGAAATATCTACACCGCTATCTCTATAAACATGGAAATATCTACACCGCTATCTGTATAAACTTGGAAATATCTCCACGGCCATCTGTATAAACATGGAAATATCTCCACCGCTACCTGTATAAACATGGAAATATCTCCACCGCCATCTCTTTAAACATGGAAATATCTACACCGCTATCTGTATAAACATGGAAATATCTACACCGCTATCTGTATAAACATGGAAATTGCTACATCGCTATCTGTATAAACATGGAAATATCTACATCGCTATCTGTATAAACAAGGAAATATCTCCAACGCTATCTATATAAACATGGAAATATCTACTCCGGTATCTTTATAAACTTGGAAATATCTACACCACTACCTGTATAAATATGGAAATATCTACACCGCTATCTCTATAAACATGGAAATGTCTACACAACCATCTGTATAAACATGGAAATATCTACACCGCTCTCTGTATATACATGGATATATGTGCACCGCAATCTGTATAAACTTGGAAATATCTACACCACCATCTGTATAAACATGGAAATACCTACACACACATCTGTATAAACATGGAAATATCTACACTACTATCTGTATAAACATGGAAATAACTACATTGCCACCTGTATAAACATGGAAATATCTAAACCTCCATCTGTATAAACATGGAAATATCTACACCGCTATCTGTATAAACATGGAAATATCTACACCGCCATTTGTAAAAACATGGAAATATCTACACAGTCATATGTATATACATGGAAATATCTACACCTCCATCTGTATATACATGGAAATATCTACACTGCCATCTGTATAAACATGGAAATATCTACACAGCCAACTGCATAAACATGGAAATATCTACACAGCTATCTCTATAAACATGGAAATACGTACACCACAATCTGTATAAACATGGAAATATCTACACCGCTATCTGTAAAAACATGGAAATAACTGCACCGCGTTCTGTATAAACATGGTAATATCTTCACCGATATCTGTATAAACATGGAAATAACTGCACAGCAATCTGTATAAACATGGAAATATCTACACCGCCATCTCTTTAAACATGGAAATATCTACACCGCTGTGTGTATAAACATGAAAATATCTACATCGCTGTCTGTATAAACATGGAAATAGCTCCACCGCCATTTGTATAAATATGGAAATACCAACAACGCTATCTTTATAAACATGAAAATGTCTACACCGCTATCTGTATAAATATGGGAATATCTACAACACTGTCAGTGTAAACGTGGAAATATCTATACAGCTATCTGTGTGAAGCTGGAAATATGTACACCGCTATCTGTGTAAAGATGGATATATCTACACCGCAATCAGTGAAAATATGGAAGTATCTACACAGCTAACTCTGTAAACATGGAAATATTTACACCGCTGTCTGTATAAACATGGAAATATCTACACTGCTATCTGCATAAACATGGAAATATCTACACCACGATCTGTATAAACATGGCAATATCTACACCGCTATCTGTACAAACATGGAAATATCTACACCGCTGTCTGTATAAATATGGAAATATCTACACAGCTATCTCTATACACATGGAAATATCTACACCACGATCTGTATAAACATTTAAATATCTTCAATGCTATCGGCATAAACATGGAAATATCTACGCTGCTATCTCTTTAAACATGGAAACATCTACTCCGCTATCTGTATAAACATGGAAATATCTACACCGCTATCTCTACAAACATGCAAATATCTACAATGCTATCTGTGTAAACATGGAAATATCTTCACCGCTATCTGTGTAAACATGGAAATATCTGCACCACTATCTGTGTAAAGATGGAAATATCTACACCGCAATCTATGCAAAGATGGAAATACCTACACCTCTATCTGTCTAAAGATGGAAATATCTACACCACAATCTGTGCAATGATGGAAATATCTAAACCGCTATATGTGTAAACATGGTAATATCTACACTGCTATCTGTATAAACATGGAAATATCTACACCGCCATCTGTAAAAACATGGAAATACCTACACAGTCATCTGTATAAACATGGAAATAGCTACATCAATATCTGAATAAACATGGAAATATCTACACTGCAATCTGTATAAACATGGAAATATCTACACAGCCATTTCTATAAACATGGAAATATCTACACTGCTATCTGTATAAACATGGAAATAATCACACCGCTATCTGTATAAACATGGAAATATCTATACCACCATCTGTGAAAACATGAAAATATCTACAGAGTCATCTGTATAATCATGGAAATACTTACACCTCCATCTGTGTAAACATGGAAATATCTACACTTCCATCTGTATAAACATGGAAACACCTACACAGCCATCTGTATAGACATGGAAATAACTACACCGCTATCTCTATAAACATGGAAATATCTACATGGCTATCTCTACACACATGGAAATATCTACACCGCCATCTGTATAAACAGGGAAATACCTACAAGGTCATCTGTATAAACATGGAAATATCTACCCCGTTATCTGTATAAACATGGAAATATCTACACCGTTATCAGTATAAACATGGAAATACCTACACCGCTATCTCTATGAACATGGAAATATCTACACCGCTATCTCTATAAACATGGAAATATCTACACCGCCGTTCTATAAACTTGGAAATATCTACACCGCCATCTGCATAAACATGGAAATATCTACACCGCCATCTGTATAAACATGCAAATATCTACACAGTCATTTGTATAAACATGGAAATATCTACACCACCATCTCTTTATACATGGAAATATCCTCACTGCGATCTGTATACACATGGAAATATCCACACAGCCATCTGTATAAACATGGAAATATCTACACTGCTATCTCTATAAACATGGAAACACCTACACTTCTATGTCTATAAACATGGAAATAACTTAACCGCAATCTCTATAAACATGGAAATATCTACACCGGCATCTCTATAAACATGAAAATATCTACACCGTCATCTCCAGAAACATGGAACTATCTACACCGTCATTTGTATCAACACAGAAATATCTAAACCACTCTCTGTATAAACATGGAATTATCTACACTGCCATCTGAATAAAGTTGGAAATATCTACACCGTAAGCTGTATAAACATGGAAATATCTACACCGCTATCTGTATAAACATGGAAATACCAACACCGCTATCTGTATAAACATGGGAATACCTACATTGCTCTCTGTATATACATGGAAATATCTCCACCACTATCTCTATAAACATGGAAATACCTACATCGCCATTTCTTTAAACATGGAAATATCTACACTGCCGTATGTATAAACATGGAAATATCTACACCGGTATATGTATAAACATGGAAATATCTACACCGATATCTCTGTAAACTTGGAAATGTCTACACCGCTATCTGCAAAAACATGGAAATGACTACACTGCTATCTGTATAAACATGGAAATATCTACTCCGTTATCCCTATAAACATGGAAAATACACAACGCTGTCCGTATAAACTTGGCAAAATCTACAGCGCTATCTGTATAAACATGGAAAATCTACAATGCTATCTGTGTAAACATGGAAATATACACACAGTTTTCTGCGTAAACATGGAAACAGCTACACCGCTATCTGTGTAAAGTGGGGAATATCTACACCGCCATCTGTGCAAAGATGGAAATATCTACATCGGTATCTGTAAACATGGAAATATCTGCACCGCTGTTTGTATATAAATGGGAATATCTACACCGCTATCTCTATAAACATGGAAATATCTACACGGCTATTTGTATAAATATGGAAATATCTACACCGCCATCTCTATGAACATGGAAATATCTACACCGCCATCTGTATAAACATGGAAATACCTACACACTCATCTGTATAAACATGGAAATATCTACACTAATATCTGTATAAACATGGAATTAACTACACTGCCATCTGTATAAACATGGAAATATCTACACAGACTTCTCTATAAACATGGAAATATCTACACCTCCCTCTGTATAAACATGGAAATACCTACACGGTAATCTGTATAAACATGGAAATATCTACACAACTATCTGTATAAATATGGAAATATCTACAACGCCATCTGTATAAACATGGAAATATCTACACCGCATTCTCTATAAACCTGGAAATATCTTCACCGCTATCTGTATAAACATGGAAATAGCCACACCGCTATCTGTATAAACATGGAAATATCTACACCGCCATCTGTAAAAACATGGAATTATCTACACAGTCATATGTATATACATGAAATTATCTACAACCCCATCTGTATATACATGGAAATATCTAAACTGCCATCTGTATACACACGGAAATATCTACACAGCCAACTGCATAAACATGGGAATATCTACACAGCTATCTCTATAAACATGGAAATATGTACTCCGCAATCTGTATAAACATGGAAATATCTACACCGCTATCTGTAAAAACATGGAAATAACTGCACCGCTATCTGTATAAACATGGTAATATCTACACCGATATCTGTATAAACATGGAAATAACTGCACCGCTATCTGTATAAACACGGAAATATCTACACCACTGTCTCTTTAAACATGGAAATATCTACACCACTGTGTGTATAAACATGAAAATATCTACATCGCTGTCTGTATAAACATGGAAATAGCTCCACCGCCATTTGTATAGACATGGAAATATCAACAACGCTATCTTTATAAACATGGAAATATCTACACCGCTATCTGCATAAATATGGAAATACCTACAACACTGTCAGTGTAAACGTGGAAATATCTAAACAGCTATCTGTGTAAATTTGGAAATATGTACACCGCTATCTGTGTAAAGATGGATACATCTACACCTCAATCAGTGCAAATATGGAAATATCTACACTGCTATCTGTATAAACATGGAAATATCTACACCGCTGTCTGCGTAAAAATGGATATATCTACACAACTATCTCTATAAACTGGGAAATGCCAACATCACTATCTGTATAAACATGGAAATATCTACAGGGCTATCTCTATAAACATGGAAATATCTACACGGCCATCTGTATAAACATTGAAATACCTACAGAGTCATCTGTATAAACAAGGAAATATCTACACCAATATCTGAATAAACATAGAAATATCTACACTGCCATCTGTATAAACATGGAAATATCTACACACTCATCTCTATAAACGTGGAAATATCTACACCGCCATCTGTAAAAATATGAAAATATCTACAGAGTAATCTGTATAAACATGGAAATATCTACACCTCCATCTGTATAAACATGGAAATATCTACAATGCCATATGTATACACATGGAAATATCTACACAGCCATCTGTATAAACTTGGAAATATCTACACCGCTATCCTTGTACACATGGATATACCCACACCGCAATCTGCATAAACATGGAAATATTTACACAGCTATCTGTACAAACATGGAAATATCTACACCACTATCTGTATAAACTTGGAAATATCTACATCGCTATCTCTATAAACATGGAAATACCTACACCGCCATCTGCATAAAAATGGAAATATCTAAACAGTCATCTGTATAAACATGGAAATAACTACACCACTATGTGTATAAACATGGAAATATTTTCACTGCCATCTGTGTAAACTTGGAAATATCTACAAATCCAATTCTATAAACATGGAAATATCTACACAGATATCTGTATAAACATGGAAATATCTAGACCGCCATCTGTAAAAACATGGAAATATCTACACAGTCATCTGTATAAACATGGAAATATCTACACTGCTAGCTGTATAAACATGGAAACATCTCCACCGCCATCTCTGTAAACATGGAAATATCTACACCGCTATCTGTATAAACATGGAAATATCTACACGGCTATCTGTATAAATAGGAAATATCTACACCGCCATCTCTATAAACATGGAAATGTCTACACCACTATCTGTATAAACATGGAAATATCAACATGGCTATCCCTATAAACATGAAAATACCTACACTGCAATCTGTATAAACATGGAAGCACCTACAATGACATCAGTATAAATATGGAGATATCTACGCCACTATCTTTATAAACATGGAAATATTTACACTGCTATCTGTGTAAACATGGAAATATCTGCGCTGCCATCTGTATAAACATGGAATTATCTACACCGCTATCTGTTTAACCATGGAAATATCTACTCCGCTATCTGTGTAAATATGGAAATACCTACACCTCCATCTGTATAAACATGGAAATATCTACACTCCCATCTGTATACACATGGAAATTTCTACACAGCCATCTGTATACCCATGGAAATATCTACACAGCCATCTGTAGAAACATGGAAATATCTACACCGCTATCAGTATAAACATGGAAATATCTACACCACTATCTGTATAAACGTGGAAATATCTACACCGCCATCTGTATATACATGGAAATACTTCCACCGCTATCTGTATGAACATGGAAATATCCCCATCGCTATCTGTATAAACATGGAAATATCTTCACCGCTATCTCTATAAACATGGAAATATTTTCCCCGCTATCTGTATAAACATGGAAATATCTACACCGCTATCTGTATAAACGTGGAAATATCTACATGGCTATCTCTATGAACATGGAAATATCTACACCGCCATCTCAATAAACATGGAAATACCTACACGGTCATCTGTATTAACATAGAAATACCTACACCAGTATCTGTATAAACATGGAAATATCTACATGGCTATCTCTATAAACATGGAAATATCTACACGGCCATCTGTATAAACATGGAAATATCTACACAGTCATCTCTATAAACGTGGAAATATCTACACCGCTATCGGTATAAACATGGAAAGAGTCACACCGCTATCTGTAGAAACATGGAAATATCTACAACGCCATCTGTAAAAATATGAAAATATCTACAGAGCAATCTGTATAAACATGCAAATATATACAACGCTATCTGTTTAAACATGGACATATCTACACCGCTATATGTGTAAACATGGAAATATCTGCACCGCTATGTGTGTAAAGATGGAAATATCTACACCGCAAGCTGTGCAAAGATGGAAATATCTACACCACTATCTGTGTAAAGATGGAAATACCTTCACCACCATCTGTGCAAAGATTGAAATATCTACACCGCTATCTGTGTAAACATGGTAATCTATACACTGCTATCTGTAAAAACATGGAAATATCTACAGAGCCATCTGTATAAACGTGGAAATATCTACACCTCCATCTGTATAAACGTGGAAATATCTACACTGCCATCTGCATACACATGGAAATATGTACACAGCCCTCTGTTTAAACATGGAAATATCCACACAGTCATCTCTATAAACATGGAAATATCTACACTGCTATCTGTATAAACATGGAAATAGCCACACCGCTATCTGTATGAACATGGAAATATCCACACCGCCATCTGTAAACATGGAAATATCTACACCGCTATCTCTATAAACATGGAAATAACTACACCGCAATGTGTATAAACATGGAAATATCTACACCGCTATCTGTATAAACATGGAAATATCTACACCACTATCTGTATAAACCTGGAAATACATACACCGCCATCTGCATAAACATGGAAATATCCCCACCGCTATCTGTATAAACATGGAAATATCTACAGTGATATCTGTGTAAACATGGACATATCTACAATGCTATCTCTATAAACATGGAAAGATCTACACCGCTGTCTGTATAAACATGGAAATATCTACATTGCTGTCTATATAAACATGGAAATATCTCCACCGCTATCTGTGTAATCATGGAAATATCTACAACGCTATCTCTATACACATGGAAATATCTACACCGCTATCTGTGTAAACATGGAAATATCTACACCGCTATCCATATAAGCATAGAAATATCTACAAAGCTATCTGTATAAACATGGAAATATCTACACCACGATCTGTGTAAACATGGAAATATCTCACCGGAATCTGTATAAACATGGAAATATCTACACCGCTATCTGTATAAACATGGAAATATCTACACGGCTATCTGTATAAATATGGAAATATCTACACCACCATCTCTTTGAACATGGAAATGTCTACACCGCTATCTGTATAAACATGGAAATATCAACATGGCTATCTCTATAAACATGAAAATACCTACACCGCAATCTGTATAAACATGGAAGCACGTAGAATGTCATCAGTATAAACATGGAAATATCTACACCACTATCTGTATAAATTTGGAAATATCAACACGGCGATCTCTATAAACATGGAAATATCTACCAAGACATCTGTATAAACATGAAAATATCTACACAGCCCTCTCTATAAACATGAAAACATCTTCACCGCTATCTGTATAAACATGGATATAGCCACACTGCTCTCTGCATAAAAATGGAAATATCTACACCGCCATCCGGAGAAACATGGAAATATCTACACAGTCATCTGTATAAACATGGAAATATCTACACCTCCATCTGTATAAACATGGAAATATCTACCCTGCCATCGGTATACACGTGGAAATATCTACACAGCCATCTGTATAAACATGGAAATATCTACACCGCCATCTGAATAAACATGGAAATATCTCCACCGCTCTCTGTATATATATGGAAATATCTCCACCGCTATCTGTATATATATGGAAATATCCATACGGCTATCTGTATAAACATGGAAATATCTACACCGCAATCTGTATAAACATGGAAATATCTACACCGCTAATTGTATAAACATGGAAATAACTACACCGCTATCTCTATAAACATGGAAATATATACATGGGTATATTTATATGCATGGAAATATCTACGTCGCTAACTGTATAAACATGGAAATATCTTCATCACGAGCTGTATAGACAAGGAAATATCTACACCGCTATCAATATAAACATGGAAAAACCAACACCAATATCTGTATAATCATGGAAATATCTACACCACAATCTGTATATACATGGAAATATCTACACCGGTATCTGTATAAACATGGAAATATCTACACCACTATCTGTATAAACTTGGAAATATCTACACCGCTATCTCTATAAACATGGAAATATCTACACCGCCATCTGCATAAAAATGGAAATATCTAAACAATCATCTGTATAAACATGGAAATATCTACACCACTATGTGTATAAACATGGAAATATCTTCACTGACATCTGTATAAATTTGGAAATATCTACACAGCCATTTCTATAAACATGGAAATATCTACACTGCTATCTGTATAAACATGTAAATATCTAGACCGCCATCTGTAAAAACATGGAAATATCTACACAGTCATCTGTGTAAACAGAGAAATATCTATACCTCCATCTTTATAAACATGGAAATATCTACACTGCCATCTGTATACTCATGGAAATATCTACACAGTCATCTGTAGATACATGGAAATATCTACACCGCTATTTCTATAAACATGGAAATAACTACACCGCAATCTCTATCAACATGGAAATATCTAAACCGCTATCTGTATAAACATGGATATATCTACAGCACTATCTGTATAAACATGGAAATATCTACATCGCCATCTGTATAAACATGGAAATATCTCCACGGCTATCTGTATAAACATGGAAATATCCCCACCGCTATCTGAATAAACATGGAAATATCTATACCCCTGTCTGTATAAACATGGAAATGTCTACACCGCTATCTGTATAATCATGGAAATACCTACACCGCTATCTGTTTAAACATGGAAATAACTACACCTCTATCTGTATAAACATGCAAATATATACAACGCTATCTGTTTAAACATGGAAATATATACACTGCTATATGTGTAAACACGGAAATATCTGCACCGCCATCTGTGTAAAGATGGAAATATCTACACCGCAATCTGTGCAAAGATGGAAATATCTACACCACTATCTTTGTAAAGATGGAAATATCTACACCACCATCTGTGCAAAGATTGAAATATCTACACCGCTATCTGTGTAAACATGGTAATCTCTACACTGCTATCTGTAAAAACATGGAAATATCTACAGAGCCATCTGTATAAACATGGAAATATCTACACCTCCATCTGTATAAACGTGGAAATATCTACACAGCGATCTGTATAAACATGGAAATATCCACACAGTCATCTCTATAAACATGGAAATATATACACTGCCATCTGTAAAAACATGGAAATAGCCACACCGCTATCTGTATAAACATGGAAATATCAACACCGCCATCTGTAAACATGGAAATATCTACACCGCTATCTCTATAAACATGGAAATAACTACACCGCAATGTGTATAAACATGGAAATATATTCACCGCTATCTGTGTAAACATGGAAATATCTACACCACTATCTGTATAAACCTGGAAATATCTACACCGCCATCTGTATAAACATGAAAATATCTCAACCGCTCTCTGTATAAACATGGAAATATCCCCACCGCTATCTGTGGAAACATGGAAATATCTACAGCGATATCTGTGTAAACATGGACATATCTACAATGCTATCTGTATAAAGATGGAAATATCTCCACCGCTATCTGTATATACATGGATATATGTGCAAAGCTATCTGTATAAACTTGGAAATATCTACACCACCATCTGTATAAACATTTAAATATCTACACCGCTATCTGTATAAACATGGAAATATCTCCACTGCTATGGGCATAAACATGAAAATATCTACCCGGCTATCTGTATAAACATGGAATTATCTACACCGCTATCTGTATGAACATGGAAATATATACACCGCTATCTGTATGAACATGGAAATATCCACACCGCTGTCTGAATAAACATGGAAATATCTACATCGCTGTCTGTATAAACATGGAAATAACTCCACCGCCATTTGTATAAACATAGAAATATCAACACCGCTATCTTCATAAACATGGAAATATCTACACCGCTCTCTGTATAAATATGGAAATATCTACAAAACTGTCTGTGTAAACGTGGAAATATCTAAACAGCTATCTGTGTAAAGTTGGAAATATTTACACCGCTATCTTTGTAAAGATGGATACATCTACACCCCAATCAGTGCAAATATGGAAATATCTACACTGCTATCTGTATAAACATGGAAATATCTACACCGCTGTCTGTATAAATATGGAAATATCTACACAGCTATCTCTATAAACTGGGAAATGTCTACATCGCTATTTGTATAAACATGGAAATATCTATAGGGCTATCTCAATAAACATGGAAATATCTACACCGCCATCTGTATAAACATGGAAATACCTACACATTCATCTGTATAAACATGGAAATATCAACACTACTTTCTGTATAAACATGGAAATAACTACACTGCCATCTGTATAAACATGGAAATATGTACACAGACATCTCTATTAACAAGGAAATATCTACACCTCCATCTGTATAAACATGGAAATATCTACACCGCCATCTGTATAAACATGGAAATACCTACACGGTAATCTGTATAAACATGGAAATATCTGCACAACTATCTGTATAAACATGGAAATATCTACAGTGCCATCTCTATAAACCTGGAAATATCTTCATCGCTATCTGTATAAACATGGAAATAGCCACACCGCTATCTGTATAAACATGGAAATATCTACACCGCCATTTGTAAAAACATGGAAATATCTACACAGTCATATGTATATACATGGAAATATCTACACCGCCATCTGTATATACATGGAAATATCTACACTGCCATCTGTATACACATGGAAATACCTACAGAGCCAACTGCAGAAACATGGAAATATCTACATCGCTATCTCTATAAACATGGAAATACCTGCACCGCAATCTGCATAAACATGGAAATACCATCACCGCTATCTGTATAAACATGTAGTTATCTACACCACTATCTTTATAAACCTGGAAATATCTACAACACCATCTGTGTAAACATGGAAATGTCTCCACTGCTATCTGTATGAACATGGAAATATCCCCACCGCTATCTCTATAAACATGGAAATGTCTACACAGCCATCTGTATAAACTTGGAAATATCTACACAGCCATCTGTATAAACATGGAAATATCTACACCGCTATCTGTGTATACATAGATATATGTGCACCGCTATCTGTATAAACTTGGAAATATCTACACCACCATCTGTATAAACATTTAAATATCTACATCGCTATCTGTATAAACATGGAAATACCTCCACTGCTATCGGTATAAACATGAATATATCTACACAGCCATCTCTATAAACATGGAAATATCTACACCGCTATCTGTATAAACTTGGAAATATCTATAACGCTATCCGTATAAACATGGAAATACCTACACCGCTATCTGTATAAACATGGAAATATCTACACCGCTATCCATATAAACATGGAAATATCTCAAACGCTATCTGTATAAACTTGGAAATATCTCCACGGCCATCTGTATAAACATGGAAATATCACCACAGCTACCTGTATAAACATGCAAATATCTCCACGGCCATCTCTTTAAACATGGAAATATCTACACCGCTATCTGTATAAACATGGTATTATCTACACCGCTATCTGTATAAACAACGATATATCTACAACACCATCTGTATCAACATGGAAGTATCTACACCGCCATCTGTATAAACATGGAAATATCTACACCGGTATCTGTAAAACGTGGAAATATCTACACCGCTATCTGTATAAACACGGAAATATCTACTCCGCTATCTGTATAAAAGTGGAAACATCTTCAACGCTATCTGTATAAACGTGGAAATACCTATATCACAATCTTTATAACCGTGGAAATATCTCCACCGCGATCTGTATAATCCTGGAAATATCTACACCGTTATCTGTATCAACAAGGAAATATCTACGCCGCTACCTGTAGAAACATGGAAATACCTACAATGGTATCTGTGTATACATGGAAATATCTACACTGCTATCTGTGTAAACTTGGAAATATCTACACCACTATCTGTGTAAAGATGGCAATAGCTAAACCGCAATCTACGCAAAGATGGAAATATCTACACCGGTATCTCTGTAAACATGGAAATATCTACACCGCTATCCCTATAAACATGGAAATATCTACACTGCCACCTGTATAAACACGGAAATATCTACACCGCCATCTGTATAAACATGGAAAAACCTACACCGCCATCTGTATAAACATGGAAATATCTACACCGCTATCTGTATAAATATGGAAATATCTACACCGCTATCTCTTACAAACGTGGAAATATCTACACCGCTATCTGTATAAACATGGAAATATCTACACCGCTATCTCTATAAACATGGAAATATCTACACCGCTATCTGTATAAACTTGGAAATATCTCCACGGCCATCTGTATAAACATGGAAATATCTCCACCGCTACCTGTATAAACATGGAAATATCTCCACCGCCATCTCTTTAAACATGGAAATATCTACACCGCTATCTGTATAAACATGGAAATATCTACACCGCTATCTGTATAAACATGGAAATTGCTACATCGCTATCTGTATAAACATGGAAATATCTACATCGCTATCTGTATAAACAAGGAAATATCTCCAACGCTATCTATATAAACATGGAAATATCTACTCCGGTATCTTTATAAACTTGGAAATATCTACACCACTACCTGTATAAATATGGAAATATCTACACCGGTATCTCTATAAACATGGAATTGTCTACACAACCATCTGTATAAACATGGAAATATCTACACCGCTCTCTGTATATACATGGATATATGTGCACCGCAATCTGTATAAACTTGGAAATATCTACACCACCATCTGTATAAACATGGAAATACCTACACACACATCTGTATAAACATGGAAATATCTACACTACTATCTGTATAAACATGGAAATAACTACATTGCCACCTGTATAAACATGGAAATATCTACACAGACATCTCTATAAACATGGAAATATCTAAACCTCCATCTGTATAAACATGGAAATATCTACACCGCTGTCTGTATAAACATGGAAATATCTACACCGCCATTTGTAAAAACATGGAAATATCTACACAGTCATATGTATATACATGGAAATATCTACACCTCCATCTGTATATACATGGAAATATCTACACTGCCATCTGTATAAACATGGAAATATCTACACAGCCAACTGCATAAACATGGAAATACCTACACAGCTATCTCTATAAACATGGAAATACGTACACCACAATCTGTATAAACATGGAAATATCTACACCGCTATCTGTAAAAACATGGAAATAACTGCACCGCGTTCTGTATAAACATGGTAATATCTTCACCGATATCTGTATAAACATGGAAATAACTGCACAGCAATCTTTATAAACATGGAAATATCTACACCGCCATCTCTTTAAACATGGAAATATCTACACCGCTGTGTGTATAAACATGAAAATATCTACATCGCTGTCTGTATAAACATGGAAATAGCTCCACCGCCATTTGTATAAATATGGAAATACCAACAACGCTATCTTTATAAACATGGAAATGTCTACACCGCTATCTGTATAAATATGGGAATATCTACAACACTGTCAGTGTAAACGTGGAAATATCTATACAGCTATCTGTGTGAAGCTGGAAATATGTACACCGCTATCTGTGTAAAGATGGATATATCTACACCGCAATCAGTGAAAATATGGAAGTATCTACACAGCTAACTCTGTAAACATGGAAATATTTACACCGCTGTCTGTATAAACATGGAAATATCTACACTGCTATCTGCATAAACATGGAAATATCTACACCACGATCTGTATAAACATGGCAATATCTACACCGCTATCTGTACAAACATGGAAATATCTACACCGCTGTCTGTATAAATATGGAAATATCTACACAGCTATCTCTATACACATGGAAATATCTACACCACGATCTGTATAAACATTTAAATATCTTCAATGCTATCGGCATAAACATGGAAATATCTACGCTGCTAACTCTTTAAACATGGAAACATCTACTCCGCTATCTGTATAAACATGGAAATATCTACACCGCTATCTCTACAAACATGCAAATATCTACAATGCTATCTGTGTAAACATGGAAATATCTTCACCGCTATCTGTGTAAACATGGAAATATCTGCACCACTATCTGTGTAAAGATGGAAATATCTACACCGCAATCTATGCAAAGATGGAAATACCTACACCTCTATCTGTCTAAAGATGGAAATATCTACACCACAATCTGTGCAATGATGGAAATATCTAAACCGCTATATGTGTAAACATGGTAATATCTACACTGCTATCTGTATAAACATGGAAATATCTACACCGCCATCTGTAAAAACATGGAAATACCTACACAGTCATCTGTATAAACATGGAAATAGCTACATCAATATCTGAATAAACATGGAAATATCTACACTGCAATCTGTATAAACATGGAAATATCTACACAGCCATTTCTATAAACATGGAAATATCTACACTGCTATCTGTATAAACATGGAAATAATCACACCGCTATCTGTATAAACATGGAAATATCTATACCACCATCTGTGAAAACATGAAAATATCTACAGAGTCATCTGTATAATCATGGAAATACTTACACCTCCATCTGTGTAAACATGGAAATATCTACACTTCCATCTGTATAAACATGGAAACACCTACACAGCCATCTGTATAAACATGGAAATAACTACACCGCTATCTCTATAAACATGGAAATATCTACATGGCTATCTCTACACACATGGAAATATCTACACCGCCATCTGTATAAACAGGGAAATACCTACAAGGTCATCTGTATAAACATGGAAATATCTACCCCGTTATCTGTATAAACATGGAAATATCTACACCGTTATCAGTATAAACATGGAAATACATACACCGCTATCTCTATGAACATGGAAATATCTACACCGCTATCTCTATAAACATGGAAATATCTACACCGCCGTTCTATAAACTTGGAAATATCTACACCGCCATCTGCATAAACATGGAAATATCTACACCGCCATCTGTATAAACATGCAAATATCTACACAGTCATTTGTATAAACATGGAAATATCTACACCACCATCTCTTTATACATGGAAATATCCTCACTGCGATCTGTATACACATGGAAATATCCACACAGCCATCTGTATAAACATGGAAATATCTACACTGCTATCTCTATAAACATGGAAACACCTACACTTCTATGTCTATAAACATGGAAATAACTTAACCGCAATCTCTATAAACATGGAAATATCTACACCGGCATCTCTATAAACATGAAAATATCTACACCGTCATCTCCAGAAACATGGAACTATCTACACCGTCATTTGTATCAACACAGAAATATCTAAACCACTCTCTGTATAAACATGGAATTATCTACACCGCCATCTGAATAAAGTTGGAAATATCTACACCGTAAGCTGTATAAACATGGAAATATCTACACCGCTATCTGTATAAACATGGAAATACCAACACCGCTATCTGTATAAACATGGGAATATCTACATTGCTCTCTGTATATACATGGAAATATCTCCACCACTATCTCTATAAACATGGAAATACCTACATCGCCATTTCTTTAAACATGGAAATATCTACACTGCCGTATGTATAAACATGGAAATATCTACACCGGTATATGTATAAACATGGAAATATCTACACCGATATCTCTGTAAACTTGGAAATGTCTACACCGCTATCTGCAAAAACATGGAAATGACTACACTGCTATCTGTATAAACATGGAAATATCTACTCCGTTATCCCTATAAACATGGAAAATACACAACGCTGTCCGTATAAACTTGGCAAAATCTACAGCGCTATCTGTATAAACATGGAAAATCTACAATGCTATCTGTGTAAACATGGAAATATACACACAGTTTTCTGCGTAAACATGGAAACAGCTACACCGCTATCTGTGTAAAGTGGGGAATATCTACACCGCCATCTGTGCAAAGATGGAAATATCTACATCGGTATCTGTAAACATGGAAATATCTGCACCGCTGTTTGTATATAAATGGGAATATCTACACCGCTATCTCTATAAACATGGAAATATCTACACGGCTATTTGTATAAATATGGAAATATCTACACCGCCATCTCCATGAACATGGAAATATCTACACCGCCATCTGTATAAACATGGAAATACCTACACACTCATCTGTATAAACATGGAAATATCTACACTAATATCTGTATAAACATGGAATTAACTACACTGCCATCTGTATAAACATGGAAATATCTACACAGACTTCTCTATAAACATGGAAATATCTACACCTCCATCTGTATAAACATGGAAATACCTACACGGTAATCTGTATAAACATGGAAATATCTACACAACTATCTGTATAAATATGGAAATATCTACAACGCCATCTGTATAAACATGGAAATATCTACACCGCATTCTCTATAAACCTGGAAATATCTTCACCGCTATCTGTATAAACATGGAAATAGCCACACCGCTATCTGTATAAACATGGAAATATCTACACCGCCATCTGTAAAAACATGGAATTATCTACACAGTCATATGTATATACATGGAATTATCTACACCCCCATCTGTATATACATGGAAATATCTAAACTGCCATCTGTATACACACGGAAATATCTACACAGCCAACTGCATAAACATGGGAATATCTACACAGCTATCTCTATAAACATGGAAATATGTACTCCGCAATCTGTATAAACATGGAAATATCTACACCGCTATCTGTAAAAACATGGAAATAACTGCACCGCTATCTGTATAAACATGGTAATATCTACACCGATATCTGTATAAACATGGAAATAACTGCACCGCTATCTGTATAAACACGGAAATATCTACACCACTGTCTCTTTAAACATGGAAATATCTACACCACTGTGTGTATAAACATGAAAATATCTACATCGCTGTCTGTATAAACATGGAAATAGCTCCACCGCCATTTGTATAGACATGGAAATATCAACAACGCTATCTTTATAAACATGGAAATATCTACACCGCTATCTGCATAAATATGGAAATATCTACAACACTGTCAGTGTAAACGTGGAAATATCTAAACAGCTATCTGTGTAAATTTGGAAATATGTACACCGCTATCTGTGTAAAGATGGATACATCTACACCTCAATCAGTGCAAATATGGAAATATCTACACTGCTATCTGTATAAACATGGAAATATCTACACCGCTGTCTGCGTAAAAATGGATATATCTACACAACTATCTCTATAAACTGGGAAATGCCAACATCACTATCTGTATAAACATGGAAATATCTACAGGGCTATCTCTATAAACATGGAAATATCTACACGGCCATCTGTATAAACATTGAAATACCTACAGAGTCATCTGTATAAACAAGGAAATATCTACACCAATATCTGAATAAACATAGAAATATCTACACTGCCATCTGTATAAACATGGAAATATCTACACACTCATCTCTATAAACGTGGAAATATCTACACCGCCATCTGTAAAAATATGAAAATATCTACAGAGTAATCTGTATAAACATGGAAATATCTACACCTCCATCTGTATAAACATGGAAATATCTACAATGCCATATGTATACACATGGAAATATCTACACAGCCATCTGTATAAACTTGGAAATATCTACACCGCTATCCTTGTACACATGGATATACCCACACCGCAATCTGCATAAACATGGAAATATTTACACAGCTATCTGTACAAACATGGAAATATCTACACCACTATCTGTATAAACTTGGAAATATCTACATCGCTATCTCTATAAACATGGAAATACCTACACCGCCATCTGCATAAAAATGGAAATATCTAAACAGTCATCTGTATAAACATGGAAATAACTACACCACTATGTGTATAAACATGGAAATATTTTCACTGCCATCTGTGTAAACTTGGAAATATCTACAAATCCAATTCTATAAACATGGAAATATCTACACAGATATCTGTATAAACATGGAAATATCTAGACCGCCATCTGTAAAAACATGGAAATATCTACACAGTCATCTGTATAAACATGGAAATATCTACACTGCTAGCTGTATAAACATGGAAACATCTCCACCGCCATCTCTGTAAACATGGAAATATCTACACCGCTATCTGTATAAACATGGAAATATCTACACGGCTATCTGTATAAATAGGAAATATCTACACCGCCATCTCTATAAACATGGAAATGTCTACACCACTATCTGTATAAACATGGAAATATCAACATGGCTATCCCTATAAACATGAAAATACCTACACTGCAATCTGTATAAACATGGAAGCACCTACAATGACATCAGTATAAATATGGAGATATCTACGCCACTATCTTTATAAACATGGAAATATTTACACTGCTATCTGTGTAAACATGGAAATATCTGCGCCGCCATCTGTATAAACATGGAATTATCTACACCGCTATCTGTTTAAACATGGAAATATCTACTCCGCTATCTGTGTAAACATGGAAATACCTACACCTCCATCTGTATAAACATGGAAATATCTACACTCCCATCTGTATACACATGGAAATATCTACACAGCCATCTGTATACCCATGGAAATATCTACACAGCCATCTGTAGAAACATGGAAATATCTACACCGCTATCAGTATAAACATGGAAATATCTACACCACTATCTGTATAAACGTGGAAATATCTACACCGCCATCTGTATATACATCGAAATACTTCCACCGCTATCCGTATGAACATGGAAATATCCCCATCGCTATCTGTATAAACATGGAAATATCTTCACCGCTATCTCTATAAACATGGAAATATTTTCCCCGCTATCTGTATAAACATGGAAATATCTACACCGCTATCTGTATAAACGTGGAAATATCTACATGGCTATCTCTATGAACATGGAAATATCTACACCGCCATCTCAATAAACATGGAAATACCTACACGGTCATCTGTATTAACATAGAAATACCTACACCAGTATCTGTATAAACATGGAAATATCTACATGGCTATCTCTATAAACATGGAAATATCTACACGGCCATCTGTATAAACATGGAAATATCTACACAGTCATCTCTATAAACGTGGAAATATCTACACCGCTATCGGTATAAACATGGAAAGAGTCACACCGCTATCTGTAGAAACATGGAAATATCTACAACGCCATCTGTAAAAATATGAAAATATCTACAGAGCAATCTGTATAAACATGCAAATATATACAACGCTATCTGTTTAAACATGGACATATCTACACCGCTATATGTGTAAACATGGAAATATCTGCACCGCTATGTGTGTAAAGATGGAAATATCTACACCGCAAGCTGTGCAAAGATGGAAATATCTACACCACTATCTGTGTAAAGATGGAAATACCTTCACCACCATCTGTGCAAAGATTGAAATATCTACACCGCTATCTGTGTAAACATGGTAATCTATACACTGCTATCTGTAAAAACATGGAAATATCTACAGAGCCATCTGTATAAACGTGGAAATATCTACACCTCCATCTGTATAAACGTGGAAATATCTACACTGCCATCTGCATACACATGGAAATATGTACACAGCCCTCTGTTTAAACATGGAAATATCCACACAGTCATCTCTATAAACATGGAAATATCTACACTGCTATCTGTATAAACATGGAAATAGCCACACCGCTATCTGTATGAACATGGAAATATCCACACCGCCATCTGTAAACATGGAAATATCTACACCGCTATCTCTATAAACATGGAAATAACTACACCGCAATGTGTATAAACATGGAAATATCTACACCGCTATCTGTATAAACATGGAAATATCTACACCACTATCTGTATAAACCTGGAAATACATACACCGCCATCTGCATAAACATGGAAATATCCCCACCGCTATCTGTATAAACATGGAAATATCTACAGTGATATCTGTGTAAACATGGACATATCTACAATGCTATCTCTATAAACATGGAAAGATCTACACCGCTGTCTGTATAAACATGGAAATATCTACATTGCTGTCTATATAAACATGGAAATATCTCCACCGCTATCTGTGTAATCATGGAAATATCTACAACGCTATCTGTATACACATGGAAATATCTACACCGCTATCTGTGTAAACATGGAAATATCTACACCGCTATCCATATAAGCATAGAAATATCTATAAAGCTATCTGTATAAACATGGAAATATCTACACCACGATCTGTGTAAACATGGAAATATCTCACCGGAATCTGTATAAACATGGAAATATCTACACCGCTATCTGTATAAACATGGAAATATCTACACGGCTATCTGTATAAATATGGAAATATCTACACCACCATCTCTTTGAACATGGAAATGTCTACACCGCTATCTGTATAAACATGGAAATATCAACATGGCTATCTCTATAAACATGAAAATACCTACACCGCAATCTGTATAAACATGGAAGCACGTAGAATGTCATCAGTATAAACATGGAAATATCTACACCACTATCTGTATAAATTTGGAAATATCAACACGGCGATCTCTATAAACATGGAAATATCTACCAAGACATCTGTATAAACATGAAAATATCTACACAGCCCTCTCTATAAACATGAAAACATCTTCACCGCTATCTGTATAAACATGGATATAGCCACACTGCTCTCTGCATAAAAATGGAAATATCTACACCGCCATCCGGAGAAACATGGAAATATCTACACAGTCATCTGTATAAACATGGAAATATCTACACCTCCATCTGTATAAACATGGAAATATCTACCCTGCCATCGGTATACACGTGGAAATATCTACACAGCCATCTGTATAAACATGGAAATATCTACACCGCCATCTGAATAAACATGGAAATATCTCCACCGCTCTCTGTATATATATGGAAATATCTCCACCGCTATCTGTATATATATGGAAATATCCATACGGCTATCTGTATAAACATGGAAATATCTACACCGCAATCTGTATAAACATGGAAATATCTACACCGCTAATTGTATAAACATGGAAATAACTACACCGCTATCTCTATAAACATGGAAATATATACATGGGTATATTTATATACATGGAAATATCTACGTCGCTATCTGTATAAACATGGAAATATCTTCATCACGAGCTGTATAGACAAGGAAATATCTACACCGCTATCAATATAAATATGGAAAAACCAACACCAATATCTGTATAATCATGGAAATATCTACACCACAATCTGTATATACATGGAAATATCTACACCGGTATCTGTATAAACATGGAAATATCTACACCACTATCTGTATAAACTTGGAAATATCTACACCGCTATCTCTATAAACATGGAAATATCTACACCGCCATCTGCATAAAAATGGAAATATCTAAACAATCATCTGTATAAACATGGAAATATCTACACCACTATGTGTATAAACATGGAAATATCTTCACTGCCATCTGTATAAATTTGGAAATATCTACACAGCCATTTCTATAAACATGGAAATATCTACACTGCTATCTGTATAAACATGTAAATATCTAGACCGCCATCTGTAAAAACATGGAAATATCTACACAGTCATCTGTGTAAACAGAGAAATATCTATACGTCCATCTTTATAAACATGGAAATATCTACACTGCCATCTGTATACTCATGGAAATATCTACACAGTCATCTGTAGATACATGGAAATATCTACACCGCTATTTCTATAAACGTGGAAATAACTACACCGCAATCTCTATCAACATGGAAATATCTAAACCGCTATCTGTATAAACATGGATATATCTACAGCACTATCTGTATAAACATGGAAATATCTACATCGCCATCTGTATAAACATGGAAATATCTCCACGGCTATCTGTATAAACATGGAAATATCCCCACCGCTATCTGAATAAACATGGAAATATCTATACCCCTGTCTGTATAAACATGGAAATGTCTACACCGCTATCTGTATAATCATGGAAATACCTACACCGCTATCTGTTTAAACATGGAAATAACTACACCTCTATCTGTATAAACATGCAAATATATACAACGCTATCTGTTTAAACATGGAAATATATACACTGCTATATGTGTAAACACGGAAATATCTGCACCGCCATCTGTGTAAAGATGGAAATATCTACACCGCAATCTGTGCAAAGATGGAAATATCTACACCACTATCTTTGTAAAGATGGAAATATCTACACCACCATCTGTGCAAAGATTGAAATATCTACACCGCTATCTGTGTAAACATGGTAATCTCTACACTGCTATCTGTAAAAACATGGAAATATCTACAGAGCCATCTGTATAAACATGGAAATATCTACACCTCCATCTGTATAAACGTGGAAATATCTACACAGCGATCTGTATAAACATGGAAATATCCACACAGTCATCTCTATAAACATGGAAATATATACACTGCCATCTGTAAAAACATGGAAATAGCCACACCGCTATCTGTATAAACATGGAAATATCAACACCGCCATCTGTAAACATGGAAATATCTACACCGCTATCTCTATAAACATGGAAATAACTACACCGCAATGTGTATAAACATGGAAATATATTCACCGCTATCTGTGTAAACATGGAAATATCTACACCACTATCTGTATAAACCTGGAAATATCTACACCGCCATCTGTATAAACATGAAAATATCTCAACCGCTCTCTGTATAAACATGGAAATATCCCCACCGCTATCTGTGTAAACATGGAAATATCTACAGCGATATCTGTGTAAACATGGACATATCTACAATGCTATCTGTATAAAGATGGAAATATCTCCACCGCTATCTGTATAATCATGGAAATATCTTCACCTCTATCTTTATAAACATGGAAATATTTACACCGCTATCTGTGTAAACATGGAAATATCTACAACGCTATCTGTATACACATGGAAATAGCAACACAGCCATCTCTATAAACATGGAAATATCTACACTGCTATCTGTATAAATATGGAAATATCCCCACCGATATCTGTATAAGCATGGAAATAACTACACCGCCATCTGTAAAAACATGGAAATATCTACACAGTCATCTGTATAAAGGTGAAAATAACTACACCTCCATCTGTATAAACATGAAAAGATCTACACTGCCATCTCTATACCCATGGAAATATCTACAGAGCCATCTGTAGAAACATGGAAATATCTACACCGCTATCTTTATAAACATGGAAATATCTATACTGCCATCTGTATAAAGGTGGAAATAACAACAACATTCTCTGTGTAAACATGGAAATAGCTACACAGCTATCTGTGTAAACTTGGAAATATGTACACCGATATCTGTGTAAAGATGGAAATATCTACACCGCAGTCTGTGCAAATATGGAAATATCTACACCGCTATCTCTGTAAACATGGAAATATCTACAGCGCTATCTCTGTAAACATGGAAATATCTACACCGCTATCCATATAAGCATAGAAATATCTACAAAGCTATCTGTATAAACATGGAAATATCTACACCACGATCTGTGTAAACATGGAAATATCTCACCGGAATCTGTATAAACATGGAAATATCTACACGGCTATCTGTATAAATATGGAAATATCTACACCGCCATCTCTATAAACATGGAAATGTCTACACCGCTATCTGTATAAATACGAAATATCTGCACCGCCATCTCTGTAAACATGGAAATATCTACACCGCTATCTGTATAAACATGGAAATATCTACACGGCTATCTGTATAAATATGAAATGTCTACACCGCCGTCTCTATAAACATGGAAATGTCTACACCACTATCTGTATAAACATGGAAATATCAACATGGCTATCTCTATGAACATGAAAATACCTACACTGCAATCTGTATAAACATAGAAGCACCTACAATGTCATCAGCATAAATATGGAGATATCTACACCACTATCTTCATAAACATGGAAATATTTACACTGCTATCTGTGTAAACATGGAAATATCTACAACGCTGTCTGTATACACATGGAAATATCTACACAGCCATCTCTATAAACATGGAAATATCTACACTGCTATCTGTATAAATATGGAAAAAGCCCCACCGCTATCTTTATAAGCATGGAAATAATGACACCGCCATCTCTAAAAACATGGAAATATCTACACAGCCATCTGTATAAAGATGAAAATAACTACACCTCCATCTGTATAAACATGAAAAGATCTACACTGCCATCTCTATACCCATGGATATATCTACACAGCCATCTGTAGAAACATGAAATATCTACACCGCTATCTTTATAAACATGGAAATATCTACACTGCCATCTGTATAAAGGTGGAAATATCTTCAAGACTCTCTGTGTAAACATGGAAATATCTACACAGCTATCTGTGTAAACTTGGAAATATGTACACCGATATCTGTGTAAAGATGGAAATATCTACACCGCAATCTGTGCAAATATGGAAATATCTACACCGCTATCTCTGCAAACATGGAAATATCTACACCGCTATCTGTATAATCGTGGAAATTTCTACACCGCTATCTTTATAAATACGGAAATATCTACACCGCTTTCTGTATAAACTTGGAATTATGTACACAGCTACCTGTTTAAACATGGAAACATCTACACCATTATCTGTATAAACTTGGGAATATCTTCAACGATACCGGTATAAACATGGAAATATCTACACTGCTATCTGTATAAACATGGAAATAACTACACCACTATCTCTATGAACATGGAAATATCTACACCGCTGTCTGTATAAACAAGGAAGTATCTACACCGCTATCTGTTTAAACATGGAAATACCTACACCGCTATCTGTAAAAACATGGAAATATCTACACTGCCATCTGTATAAACATGGAATTATCTACACCGCCATCTGTGTAAACATGGAAATATCAACACCGCTATCTCTATAAACATGGAAATATCTACACCGCCTTCTCTATAAACACGGAAATATCTACACCGCTATGTCTATAAACATGGAAATATTTACACCACCATCTCTATAAACATGGAAATATCTACACCGCCATCTGTATAAACATGGAAATGTTTACACCGCTACATGTATAAACATGGAAATATCTACCCCGCTATCTACATAAACTGGTAAATATCTAGACAGCCATCTATATAAACATGAAATATCTACACCGCTATCTGTATAAACATGGAAATATCTACTCTGCCATCTGCATAAACATTGAAATCTCTACACCGATATCTCTACAAACATGGAAATATCTACAACGCCATCCTTACAAACATGGAAATATCTACACCGCCATCTCTATAAACACGGAAATATCTATACCGCCATCTCTGTAGAGATTCAAATATCTACACCGCTCCCTCTCTAAAGATGGAAATATCTACACCGCTATCTCTAAAAACTTGGAAATATCTACACCGCAATCTGTATAAACAAGGAAATACCTACACCGCTATCCCTATAAACATGGAAATATGTAGACCGCTATCTCTATGAACATGGAAATATCTACACCGCTATCTGTATAAAGATGGAAATATCTACACCCCTATCTGAATAAACATGGAAATATCTACGATGCTATCTGTATAAACAAGGAAATATCTACAATGTCATCTGTGTACACATGGAAATATCTACACCGCTATCTGTTTAAACATGGAAATATCTACACTGGTATCTGTATAAACAGGGAAATATCTACACCGATATGTATATAAACATGGAAAGATTTACACCGCTCTCTCTATAAACATGGAAATATTTACACCGCTATCTCTATAAACATGGAAATAACTACAACACCATGTGTAGGAACATGTAAATATCTACAATGCTATTTCTATAAACATGGAAATATCTACACCACTATTTGTATAACCACGGAAATATCTACAATGCTATCTGTATAAATATGGAAATATGTACACCGCCATGTCTATAAAGAAGGAAATAACTACACTGCTATCCATATAAACATGGAAATAGCTACGCCACTATCTCTATAAACATGGAAATATCTACACCGCTATCTCTATAAACATGGAAGTATCTACACCACTATCTCAATAAACTTGGAAATAACTACACCACTATCTGTATAAACATGGAAATATCTACAATGCTATCTCTATAAACATGGAAATATCAACAACGCTTTCTCTATAAACAAGGAATTATATACAGAGCTTTGTGTATAAACATGGAAATATCTACACCGCTATCTCTATAAACATGGAACTATCTACACCACTATCTGTATTAACTTGGGAATATCTACACTGCTATCTGTATAAACATGGAAATATCTACACCGCTATATCTATAAACATGGAAATATCTACACCACTGCGTGTATAAACATTGAAATATCTACAACGCTATCTCTATAAACATGGAAATATCTACACCGCTATCTGTATAAACATGCAAATGTCTACACCGATATCTGTATAAACAAGAAAATATCTGCACTGCTATCTCTATAAACATGGAAATATCTACATCGCTACCTGTACAAACATGGAAATATCTACACCGCCATCTGTAGGAACATGGAAATATCAACAACGCTATCTCTACAAACATGGAAATATCGACATCGCCATTTGTATAAACATGGAAATGCCTACACCACTATCTGTATAAACATGTTAATATCTACACCGCTTTCTGTATAAAGTTGGGAATAACTTCAACGATACCGGTATAAACATGGAAATATCTACACCGCTATCTGCATAAACATGGAAGTATCTTCACCACTATCTCTATGAACATGGAAATATCTACACCGCTATCTGTATAAACAAGGAAGTATCTACACCGCTATCTGTTTAAACATGGAAATACCTACACCGCTATCTGTAAAAACATGGAAATATCTACACAGCTGTCTGTATAAACATGGAAATATCTACACTGCCATCTGAATAAACATGGAATTATCTACACCGCCATCTGTGTAAACATGGAAATATCTACACCGCTATCTGTATAAACATGGAAATATCTACACGGCCTTTTCTATAAACACGGAAATATCTACACCGCTATGTCTATAAACATGGAAATATTTACACCACCATCTCTATAAACATGGAAATATCTACACCGCCATCTGTATAAACACGGAAATGTTTACACCGCTATCTCTATAAACATGGAAACATCTACACCGCTATCTACATAAACAGGGAAATCTCTAGACCGCCATCTATATAAACATGGAAATATCTACATCGCCATCTTTACAAACATGGAAATATCTACACCGCCATGTCTATAAACATGGAAATATCTATACCGCCATCTCTGTAGAGATTGAAATATCTACACCACTCCCTCTCTAAAGATGGAAATATCTACACCGCTATCTGTAAAAATTTGGAAATATCTACACCGCAATCTGTATAAACAAGGAAATACCTACACCGCTATCTCTATAAACATGGAAATATCTACACCGCCATCTCTATAAACATGGAAATATCTACACCGCTAACTCCATAAACATGGAAGTATCTACAGCGCCATTTTTATAAACATGGAAATATCTACACCGCTATCTGTACAAACATGTAAATATATACACTGCTATGTCTGTAAACTTGGAAATAGATTCACTGTTATCTGTGTAAAGTTGGAGGCATCTACACTGCTATTTCTATGGACATGGAAATATCTACAACACTATGTGTACAAACAAGAAAATATCTACACCGCTATCTCTATAAACATGGAAATATCTACACCGCTATCTCTATAAACATGGAAATATCTACACCACTATGTGTTTAAACTTAGAAATATCTACACCGCTATCTCTATAAACATATGAATATCTACACCGCTATCTGTATAAACCTGGAAATATCTAAACCGCCATCTGCATAAACACGAAAATATCTACACCTATACCTGTATAAACATGGAAATATATACACCGCTATCTGTATAAACATGGAAATATCCACACCGCCATCTGTATAAACATGGAAACAACTACACTGCCATCTCTATGAACATTGAAATATCTACACCGCCATCTGTATAAACATGGAAATATATACACCGTTATCTCTGTAAATTTGTAAACATTTAAACCGCTATCTGTATAAACATGGAAATATTTACACCGCTATCTGTATAAACATGGAAATATTTACAAAGCTATTTGTATAAACATATAAATATGTACACCGCTATCTCTATAAACATGGAAATATCTACGCAGCCATCTGTATAAAGATGGAAATATCAACACCGTGACATTTATAAACATGGAAATATCTACACGGCTATCTGTATAAACATGGAAATACCAACACCGCCATCTGTATAATCATGGAAATACCCACACCGCTATCTGTATAAACATGGAAATATCTACAACGATATCAGTATAAACATGGAAATATCTACACTGCCATCTGTATACAGATGAAAATATCTTCACAGCAATCAGTATAAACATGGAAATATCTACACCGCCGTCTGTGTAAACGTGGAAATACCTAAACCGCTATCTGTATAAACCTGGAAATATTTACTCCGCTATCTGTATAAACATGGAAATATCTACACGGCTATCTGTATAATCTTGGAAATATCTACAACGCGATCTGTATAAACATGAAAATACCTACACCGCCATCTGTATAAACATGGAAATATCTCCACCGCTATCTGTATAAAGATGGAATTATATCCACCGCTATCTGTTTAAACATGGAAATTTATACAACGCTATCTGTATAAGCATGGAAATATCTGCACCGCTATCTGTATAAACATGGAAATATCTCCACCGCTATCTGTATAAACATGGAAATATCTACACCGCTATCTGTGTAAACATGGAAATATCTACACTGCTATCTGTATAAATATGGAAATACCTAAAACGCTATCTGTGTAAACATGGAAATATCTACACAGCTATCTGTGTAAACATGGAAATAACTACACTGCAATCTGGGTAAAGATGGAAATATATACACCGCAATCTGTGCAAAATTGGAAATATCAAAACCACTATCTGTGTGAGCATGGAAATACTTACACCGCTATCTGTAAAAACATGGAAATATCTACACTGCTATCTGTATAAACAGGGAAATACCTACACCGCCATCTGTATAAACATGGAAATAGCTACACCGCCATATGAATAAACATGGAAACATCTGCACCGCTATCTGTATAAGTATGGAAATATCTACACCGCTATCTCTATAAAGATACAACTATCTACACAGCTGTCTGTATAAACATGGAAATATCTACACCGCTATCTGTGTAAACATGGAAATATCAACAGAGCTATGTGGGTAAACATGGAAATATGCATACCCCTATCGGTATAAACATGGAAATACCTACACCGCTCTCTGTATAAACAGTTAAATATCTACAACGCTGAGTAAAAACATGGAAATATCTACACCGCTGTCTCTATAAATATGCAAATATCCACATCGCTGTCTCCAAAAACTTGGAAATATCTACAAGGCTATCTCTATAAATGTGGAAGTATATACCCCTCTGTAACTATAAACATGAAAATATCTACACTGCTATCTCTATATACGTGGGAATATCTGCAACGGTGTCTCTGTAAACATGGAAATATCTACACCGCTATCTCTATATACTTGGAAATATCTACATCACTATCTCTATAAACGTGGAAATATCTACACTGCTATCAGTATAAACGTGGAAATATCTACACAGCTATCAGTATAAACGTGTAAATATGTACACCGCTATCTGTATAAACATTCAATTATGTATACCGCTATTACTATAAACATCGAAATATCCAAACAGCTATGTGTATAAACGTGGAAATATCTACACCACTATCTGTATAAACTTGGAAATATCTTCACCGCTATCTCGGTAAACGTGGAAATATCTACACCACTTTCTCCATAAACGTGTAAATTTCTACCTCGATATCTCTGTAAATGTGAAAACATTTAAACCGCTATCTGTATAAACATGGAAATATTTACACCGCTTTTTCTATAGACATGGAAATATTTACAACGCTATTTGTATAAACATGAAAATATGTACAACGCTACCTCTATAAACATGGAAATATCTCCACTGCCGTCTGTAAAAAGATGGAAATACCAACACCGCGAGCTGTATAAACATGGAAATATCTACACCGCTACCTGTATAAATATGGAAATACCAACACCTCTATCTGAATAAACATGGAAATATCTACAATGCTATCTGTATAAACATGGAAATATCTACACCGCTATCTGTATATACATGGAAATATCTACAACACCGTCTGTAAAAACATTGAAATTTCTACACAATCATCTGTATAAACCTGGGAATATCTACAACTCCATCAGTATATACATGGAAATATCTACAGTACCAACTGTGTAAACACGGAAATATCTACACGGCTATCAGTATAAACTTGGAAATATCTACACCACTATCTGTATAAACATGAAAATATCTACACCGCCATCTGTAGAAACATGGAAATACCTCCACCGCTATCTGCATAAACATGGATAGATCTACACCACTATCTGTATAAGCATGGAAATATCTACACCGCTCTCTGTATAAACATGGAAATATCTACATTGCTATCTGTATAAACATGGAAATATCTACACTGCTAACTGTATAAACATGGAAATATATACATCGCTATCTGTATAAACATGAAAATATCTACACCGCTATCTGTATAATTATGGAAATATCTACAACGCTATCTGTGTAAACATGGAAATATCAAAAGAGATATGTGTGTAAACATGGAAATATCTACACCGCTATCAGTGTAAAGATGGAAATATCTACACCGCAATCTGTGCAAAGATGGAAATAGCTACACCGCAATCTGTGCAAAGATGGAAATATCTACACCGCTATCTCTGTAAACATGGAAATATCTACCCCGCTATCTCTATAAACATGGAAATACCTACACCTCTATCTGTATAAACATGGAAATATCTGCACTGCCTTCCCTATAAACTTGGAAATATCTACACCCCCATCTCTATAAACATGTAAGTATCTACACCGTCATCTCCGTTAACATGGAATTATCTACACCACCATCTGTGTAAACCTGGAAATATCTACACCGCTATCTGTATAAGCATGGAAATATCTACACTGCCATGTCTATAAACATGGAATTATCTACACTGCTATCACTATAAACATAAAAATATCTATACCAACATCTCTATAAACATGGAAATATCTACAACGCCATCTGTATAAACATGGAAATATGTACACCGCCATGTCTATAAAGAAGGAAATAACTACACCGCTATCCATATAAACATGGAAATAGCTACACCACTATCTCTATAAACATGGAAATAGCTACACCACTATCTCTATAAACATGGAAATATCTACAATGCCATGTGTATAAAGATGGAAATAACACCGCAAGCTGTATAAACCTGGAAATATCTACACCGTTACCTGTATAAACATGGAAATACCAACACCGCTATCTGTATAAACATGGAAATATCTACAACATTATCTGTATAAACATGGAAATATCTACACCGCTATCTGTATAAACTTGGAAACGTCTACACTGCTATCTGTATACACATGGAAATACCTACACAACTGTCTTAGTAAATATGGCAATATCTACACCGCTATCTCCATAAACATGGAAATGTCTTCACCGCTATCTGTATTAACATGGAAATATCTACACTGCCATCTGTATAAACATGGAAATATCTACACCACTATCTGTATAAACATGAAAATATCTACACCGCCTTCTGTAGAAACATGGAAATACCTCCACCGCTATCTGCATAAACATGGATATATCTATTCCACTATCTGTATAACCATGGAAATATCTACACCGCTATCTGTATAAACATGGAAATATCTACACCGCTAACTGTATAAACATGGAAATATATACATCGCTATCTGTATAAACATGAAAATATCTACACCGCTATCTGTATAATTATGGAAATATCTACAATGCTATCTGTGTAAACATGGAAATATCAAAAGAGATATGTTTGTAAACATGGAAATATCTACACCGCTATCAGTGTAAAGATGGAAATATCTACACCGCAATCTGTGCAAATATGGAAATAAGTACACCGCTATCTCTGTAAACATGGAAATAACTACCCCGCTATCTCTATAAACATGGAAATACCTACACCTCTATCTCTATAAACATGGAATTATCTGCACCGCCTTCCCTATAAACTTGGAAATTTCTACACCACCATCTCTATAAACATGTAAGTATCTACACCGCCATCTCCGTTAACATGGAATTATCTACACCACCATCTGTGTAAACCTGGAAATATCTACACCGCTATCTGTATATGCATGGAAATATCTACACTGCCATCTGTATATAGATGGAAATATCTACACCGCGAGCTGTATAAACATGGAAATATCAACACCACTATGTGTATAATCATCGAAATAGCAACACCGCTCTCTGTATAAACATGGAAATATCTACACCACCATCTGTGTAAACATGGAAATATCTACACCAGTATCTGTATAAAGATAGAAATACCTACACCGCCATGTCTATAAACATGGAATTATCTACACTGCTATCTCTATAAACATAAAAATATCTATACCACCATCTCCATAAACTTGGAAATATCTACACCGCCATCTGCATAAACATGGAAATATCTACACCACCATCTGTATAAACATGGAAATATCCACAACGCCTTCTGTATAAACATAGAAATACCTACACTGCCATCTGTGGAAAGATGGAAATGTCAACACCGCGATCTGTATAAACATGGAAATATCTGCACCGCTACCTGTATAAACATGGAAATTTCTGCACCGCTGTCTGTATAAACATGGAAATATCTACACCACGATCTGTATAAACTTTGAAATATCTACACCGCTTTCTGTATAAACATGGAAACAGCTACACGGCTATCTGTATAAACATGGAAATATCTACACCGCTATCTGAAAAAATATGGAAATATATACACTGCTATCTCTATAAACATGGAAATGTCTACACAGCTATCTGTATCAACATGGAAATATCTACATGGCGATCTATATAAACTTGGAAATATCTCCACCGCTATCTCTATAAGCATGGAATCATCTACACCGGTAACTGTAGAAACATGGAAATATCTACACCGCTATCTGTATAAACATGCAAGTATCTACAACGCTATCTGTGTAAACATAGAAATACCTACACCACTATCAGTGTAAACATGGAAATATCTACACCGCAATCGGTGTAAAGATGGAAATATCTACCAAGCAATCTGTGCAAAAATGGAAATATTGAAACCTCTATCTGTGTAAAGATGGAAATAACTACACCGCAATCTGTGCAAAGATGGAAATATCTACACTGCTTTCTGTATAAACATGGAAATATCTACACCGCCATCAGTAAAAACATAGAAATATCTACACAGTCATTTGTGTAAACCTGGAAATATCTACACGTCAACCTGTATAAACATGGAAATATCTACACTGCCATCTCTATACACATGGAAATATCTACACAGCCATCTGTATAAACATGGAAATATCTACACCGCTATCTGTATAAACATGGAAATATCTACACCGCTATCTGTATAAACATGGAAATATCTACACCACTATCTGTATAAACATGGAGATATGTACATCGTTATCAGTATAAACATGGAAATATCTCCACCACTATCTGTATAAACATGGAAATAACTCCACCGCTATCTCTATAAACATGGAAATATCTCCACTGCTATATTTATAAAGATGGAAATATCTCCACCGCTATCTGTATAAATATGGAAATATCTACACCTCTTTCTCTATAAACATGGAAATAACTACACCGCTCTCTGTGTAAACATGGAAATATCTACACTGCTATCTCCATAAACATGGAAATATCTACGCCACTATCTGCATAAACTTGGAAATATCTACACCGCCATCTGTATTAACGTGGAAATATCTCCACCACTATCTGTATAAACATGGAAATACTTTCATCGCTATCTGTATAAACATGGAAATAGCCACACCGCTATCAGTATAAACTTGGAAATATCTACAATGCCATCTGTATAAACATGGAAATTTCTAAACCGCTATCTCTATAAACATGGAAATAACTACACCGCTCTCTGTGTAAACATGGAAATACCTACACCGCTCTCTGTATAAACAAGGAAATATCTACACCACTGTCTTTATAAACGTGGAAATATCTACACCACCATCTATATAAACATGGAAATATATCCACCGTTATCTGTATAAACATGGAAATATCTTCATCGCTATCTGTATAAACACGGAAATAGCCACACCGCTATCTGTATAAACATGGAAATATCTACACCGCCATCTGTAAAAACATGGAAATATCTACAGAGTCATCTGTAGAAAAATGGAAATATCTACACCACCATCTGTATAAACATGGAAATATCTACACTGACATCTGTATAAACATGGAAATATCTACACAGCCATCTGTATAAACCTGGAAATATCTACAACGCTATCTCTATGAACATGGAAATACCTACACCGCTATCTGAATAAACATGGAAATATCTACACCGCTATCTGTATAAACAAGGAAATATCTATACCACTGTCTTTATAAACGTGGAAATATCTACACTGGCATCTCTATAAACATGGAAATATATCCACCGCTATCTGTATAAACATGGAAATATCTCCACCGCTATCACTATAAACATGGAAATAATTACACCGCTCTCTGTGAAACATGGAAATAGCTACACTGCTCTCTGTATAAACAAGGAAATATCTACACCACTATCTTTATAAACGTGGAAATATCTACACCACCATCTCTATAAACATGGAAATATATCCACCGCTATCTGTCTATACTTGGAAATATCTTAATCGCTATCTGTATAAACACGGAAATAGCCACACCGCTATCTGTATATACATGGAAATATCTACACCGCCATCTGTAAAAACATGGAAATATCTACTCAGTCATCTGTAGAAAAATGGAAATATCTACACCTCCATCTGTATAAACATGGAAATAGCTACACTACCATCTGTATACACATGGAAATATCTACACAGCCATCTGTATAAACCTGGAAATATCTACAACGCTATATCTATGAACTTGGAAATACCTACACCGCTATCTGTATAAACATGGAAATATCTACACCGCTATCTCTATAAACAAGGAAATATCTATACCACTATCTTTGTAAACGTGGAAATATCTACACCGCCATCTCTATAAACATGGAAATATATCCACCGCTATCTGTATAAACACGAAAATAGCCACACCGCTATCTGTATAAACATGTAAATATCTACACCGCCATCTGTAAAAACATGGAAATATCTCCACCGCTATATCTATAAACATGGGAATATTTCCACCGCTAACTTTATAAACGTGGAAATATCTCAACTGCAATATGTATAAATATGGACATATCTGCACCGTTATCTCTATAAACATGTTAATAACTACACCGCTCCCTGTGTAAACATGGAAATATCTACACCTCCATCTGTATAAACATGGAAATATCTTCACTGCCCTCTGTATACACATGGAAATATCTACACAGCCATCTGTATAAACCTGGAAATATCTACAACGCTATCTCTATGAACATAGAAATACCTACACCGCTATCTGTATAAACATGGAAATATCTACACCGCTATCTGTATAAATAAGGAAATATCTACACAACTATCTATATAAACGTGGAAATATCTACACCGCCATCTCTATAAACATGGAAATATATCCACCGCTATCTGTATAAATATGGAAGTATCTCCACCGCTATCTGTATAAACATGGAAACATCTACACCGCTATCTGTATAAACATGAAAATATCTTCATCGCCATCTGTATAAACACGGAAATAGCCACACCGCTATCTGTATAAACATGGAAATATCTACACCGCTATCTGTATAATCTTGGAAATATCTACACCGCCATCTGTATACACATAGAAATATCTACACACTCATCTGAATAAACATGGAAACATCTACACCACTATCTGTATAAACATGGATATATCTATACCGTCATCTGTATAAACATGGAAATATCTACACTGCCTTCTGTAAAAACATGGAAATATGTTCACCGCAATCTGTATAAAGATGGAAATAACTACAGCGCCATCTGTATAAACATGGAAATATCTTCATCGCTATCTGTATCAACATGGAAATACCTACACTGTCATCTCTATAAACCCGGAAATATCTACACTGTCATCTGTATCAATATGGAAATATCTACACCACCATCTGTACAAAGATGGAAATATCTCCACTGATATCTTTTTAAAGATGGAATTATCTACACCGCCATTGGTATAAACATGCAAATTTCTACACCGCTATCTGTATAAACATGGAAATAGCTGTACCGCAATCTCTCTAAACATGGAATTATCTACACCGCCATCTGTATAAACATGGAAATATCTGCACTGCCATCTGTACATGAATGGAAATATCTACAACACCATCTGTATAAACATTTAAATATCTACACTGCAATCTGTATAAACATGGAAATATCTACAATGCCATCTGTATAAACATGGAATTTCCTACACCACTATCCCTATAAACATAGAAATATCAACACCGCTATATCTATAAACATGAAAATAACTACACCGATATCTGTAAACATGGAAATATCTACAACGCTATCTGTATAAACATGGAAATAACTACACCGGCATATGTATAAACATGGAAGTATCTACACCACCATCTGAATAAACATGGAGATATCTACACCGCTATCTGTATAAACATGGAAATATCTACGCCGTCAACTGTAAAAGCAAGGAAATATCTACACCGCCATGTCGATAAACATGGAAATATCTATAACGCCATCTGTATAAATATGTCAATATCTACACGGCCATCTGTATAAACATGGAAATATCTGCACCGCTATCTGTATAAACTTGGAAATAACTACACCGCTATCTGTATATACATAGAATTACCTACACCACTATCCCTATAAACATGGAAATATCAACACCGCTATCTGTATAATCATGGAAATAACTACACCGCTGTCTGTATAAACACAGAAATATCTACACCGCTATCTGTATATATATGGATATATCTACACTGCTATCTGTGTAAAGGTGGAAATATCTACACCGGTATCTATGTAAACATGGAAATATCTATACCGCTATCTGTATAATCATGGAAATAACTACACCGCTATCTGTATAAACACGGAAATATCTACACCGCTATCTGTATAAATATGGAAATATCTACACCGGTATTTCTGCAAAGCTGGATATATCTACACCGGTATCTATGTAAACATGGAAATATCTATACCGCTATCTGTATGAACATGGAAATATCTACAACGCTATCTGTGTAAACATGGAAATATCTACACCAGTATATGTATAAACATGGAAATATAAACACCGCTATCTCTATAAACATGGAAATATCTAAAACGCCATCTGCACAAACATGGAAATATCTACACCGCCATCTCTATAAACATGGAAATATATACACCGCCATCTGTATAAACATGGAAATATCTACACCGCTATCTGTGTAAACATGGAAATATCTACACCGCTATCTGTATAAACATGGAAATATCTACACCACTATCTCTATAAACATGGAAATATCTACACCGCCATCTGTATTAACATGGAAATACCAACACTGCCATCAGTATAAACATGGAAATATCTACACAGTCGTCTGTATAAACCTGGAAATATCTACACCACCATCTGTATAAATATGGAAATATCTACACTGCCATCTATATAAACATGAAAATACGTACAACACTATCCATATAAACATGGAAATATCTACACCATGACCTGTATAAACATGGAAATATCTACACCTCTATCTGTATAAACATGGAAATATCTACACCGCTATCTATATGAACTTGGAAATATCTACAACGCTATCCGTGTAAAGCTGGAAATATCTACAACGCTAACTATGTAAACATGGAAATATCTACACCACAATCTGGGTAAACATGGACTTATCTACAACGCTATCTGTTTGAACATGGAAATCTCTACACCGCTATATGTATAAAGAGGGAAATATCTTCACCGCTTTCTCTATAAACATGGAAATATCTACAGCGTCATATATATTAACAAGGAAATATCTTCACCGACATCTGTACAAACATGGAAATACCTACACCGCCATCTGTATAAACATGGAAATGTGTACAACACCATCTCTATTAACATGGATATATCTACACCGCCAACTGTAGAAACCTGGAAATTTCCACACAGTCATCTGTATAAACATGGAAATAGCTACACCACCATCTGTATAAACAAGGAAATATCTACACTGCCATGTGTATAAGCATGGATATATCTACACAGCCATCTGTATAAACTTGGAAATATCTACACCGCTATCTGCATAAACATGGAAATACATACACCGCTATGTGTACAAACTTGGAAATATCTACACCGCTATCCCTACAAACATGGAAATATCAACACCGCTATCTGTATAAACATGAAACTATCTACACCGCTATCTGTATGAACATGGAAATAGCTACACCGCTATCTGTATAAACATGCAAATATCTACCCCGCTATCCCTACAAACATGGAAATATCATCACCGCTATATGTATAATCATGGAAATATCTACAACGCCACCTGTATAGACATGCAAATATCTACACCGCTATCTGTATAAACATGGAAATATCTACAACGCCATCTCTATAAACATGGAAATATCTACACCGCCATCTGTATAAACATGGAAATATACACACCGCCATCTGTATAAAGTTGGAAATATCTACACCGCCATCTGTATAAACATGGAAATATGTTCACCACCATGTGTATAAAGACGGAAATAACTACAGCGCCATCTGTATAAACATGGAAATATCTACATCGCTATCTGTATAAAAATGGAAATTTCTACACTGCAATCTCCATAAAAATGGAAATATCTACACCGTCATCTCTATAAACATGGAAATAACTACACTGCTATCTGTATAAACATGGAATTATCTACACCGATATCGGTATAAAGATGGAAATACCCACACCACTATGTCAATAAACATGGAAACATATACACCACTATACCTATAAACATGGAAATATCTGCCCCGGTATCTTTATGAACATAGAAATAACTACACTGCCATCTCCATAAACGTGGAAATATCTACACCGCCATCTCTATAAATATGGAAATATCTCCATCGCCATCTCTATAATGATGGAAATATCTACACCGCCATCTGTATATACATGGAAATATCTACACCGCCATTTCTATAAACATGGAAATACCTCCACAGCCATCTGTATAAACATGGAAATATCTACACCGCCATCTGTTTGAACATGGAAATATCTACACTGCCATCTGTAAAAAGATGGAATTATCTACACCACCATCTGTATAAACATGGAAATACCTACACTGCTATCTGTATAAACATGGAAATATCTTCAGCGCTATCTCTAGAAACATAGAAATATCTACACCGCCATCAGTATAAATATGGAAATATGTACACCGTTATCTGTGTAAACATGGAAATATCTACACGGATATCTGTATAAACATGGAAATATCCACAACGCCATCTGCATAAACATGGAAATATCTACACCGCTATCTGTGTAAACATGGAAATATCTACACCGCCATCTGTATAAATATAGAAATATCTACACGGTCCTCTGTATAAAGATGGAAATATCTACACTGCCATCTGTATAAAGATGGAAATATCTACAATGCCTTCTGTAAAAACATGGAAATATGTTCACCGCAGTCTGTATAAAGATGGAAATAACTACAGCGCCATCTGTATAAACATGGAAATATCGACATCGATATCTGTATAAACATGGAAATAACTACACCGCAAACTCCATAAAAATGGAAATATCTACACAATCATTTGTATAAACATGGAAATAACTACACCGCAAACTCCATAAAAATGGAAATATCTACACAATCATTTGTATAAACATGGAAATAACTACAACGCTATCTGTATAAACATGGAAATATCTACACCTCCATCTGTATAAACATGGAAATATCTTCACTGCCCTCTGTATACACATGGAAATATCTACACAGCCATCTGTATAAACCTGGAAATATCTACAACGCTATCTCTATGAACATAGAAATACCTACACCGCTATCTGTATAAACATGGAAATATCTACACCGCTATCTGTATAAATAAGGAAATATCTACACAACTATCTATATAAACGTGGAAATATCTACACCGCCATCTCTATAAACATGGAAATATATCCACCGCTATCTGTATAAATATGGAAGTATCTCCACCGCTATCTGTATAAACATGGAAACATCTACACCGCTATCTGTATAAACATGAAAATATCTTCATCGCCATCTGTATAAACACGGAAATAGCCACACCGCTATCTGTATAAACATGGAAATATCTACACCGCTATCTGTATAATCTTGGAAATATCTACACCGCCATCTGTATACACATAGAAATATCTACACACTCATCTGAATAAACATGGAAACATCTACACCACTATCTGTATAAACATGGATATATCTATACCGTCATCTGTATAAACATGGAAATATCTACACTGCCTTCTGTAAAAACATGGAAATATGTTCACCGCAATCTGTATAAAGATGGAAATAACTACAGCGCCATCTGTATAAACATGGAAATATCTTCATCGCTATCTGTATCAACATGGAAATACCTACACTGTCATCTCTATAAACCCGGAAATATCTACACTGTCATCTGTATCAATATGGAAATATCTACACCACCATCTGTACAAAGATGGAAATATCTCCACTGATATCTTTTTAAAGATGGAATTATCTACACCGCCATTGGTATAAACATGCAAATTTCTACACCGCTATCTGTATAAACATGGAAATAGCTGTACCGCAATCTCTCTAAACATGGAATTATCTACACCGCCATCTGTATAAACATGGAAATATCTGCACTGCCATCTGTACATGAATGGAAATATCTACAACACCATCTGTATAAACATTTAAATATCTACACTGCAATCTGTATAAACATGGAAATATCTACAATGCCATCTGTATAAACATGGAATTTCCTACACCACTATCCCTATAAACATAGAAATATCAACACCGCTATATCTATAAACATGAAAATAACTACACCGATATCTGTAAACATGGAAATATCTACAACGCTATCTGTATAAACATGGAAATAACTACACCGGCATATGTATAAACATGGAAGTATCTACACCACCATCTGAATAAACATGGAGATATCTACACCGCTATCTGTATAAACATGGAAATATCTACGCCGTCAACTGTAAAAGCAAGGAAATATCTACACCGCCATGTCGATAAACATGGAAATATCTATAACGCCATCTGTATAAATATGTCAATATCTACACGGCCATCTGTATAAACATGGAAATATCTGCACCGCTATCTGTATAAACTTGGAAATAACTACACCGCTATCTGTATATACATAGAATTACCTACACCACTATCCCTATAAACATGGAAATATCAACACCGCTATCTGTATAATCATGGAAATAACTACACCGCTGTCTGTATAAACACAGAAATATCTACACCGCTATCTGTATATATATGGATATATCTACACTGCTATCTGTGTAAAGGTGGAAATATCTACACCGGTATCTATGTAAACATGGAAATATCTATACCGCTATCTGTATAATCATGGAAATAACTACACCGCTATCTGTATAAACACGGAAATATCTACACCGCTATCTGTATAAATATGGAAATATCTACACCGGTATTTCTGCAAAGCTGGATATATCTACACCGGTATCTATGTAAACATGGAAATATCTATACCGCTATCTGTATGAACATGGAAATATCTACAACGCTATCTGTGTAAACATGGAAATATCTACACCAGTATATGTATAAACATGGAAATATAAACACCGCTATCTCTATAAACATGGAAATATCTAAAACGCCATCTGCACAAACATGGAAATATCTACACCGCCATCTCTATAAACATGGAAATATATACACCGCCATCTGTATAAACATGGAAATATCTACACCGCTATCTGTGTAAACATGGAAATATCTACACCGCTATCTGTATAAACATGGAAATATCTACACCACTATCTCTATAAACATGGAAATATCTACACCGCCATCTGTATTAACATGGAAATACCAACACTGCCATCAGTATAAACATGGAAATATCTACACAGTCGTCTGTATAAACCTGGAAATATCTACACCACCATCTGTATAAATATGGAAATATCTACACTGCCATCTATATAAACATGAAAATACGTACAACACTATCCATATAAACAAGGAAATATCTACACCATGACCTGTATAAACATGGAAATATCTACACCTCTATCTGTATAAACATGGAAATATCTACACCGCTATCTATATGAACTTGGAAATATCTACAACGCTATCCGTGTAAAGCTGGAAATATCTACAACGCTAACTATGTAAACATGGAAATATCTACACCACAATCTGGGTAAACATGGACTTATCTACAACGCTATCTGTTTGAACATGGAAATCTCTACACCGCTATATGTATAAAGAGGGAAATATCTTCACCGCTTTCTCTATAAACATGGAAATATCTACAGCGTCATATATATTAACAAGGAAATATCTTCACCGACATCTGTACAAACATGGAAATACCTACACCGCCATCTGTATAAACATGGAAATGTGTACAACACCATCTCTATTAACATGGATATATCTACACCGCCAACTGTAGAAACCTGGAAATTTCCACACAGTCATCTGTATAAACATGGAAATAGCTACACCACCATCTGTATAAACAAGGAAATATCTACACTGCCATGTGTATAAGCATGGATATATCTACACAGCCATCTGTATAAACTTGGAAATATCTACACCGCTATCTGCATAAACATGGAAATACATACACCGCTATGTGTACAAACTTGGAAATATCTACACCGCTATCCCTACAAACATGGAAATATCAACACCGCTATCTGTATAAACATGAAACTATCTACACCGCTATCTGTATGAACATGGAAATAGCTACACCGCTATCTGTATAAACATGCAAATATCTACCCCGCTATCCCTACAAACATGGAAATATCATCACCGCTATATGTATAATCATGGAAATATCTACAACGCCACCTGTATAGACATGCAAATATCTACACCGCTATCTGTATAAACATGGAAATATCTACAACGCCATCTCTATAAACATGGAAATATCTACACCGCCATCTGTATAAACATGGAAATATACACACCGCCATCTGTATAAAGTTGGAAATATCTACACCGCCATCTGTATAAACATGGAAATATGTTCACCACCATGTGTATAAAGACGGAAATAACTACAGCGCCATCTGTATAAACATGGAAATATCTACATCGCTATCTGTATAAAAATGGAAATTTCTACACTGCAATCTCCATAAAAATGGAAATATCTACACCGTCATCTCTATAAACATGGAAATAACTACACTGCTATCTGTATAAACATGGAATTATCTACACCGATATCGGTATAAAGATGGAAATACCCACACCACTATGTCAATAAACATGGAAACATATACACCACTATACCTATAAACATGGAAATATCTGCCCCGGTATCTTTATGAACATAGAAATAACTACACTGCCATCTCCATAAACGTGGAAATATCTACACCGCCATCTCTATAAATATGGAAATATCTCCATCGCCATCTCTATAATGATGGAAATATCTACACCGCCATCTGTATATACATGGAAATATCTACACCGCCATTTCTATAAACATGGAAATACCTCCACAGCCATCTGTATAAACATGGAAATATCTACACCGCCATCTGTTTGAACATGGAAATATCTACACTGCCATCTGTAAAAAGATGGAATTATCTACACCACCATCTGTATAAACATGGAAATACCTACACTGCTATCTGTATAAACATGGAAATATCTTCAGCGCTATCTCTAGAAACATAGAAATATCTACACCGCCATCAGTATAAATATGGAAATATGTACACCGTTATCTGTGTAAACATGGAAATATCTACACGGATATCTGTATAAACATGGAAATATCCACAACGCCATCTGCATAAACATGGAAATATCTACACCGCTATCTGTGTAAACATGGAAATATCTACACCGCCATCTGTATAAATATAGAAATATCTACACGGTCCTCTGTATAAAGATGGAAATATCTACACTGCCATCTGTATAAAGATGGAAATATCTACAATGCCTTCTGTAAAAACATGGAAATATGTTCACCGCAGTCTGTATAAAGATGGAAATAACTACAGCGCCATCTGTATAAACATGGAAATATCGACATCGATATCTGTATAAACATGGAAATAACTACACCGCAAACTCCATAAAAATGGAAATATCTACACAATCATTTGTATAAACATGGAAATAACTACACCGCAAACTCCATAAAAATGGAAATATCTACACAATCATTTGTATAAACATGGAAATAACTACAACGCTATCTGTATAAACATGGAAATATCTACACCGTCATCTGTATAAACATGGAGATATCTACACGGCCATGTCTATAAACATGGAAATATCTACACCGCCATCTGTATACACATGGAAATATCTACACTGCCATCTCTATCAACATGGAAATATCCACACCGCTATCTATATAGACTTGGAAATAACTACACCGCTATCTGTATAAACTTGGAATTACCTACATCACTATCCCTATAAACATGGAAATATCAACAACGCTATCAGTATAAACATGGAAATAACTACACCGCTATCAGTATAAACAAGGAAATATCTACACCGCCATCTGTGTAAAGATGAAAATATCTACACTGCCATCTGTATAAACATGGAAATATCTACACCACTATCTGAATAAACATGGAAATATCTACACCGCCATGTGTATTAACATGGAAATATCAACACTGCCATCAGTATGAACACGGAAATATCTACACTGTCATCTGTATAAACATGGAAATCTCTACACCACCATCTGTATAAATACGGAAATATCTACACTGCCATCTGTATAAACATGGAAATACGTACACCGCTATCCGTACAAACATGGAAATATCAACACCATGACCTGTATAAACATGGAAATAGCTACACCGCTATCTGTATAAACATGGAAATATGTACACCGATATTAATATATACTTGGAAATATCTACACCGCAATCTGTGTAAAGCTGGAAATATCTACAACTCTAACTATATAAACATGGAAATATCTACACCACTATCTGTGTAAACGTGGACATATCTGCAACGCTATCTGTGTAAACATGGAAATATGTACTCTGCTATATGTATAAACATGGTAATATCTACTCCGCCATCTGTAGAAACTTGGAAATACCTATACAGTCATCTGGATAAACATGGAAATATCTACACCACCATCTGTACAAACAAGGAAATATCTACACTGCTATCTGTATAAACATGGATATATCTACAAAGCCATCTGTATAAACGTGGAAATATCTACACCGCTTTCTGCATAAACATAGAAATAACTACACCGCTATGTGTATAAACATGGAAATACCTACACCGCTATCGCTATAAACATGGAAATATCAGCACCGATATCTTTATAAACATGGAAATAACTACACCACTATCTGTATAAACATGGAAATATCTACACCGCCATCTGTATAAACATGGAAATATCTAAACCGCTATATGTGTAATCATGGAAATATCTTCATCGCTATCTGTATCAACATGGAAATACCTACACTGTCATCTCTATAAACCCGGAAATATCCACACCATCATCTGTATCAATATGGAAATATCTACACCACCATCTGTACAAACATGGAAATATCTACACTGATATCTTTATAAAGATGAAATTATCTACACCGCCATTTGTATAAACATGCAAATTTCTACACCGCTATCTTTATAAACATGGAAATATCTGTACCGCTATCTCTATAAACATGGAAATATCTACACCGCCATCTGTATAAACATGGAAATATCTGCACTGCCATCTGTACATGAATGGAAATATCTACAACACCATCTGTATAAACATTTAAATATCTACACTGCAATCTGTATAAACATGGAAATAACTACAGCGCCATCTGTATAAACATGGAAATATCTACATCGCTATCTGTATAAAAATGGAAATTTCTACACTGCAATCTCCATAAAAATGGAAATATCTACACCGTCATCTCTATAAACACGGAAATAACTACACTGCTATCTGTATAAACATGGAATTATCTACACCGATATCTGTATAAACATGGAAATACCCACACCACTATGTCAATAAACATGGAAACATATACACCACTATCCCTATAAACATGGAAATATCTGCCCCGGTATCTGTATGAACATAGAAATAACTACACTGCCATCTCCATAAACGTGGAAATATCTACACCGCCATCTCTATAAATATGGAAATATCTCCATCGCCATCTCTATAAAGATGGAAATATCTACACCGCCATCTGTATATACATGGAAATATCTACACCGCCATTTCTATAAACATGGAAATACCTCCACAGCCATCTGTATAAACATGGAAATATCTACACCGCCATCTGTATGAACATGGAAATATCTACACTGCCATCTGTATAAAGATGGAATTATCTACACCACCATCTGTATAAACATGGAAATATCTACACTGCTATCTGTATAAACATGGAAATATCTACAATGCCATCTGTATAAACATGGAATTTCCTACACCACTATCCCTATAATCATAGAAATATCAACACCGCTATCTCTATAAACATGGAAATAACTACACCGCTATCTGTATAAACATGGAAATATCTACAACGCTATCAGTATAAACATGGAAATAACTACACCGGCATATGTATAAACATGGAAGTATCTACACCGCCATCTGAATAAACATGGAAATATCTACACCGCTATCTGTATAAACATGGAAATATCTACGCTGTCAACTGTAAAAGCAAGGAAATATCTACACCGCCATGTCAATAAACATGGAAATATCTATACCGCCATCTGTATAAATATGTCAATATCTACACAGCCATCTGTATAAACATGGAAATATCTGCACCGCTATCTGTATAAACTTGGAAATAACTACACCGCTATCTGTATATACATAAAAATTACCTACACCACTATCCCTATAAACATGGAAATATCAACACCGCTATCTGTATAAACATGGAAATAACTACACTGCTGTCTGTATAAACACAGAAATATCTACACCACTATCTGTATATATATGGATATATCTACACTGCTATCTGTGTAAAGGTGGAAATATCTGCACCGGTATCTATGTAAACATGGAAATATCTATACCGCTATCTGTATAATCATGGAAATAACTACACCGCTATCTGTGTAAACACGGAAATATCTACACCGCTATCTTTATAAATATGGAAATATCTACACCGGTATTTGTGCAAAGCTGGATATATCTACACCGGTATCTATGTAAACATGGAAATATCTAAAACGCCATCTGCACAAACATGGAAATATCTACACCGCCATCTCTATAAACATGGAAATATCTACACCATTATTTGTATAAACATGGAAATACCTACACCGCTATCTGTGTAAACATGGAAATATCTACACCACTATCAGTATAATGATGGAAATACCTACTCCGCCATCTCTATACACATGGAAATATCTAAAACGATGTCTGTATAAACTTGGAAATATCTACACCGCCATCTGTATAAACATTGAACTATCTACACCATTATTTGTATAAACTTGGAAATATCTCCACCGCTATCTGTATAAACATGGAAATATCTACACAGCTATCTGTATAAACATGGAAATATCTCCACCGCTATCTGTATAAACATGGAAATATCTACACCGCCATGTGTATAAACATACAAATATCTACACAGTCAGCTGTATAAACATAGAAATATCTACACAACCATCTCTGTAAACATGGAAATATCTACAGTGCCATCTGTATATACATGGAAATAACTTCACCGCTATCTGTATGAACATGGAAATATCTACACCGCTATCTGTATAAACATGGAAATATCTACAGCGCCATCTGTATAAACATGGAAATATCTACTCCGACATCTGTAAAAACATGGAAATAACTCCACCGCTATCTGTATAAATTTGGAAATATCTACACCGCTATCTCTATAAACATGGAAATATCTACACTGCTATCTGTGTGAACATGGAAATATCTACACCGCTATCTTTATAAACATTATTATATCTACACTGCCAACAGTATTATAATGGAAATATCTACACAGTCCTCTGTATAAACATGGAAATGTCTACACAGCCATCTGTATAAACATGGAAATACCTAAACCACTCTCTCTTTAAACATGGAAATATCTACAATGCTATCTGCGTAAACATGGAAATATCTACACCGCTATCTTTCTAAACATAGAAATATCTACACCGCTATCAGAATAAACATGGAAAATCTACACTGCAAACTTTGCAAAGATGGAAATATCTACACTGCTATCTGTGTTAACCTGGAAATATCTACACCGCTATCTGTATAAACATGGAAATATCTACACAGCTATCTTTATAAACATGGAAAAATCCACACCGCCATCTCTTTAAAATGGAAATATCTACATGGCAATCTGTATAAATATGGAAATATCTACACCTCTATCTGTATAAATATGGAAATATCTACACTTCTATCTCTATAAACATGGAAATATCTACACCGCTATCGGTATCAACATGGAATTATCTACACCGCTATCTCTATAAACATGGAAATATCTACACCACTATCTGTATAAATATGGAAATATCTACACAGTCATCTGTATAAACATGGTAATATCCAAACCACCAACATTTTAAACATGGAAATATCTACTCTGCCATCTGTATATACATGGAAATATCTACACAGCCATCTGTATAAACATGGGAATATCTATACCACCATCTCTATATACATGGCAATAACTACACCACTATCTCTGTAAACATGGAAATATCAACACTGCAATCTCTATAAACATGGAAATATCTACACCGCCAAATCTATCAACATGAAAATATCTATACCGCCATCTCCATAAACATGGAAATATCTTCACCGCCATCTGTATAAACATGGAATTATCTACACAGTTATCTCTATAAACATTGAAACATCTACACTGCCATCTCTGTAAAGGTGGAAATATATACACTGCGAGCTGTATAAACATGGAAGTATTCACACCGCTATCTGTGAAAACATGGAAAAACCAACACCACTATCTGTAAACATTTAAATATCTACAGCGCTCTCTATCTAAAGATGGAAATATCTACACCACTCTCTCTATAAACATGGAAATACCTACACCGCCATCTCTATACACATGGAAATATCTACACCGCTATCTCTATAAACATGGAACTATCTACATCGCTATGCGTGTAAACATGGAAATATCTACATAGCTACCTGTGTAACCATGGAAATATCTACACCGCTTTCTGTGTAAAGATGGAAATATCTAAAACGCAATTTGGGCAAGACGGAAATATCTACACCGCTATCTGTGTAAACATGGAAATATCTACACTGCTATCTGTATATACATGGAAATATCTACACCGCTATCCAGATAAACATGGAAATATCTACACCGCCGTCTGCTGAAACCTGGAAAAATCTACACCGCTATCTGTATAAATATGGAAATATCTTCACCGCAATCTGTATAAACATGGGAATATCTACACTGCCATCTGTGAAAAATGGAAATACCTGCAGCACAATCTGCATAAACATGGAAATATCTACACCGCTACCTGTATAAACATGGAAATATCTACACGGCTATCTGTATAAACATGGGAATATCTACACCACGATCTGTATAAACAAAGAAATATCTCCCCCGCTATCTTTATAAACATGGAAATAACTACAGCGCTATCTCTATAAACATGGAAATATCTACACCGCTATCAGTATAAACATGGAAATATCTACACCATCATCTGTATAAACATGGAAATATATACACCGCCATCTGTATAAACATGGAAATATTTACACCGCTTATCTGTAAAATATGGAAATATCTACACCACTGTCTCTAGAAACATTGAAATATCTACACCGCTATCTTAATAAACATGGGAATATCTACGCCATTATCTCTTTAAACATGGAAATAACTATACCGCAATCTGTATAAATTTGCAAATATCTACACCGTCATCTGTATAAACATGGAAATATCTACACCTCCATCTGTGTAAACATGGAAATATCTACACTGCCATCTGTATACACATGGAAATATCCACACAGCCATCTGTATAAAGATGGAAATATCTCCACCACTCTCTCTATAAACATGGAAATACCTACACCGCCATCTCTATACACATGGAAATATCTACACCGCTATCTCTATAAACATGGAAATATCTACAACGCTATCTGTGTAAACAGGGAAATACCTACAGAGCTATCTGTGTAACCACTGAAATATCTACACTGCTATCTGTGTAAAGATGGAAATTTCTACAACAAAATCTGGGCAAAGATGGAAATAACTACACCGTTATCTGTGTAAACATGAAAATATCTACACCGCTATCTGTACATACATGGAAATAACTACACCGATATCTGTATAGACATGGAAATATCTACAACGCCATCTGTATAAATATGGAAATACCTACACTGCTATCTCAATAAACATAGAAATGTCTACACCGCTATCTGTTTAAACATGGAAATATCTACATGGCTATCTCTATAAACATGGAAATATCAACACCGCCATCTCCATAAACATGGAAATACCTACACAGTCATCTGTATAATCATGGAAATACCTTCACCAATATCTGTATAAACATGGAAATATCTACACTGCCATCTGCATAAACATGGAAATACCTACACAGCCATCTCTATAAACATGGAAATCTCTACACCACTGTCTGTATAAACATAGAAATATCTGCATCGTTATCTGTGTAAACATGGAATTATCTCGAACGCTATCTCTATAAACATGGAAATATCTCCACCGCTATCAGGATGAACATAGAAATATCTACATCACTATCTGTACTAACATGGAGATATCTCCACCGCTATCTCTATAAACATGGAATGATCTACACCGACATCTGTATAAACATGGAAATATCTCCACCACAATCAGTATAAACATAGAAATATCTACACAACCATCTGTATAAACTTGGAAGTATCTACACTGCCATCTCTGTACACATGGAAATACCTACACTGCCTTCTGTATACACATGGAAATACCTACACAGCCATCTGTATCAACATGGAAATAACTACACCGCTATCTCTATAAACATGGAATTACCTACTCTGCTATCTCTATAAACATGGAAATATCTACACCACTATCTCTATAAACATGGAAATATCTACACCGCCATCTCTATAAACATGTAAATATCAACACTGCCATCTCCATAAGCATGGAACTATCTACACTGCCATCTGTAAAAACATGGAAATACCTACACTGCCATCTGTATAAAGATGAAAATATCTACATTGCGAGCTGTATAAACATGGAAATATCTACTCTGCTGTCTCTATAAACATGGAAATACCTACACTGCTATCTCTATAATCATGGAAATATCTACACCGCTAACAGTATAAACATGGAAATATCTGCAACTATACCTATATAAACATGGAAATATGTCCACCGCTATCTGTATAAACATGGAATTATCTACACCGCTATCTGTATAAACATGGATATATCTACACCCTATCTGTATAAACATGGAACTTTCTACACCGCTATATGTACAAATATGGAAATAACTACACGGCTATCTCTATGAACATGGAAATATCTTCATCGCTAACTGTTTAAACATAGAAATAACTACAACGCCATCTGTATAAACATGGAAATATCTACACCGTCATCTGTATAAAGATGGAAATATCTTCACCGTGAGCTGTATAAACATGGAAATATCTACACCGCTGTCTGTATAAACAGGGAAATATCTACACCGCTATCTCTATAAAAATGGAAATATCTACACCGACATCTACATAAACAAAGAAATATCTACACCGCCATCTGTATAAACATGGAAATATCTACACAGCTATCTGTATAAACATGGAAATATCTACACCGCTATCTGTGTAAAGATGGAAATATCTACAGTGCAATCTGTGCAAAGATGCAATTATCTACACTGCTATCTCTGTAAACATGGAAATATCTACACCGCCATCTGTATAAACGTTGAAATATTTATACCACTATCTGTATAAACATGGAAATATCAACATTGCTATCTGTATAAACATGGAAATATCCACAATGCCATCTGTATAAACATGGAAATATCTACACAGTCATCTGTATAAACATGGAAATATCTACACCACCATCTCTATAAACATGGAAATATCTACACTGCCATCTGTATACACATGGAAGTACCTACACAGCCATCTGTATAAACATGGAAACACCTACACCACTGTCTCTATTCAAATGGAAATATCTACTCAGCCATCAGTATAAACATGGAAACACCAACACCGCTATCTCTACACACATGGAAATATCTACACCGCAATCTCTATAAACATGGAAATATCTACAAAGCCATCTCTATAAACGTGCAAATATCTACACCGCCATCTCCATAAACATGGAAGTGTCTATACCACCATCTGTGTAAACATGGAAATATCTATACCGCCATCTGTATAAACATAGAGATTTCTACACCGCCATCTGTACACAGATGTAAATATCGACACCGCGTGCTGTATAAACATGGAAATATCGACACCGCTATCTGTATAAACATGGAAATACCAACACCACAATCTGTATAAACATGGAAATAACTAGACCGCTATCTGTATAAACATGGAAATATCTACTCCGCTATCTCTATAAACATGGAAATACAAACACCGCTATCTGTATAAACATGGAAATATCTACACAGCTATCTCTGTAAACATGGAAGTATATACAACACCATCTCTATAAACCTGGAAATAGCTACACCGCCATCTACATAAACAAGGAAATATCTACACTGACATCTATATAAAAATGGAAATATCTACACCGCTATCTCTATAAACATGGAAAAACTTACGCCGCTATCTGTATAAACAGGGAAATATCTATACCGCCGTCTCTATAAACATGAAAATATCTCCACCGATATCGGTATAGACATGGAAATATCTACACCGCTATCTCTATAAACATGGAAATATCTACACCACCATCTGTAAAAACATGGAAATATCTACAAAGTCATCTGTATAAACATGGAAGTATCTACACCACCATCTGTATAAACTTGGAAATATCTACTCTGCCATCTACACACAAGGACATAACTACTCAGCCATCCGTATAAACTTGGATATATCTACACCGCTATCTCTATAAACATGGAAATACCTACACCGCTATCTTTATAAACATGGAAATATCTACACTGTCAGCTGTATAAACATGCAAATATCTACACCAATATCTGTATAAACATGGAAATACCATATACCTATCTGTATAAAAATGGAAACATTTCCACCGCTATCTGCATAAACATGGAAATATCAACACAGCTATCTGTGCAAAGATGGAAATTTGTACAGCGCAATCTGTGCAAAGATGGAAATATCTACACGGCTATCTGTGTAAACATGGAAATATCTACACCACTATCTCCATAAACATGGAAATAACTACACCACCATCTCTATAAACATGGAATTATCTACACTGCAATCTCTATAAATTCAGTAATATCTACACAACCATCTATATAAACATGGAAATATCTACAAGGCCATCTGCATAAACATGGAAATATCTACACCGCCATCTGTATAAACATGGAAATATCTACAGCGCTATCTCTATAAACATGGAAATATCTGCACCGCTGTCTGTATAAACATGGAAATATCTACACCGCTATCTCTACAAACATGGTAATATCTACACCGCCGTCTGTGTAAACATGGAAATATCTACACAGTCATTTGTATAAACATGGAAATATCTACACCACCATCTCTATAACATGGAAATATCTACACTGCCATCTGTATAAACATGGGGATATCTACAACACCATCTCTATAAACATGGAAATATCTACACTGCCATCTGTGTACACATGGAAATATCTACACAACCATCAGTATAAACATGGAAACATCTACACCGCTATCTCTATACACATGGAAATACCTATACCGATATCTCTATATACATGGAAATAACTACAAAGTCATCTCAATAAACATGAAAATATCTACACCACCATCTCCATAAACATGGAACTATCTACACCTCCATCTGTGTAAACGTGGAAATATCTACACCGCTATCAGTATAAACATGGAAATATCTACACTGCCATCTGTAAAAAGATGGAAATATCTACACCGCAATTTGTATAAATATGGAAATATCTACACCGCTATCTGTATAATCATGGAAGTACCAACACCGCTATCTGTATAAACCTGGAAATAGCTACACCGCTATATATATAAACATGGAAATATCTACACGAGTATCTCCAAAAACATGGAAATAACTACAACGCCATCTCTATAAACATGGAATTATCTACACCGCTATCTCTATAAATATAGAAATAACTACACCGCCATCTCTATAAACATGGAAATATCTACACCGCCATCTGCATAAAAATGGAAATATCTACAAAGCCATATGTATAAACATGGAAATATCTACCCTGCCGTTTGTAAATAGATGGAAATATCTACACCGTGATTTGTATAAACATGGAAATATCTACACCGGTATTTGTATAAACATGGAAATATCTACACCACGATCTGTATCAACATGGAAATATCTACACCACTATCTCCAGAAGCATGGTCATGTCTACACCTCTATCTGTATAAACATGGAAATATCTACATGGCTATCTCTATAAACATGGAAATTTCTAAACCATCATCTGCATAAAATTGGAAATACCTACACAGTCTTCTGTATAAAAATGGAAATATCTACACCAACATCTGTATAAACATGGAAATATCTACACTGACACCTGTATAAAGATGGAAATATCTACACCACGAGCAGTATAAACATGGAAATATCTACAACGCTATCTGCATAAACATGGAAATACCAACACTGCTGTCTGTATAAACATGGAAATATCTACACCGCTATCTGTATAAACATGGAAATATCTACAACGCTAATTGCGTACTCATGGAAATATCTACACTGCCATCTGTATACACATAGAAATATGTACACAGCCATCAGTATAAACATGGAAACATCTACGCCGCTGTCTCTATACACATGGAAATACCTATACCGCTGTCTCTATAAACATGGAAATATCTACACCGTCATCTCTGTAAACATGAAAATATCTACACCCCCATCTCCATAAACATGGAACTATCTACACCGCAATCTGTTTAAACTTGGAAATATCTACACTGCTATCTGCATAAATATGGAAATATCTACACTGCCATCTGTATAAAGATGTAAATATCTACACCGCGAGCTGAATAAACATGGAAATATAAACACCGCTATGTGTATAAGCAAGGAAATACCAACACCGCTATCTGTATAAACGTGGAAATAGCTACACCGCTATCTATATAAACATGGAAATATCTACATCGCTATCTCCATAAAATGGAAATACCTACACCGCCATCTCTAAGATAATGGAAATATCTACACTGCCATCTGCATGAACATGGAAATATCTACACCGCCATCTCTATAAACATGGAAATATCTACACCGCAACCTGTGTAAAGATGGAAATTTCTACTCCGCAATCTGTGCAAAGACGGAAATATCTACACCGCTATCTGTGTAAACATGGAAATATCTACACCGCTATCTGTATAAACATGGAAATATCCTCCCCACCATGTGTATAAACATGGAAATATCTACGCAACTATCTGTATAAACATGGAAATAGGCACACCGCTATCTGTATAAACATGGAAAAATCTACACCGCCATCTGTATAAACATGGAAATACCTACACAGTCATCTGTATAAACATGGAAATATCTACACTGCCATCTGTATACACATGGAAATATCTATAAAGCCATCTGTATAAACATGGAAATACCTACACAGTCATCTGTATAAACATGGAAATATCTACACTGCCATCTGTATACACATGGAAATATCTATACAGCCATCTGTATAAACATGGAAATACCTACACCGCTATCTCTATAAACATGGAAATACCTACATCGCAATCTGTATAAACATGGAAATATCTACACCATTATCTGTCTAAACATGGAAATATCTACACTGCCATCGGTATAAATATGTAAATATCTACACAGCCATCTCTATAAACATGGAAATAGCTACACCGCTATCTGTATAAACATGGAAATAGACACACAGCTATCTGTATAAACATGTTAATATATACACTGCTAACTCTATAAACATGGAAATATCTCCACCGCTATCTGTATAAACATGGAAATATCTACACCGCTATCTGTATAAACATGGAAATATCGCCAACGCTATCTGTATGAACATGGAAATCGCCACACAGCTATCTGTATAATCATGGAAATGTCTACACCGCTATCTCTATAAACATGGAAATATCTCCACCGCAATCTGTATAAACATGGAAATATCTCCACCGCTATCTGTGTAAACATGGAAATAGTGACACCGCTATCTGTATAAACATGGAAACATCTACACCGCTATCTCTATAAACTTGGAAATGTCTACACCGCTATCTGTATAAACATGGAAATATCTACACAGCCATCTCTATAAACATGGAAATACCCTCACCGCCATCTGTATAAACTGGGAAATAACTACACTGTCATCTGTATAAACCTGGGAATATCTACACCACTATCTGTATAAACATGAAAATATCTACACTGCCATCTGTATAAACATGTAAATAAATACACAGACATCTCTATAAACATGGAAATATCTACACCGCTATCTGTATGAACATGGAAATAGCCACACCGCTATCTGTATTAACATGGAAATATCTACACCGCCATCTGTAAAACATGGAAATATCTACACAGTCATCTGTATAAACATGGAAATATCTACACCTCCATCTGTATAAACATGGAAATATCTACACTGCCATCTGTATACACATGGATATATCCACACAGCCATCTGTATAAACATGGAAATATCTACACCGCTATCTCTATAAACATGGAAATACCTACACCGCAATCAATATTAACATGGAAATATTTACACCATTATCTGTCTAAACATGGAAATATCTACACTGCCATCTGTATAAGTTCGTAAATATCTACACAGCCATCTCTATAAACATGGAAATATCTACACCGCTCTCTGTATAAACATGGAAATAGCCACACCGCTATCTGTATAAACATGGAAATATCTACACCGCCATCTGTAAAAACATGGAAATACCTACACAGTCATCTGTATCAACATGGAAATATCTACACCTCCATCTGTATAAACATGGAAATATCTACACTGCCATCTGTATCAATATGTAAATACCTACACAGCCATCTCTATAAACATGGAAATATGTACACCGCTATCTGTATAAACATGGAAATAGCCACACAGCTATCTGTATAAACATGGAAATATCTACACCGCTATCTCTATAAACATGGAAATATCTGCACCGCTATCTGTATAAACATGGATATATCTCCACCACTATCTGTATAAACATGGAAATATCTACACCGCTATCTGTATAAACATGGAAATAGTGACACCGCTATCTGTATAAATATGGAAATATCTACACCGCTATCTCTATAATCATGGAAATGTCTACACCGCTATCTGTATAAACATGGAAATATCTACATGGCTTTCTCTATAAACATGGAAATATCTACACCACCATCTGTATAAACATGGAAATACCTACACAGTCATCTGTATAAACATGGAAATATCTACATGGCTTTCTCTATAAACATGGAAATATCTACACCACCATCTGTATAAACATGGAAATACCTACATAGTCATCTGTATAAACCTGGAAATATCTACACCACTATCTGTATAAACATGGAAATATCTACACTGCCATCTGTATAAACATGTAAATATCTACACATCCATCTCTATAAACATGGAAATATCTACGCCGCTATCTGTATAAACATGGAAATAGCCACACCGCTATCTGTATAAACATGGAAATATCTACACAGCCATCTGTATAAACATGGAAATACCTACACAGTCATCTGTATAAACATGGAAATATCTACACCACTGTCTGTACAAACATGGAAATATCTACACTGCCATCTGTATAAACATGGAAATATCTACACAGCCATCTCTATAAACATGGAAATATCTTCACTGCTATCTGTATAAACATGGAAATTGCCACACCGCTATCTGTATAAACACGGAAATATCTACACCGACATGTGTAAAAATATGAAAATATCTACACAGTCATCTGTATAAACATGGAAATATCTCCACCGCTATCTGTATAAACATGGAAATATCTACACCGCCATCTGTAAAAACATGGAAATATCTACACAGTCATCTGTATAAACATGGAAATATCTACACCTCCATCTTTATAAACATGGAAATACCTATACTGCCATCTGTATACACATGGAAATATCTACACAGCCATCTGTATAAACATGGAAATATCTACACCATTATCTGTCTAAACATGGAAATATCTACACTGCCATCTATATAAATATGTAAATATCTACACAGCCATCTCTATAAACATGGAAATATCTAAACCGCTATCTGTTTAAACAGGAAAATAGCCACGCAGCTATTTGTATAAACATGGAAATATATACACTTCTATCTCTATAAACATGGAAATATCTCCACCGCTATCTGTATAAACATGGAAATATCTCCACCGCCATCTGTATAAACATGTAAATATCTACACATCCATCTCTATAAACATGGAAATATCTACGCCGCTATCTGTATAAACATGGAAATAGCCACACCGCTATCTGTATAAACATGGAAATATCTACACCGCCATCTGTATAAACATGGAAATATCTACGCCACTATCTGTATAAACATGGAAATAGGCACACCGCTATCTGTATAAACATGGAAAAATCTACACCGCCATCTGTATAAACATGGAAATACCTACACAGTCATCTGTATAAACATGGAAATATCTACACTGCCATCTGTATACACATGGAAATATCTATACAGCCATCTGTATAAACATGGAAATACCTACACCGCTATCTCTATAAACATGGAAATACCTACATCGCAATCTGTATAAACATGGAAATATCTACACCATTATCTGTCTAAACATGGAAATATCTACACTGCCATCGGTATAAATATGTAAATATCTACACAGCCATCTCTATAAACATGGAAATAGCTACACCGCTATCTGTATAAACATGGAAATAGACACACAGCTATCTGTATAAACATGTTAATATATACACTGCTAACTCTATAAACATGGAAATATCTCCACCGCTATCTGTATAAACATGGAAATATCTCCACCGCTATCTGTATAAACATGGAAATATCGCCAACGCTATCTGTATGAACATGGAAATCGCCACACAGCTATCTGTATAATCATGGAAATGTCTACACCGCTATCTCTATAGACATGGAAATATCTCCACCGCAATCTGTATAAACATGGAAATATCTCCACCGCTATCTGTGTAAACATGGAAATAGTGACACCGCTATCTGTATAAATATGGAAACATCTACACCGCTATCTCTATAAACTTGGAAATGTCTACACCGCTATCTGTATAAACATGGAAATATCTACACAGCCATCTCTATAAACATGGAAATATCCTCACCGCCATCTGTATAAACTGGGAAATAACTACACAGTCATCTGTATAAACCTGGGAATATCTACACCACTATCTGTATAAACATGAAAATATCTACACTGCCATCTGTATAAACATGTAAATAAATACACAGACATCTCTATAAACATGGAAATATCTACACCGCTATCTGTATGAACATGGAAATAGCCACACCGCTATCTGTATTAACATGGAAATATCTACACCGCCATCTGTAAAACATGGAAATATCTACACAGTCATCTGTATAAACATGGAAATATCTACACCTCCATCTGTATAAACATGGAAATATCTACACTGCCATCTGTATACACATGGATATATCCACACAGCCATCTGTATAAACATGGAAATATCTACACCGCTATCTCTATAAACATGGAAATACCTACACCGCAATCAATATTAACATGGAAATATTTACACCATTATCTGTCTAAACATGGAAATATCTACACTGCCATCTGTATAAGTTCGTAAATATCTACACAGCCATCTCTATAAACATGGAAATATCTACACCGCTCTCTGTATAAACATGGAAATAGCCACACCGCTATCTGTATAAACATGGAAATATCTACACCGCCATCTGTAAAAACATGGAAATACCTACACAGTCATCTGTATCAACATGGAAATATCTACACTTCCATCTGTATAAACATGGAAATATCTACACTGCCATCTGTATCAATATGTAAATACCTACACAGCCATCTCTATAAACATGGAAATATGTACACCGCTATCTGTATAAACATGGAAATACCCACACAGCTATCTGTATAAACATGGAAATATCTACACCGCTATCTCTATAAACATGGAAATATCTGCACCGCTATCTGTATAAACATGGATATATCTCCACCACTATCTGTATAAACATGGAAATATCTACACCGCTATCTGTATAAACATGGAAATAGTGACACCGCTATCTGTATAAATATGGAAATATCTACACCGCTATCTCTATAATCATGGAAATGTCTACACCGCTATCTGTATAAACATGGAAATATCTACATGGCTTTCCCTATAAACATGGAAATATCTACACCACCATCTGTATAAACATGGAAATACCTACACAGTCATCTGTATAAACATGGAAATAACTACATGGCTTTCTCTATAAACATGGAAATATCTACACCATCATCTGTATAAACATGGAAATACCTACACAGTCATCTGTATAAACCTGGAAATATCTACACCACTATCTGTATAAACATGGAAATATCTACACTGCCATCTGTATAAACATGTAAATATCTACACATCCATCTCTATAAACATGGAAATATCTACGCCGCTATCTGTATAAACATGGAAATAGCCACACCGCTATCTGTATAAACATGGAAATATCTACACAGCCATCTGTATAAACATGGAAATACCTACACAGTCATCTGTATAAACATGGAAATATCTACACCACTGTCTGTACAAACATGGAAATATCTACACTGCCATCTGTATAAACATGGAAATATCTACACAGCCATCTCTATAAACATGGAAATATCTTCACTGCTATCTGTATAAACATGGAAATAGCCACACCGCTATCTGTATAAACATGGAAATATCTACAACGACATGTGTAAAAATATGAAAATATCTACACAGTCATCTGTATAAACATGGAAATATCTCCACCGCTATCTGTATAAACATGGAAATATCTACACCGCCATCTGTAAAAACATGGAAATATCTACACAGTCATCTGTATAAACATGGAAATATCTACACCTCCATCTTTATAAACATGGAAATATCTATACTGCCATCTGTATACACATGGAAATATCTACACAGCCATCTGTATAAACATGGAAATATCTACACCATTATCTGTCTAAACATGGAAATATCTACACTGCCATCTATATAAATATGTAAATATCTACACAGCCATCTCTATAAACATGGAAATATCTACACCGCTATCTGTTTAAACAGGAAAATAGCCACGCAGCTATTTGTATAAACATGGAAATATATACACTTCTATCTCTATAAACATGGAAATATCTCCACCGCTATCTGTATAAACATGGAAATATCTCCACCGCCATCTGTATAAACATGTAAATATCTACACATCCATCTCTATAAACATGGAAATATCTACGCCGCTATCTGTATAAACATGGAAATAGCCACACCGCTATCTGTATAAACATGGAAATATCTACACCGCCATCTGTATAAACATGGAAATATCTACGCCACTATCTGTATAAACATGGAAATAGGCACACCGCTATCTGTATAAACATGGAAAAATCTACACCGCCATCTGTATAAACATGGAAATACCTACACAGTCATCTGTATAAACATGGAAATATCTACACTGCCATCTGTATACACATGGAAATATCTATACAGCCATCTGTATAAACATGGAAATACCTACACCGCTATCTCTATAAACATGGAAATACCTACATCGCAATCTGTATAAACATGGAAATATCTACACCATTATCTGTCTAAACATGGAAATATCTACACTGCCATCTGTATAAATATGTAAATATCTACACAGCCATCTCTATAAACATGGAAATATCTACACCGCTATCTGTATAAACATGGAAATAGCCACACAGCTATCTGTATAAACATGTTAACATATACACTGCTAACTCTATAAACATGGAAATATCTCCACCGCTATCTGTATAAACATGGAAATATCTCCACCGCTATCTGTATAAACATGGAAATATCGCCAACGCTATCTGTATGAACATGGAAATCGCCACACAGCTATCTGTATAATCATGGAAATGTCTACACCGCTATCTCTATAAACATGGAAATATCTCCACCGCAATCTGTATAAACATGGAAATATCTCCACCGCTATCTGTGTAAACATGGAAATAGTGACACCGCTATCTGTATAAACATGGAAACATCTACACCGCTATCTCTATAAACTTGGAAATGTCTACACCGCTATCTGTATAAACATGGAAATATCTACACAGCCATCTCTATAAACATGGAAATATCCTCACCGCCATCTGTATAAACTGGGAAATAACTACACAGTCATCTGTATAAACCTGGGAATATCTACACCACTATCTGTATAAACATGAAAATATCTACACTGTCATCTGTATAAACATGTAAATAAATACACAGACATCTCTATAAACATGGAAATATCTACACCGCTATCTGTATGAACATGGAAATAGCCACACCGCTATCTGTATTAACATGGAAATATCTACACCGCCATCTGTAAAACATGGAAATATCTACAGAGTCATCTGTATAAACAAGGAAAAATCTACACCTCCATCTGTATAAACATGGAAATATCTACACTGCCATCTGTATACACATGGATATATCCACACAGCCATCTGTATAAACATGGAAATATCTACACCGCTATCTCTATAAACATGGAAATACCTACACCGCAATCAATATTAACATGGAAATATTTACACCATTATCTGTCTAAACATGGAAATATCTACACTGCCATCTGTATAAGTTTGTAAATATCTACACAGCCATCTCTATAAACATGGAAATATCTACACCACTCTCTGTATAAACATGGAAATAGCCACACCGCTATCTGTATAAACATGGAAATATCTACACCGCCATCTGTAAAAACATGGAAATACCTACACAGTCATCTGTATCAACATGGAAATATCTACACCTCCATCTGTATAAACATGGAAATATCTACACTGCCATCTGTATCAACATGTAAATACCTACACAGCCATCTCTATAAACATGGAAATATGTACACCGCTATCTGTATAAACATGGAAATAGCCACACAGCTATCTGTATAAACATGGAAATATCTACACCGCTATCTCTAGAAACATGGAAATATCTGCAACGCTCTCTGTATAAACATGGATATATCTCCACCGCTATCTGTATAAACATGGAAATATCTACACCGCTATCTGTATAAACATGGAAATAGTGACACCGCTATCTGTATAAATATGGAAATATCTACACCGCTATCTCTATAATCATGGAAATGTCTACACCGCTATCTGTATAAACATGGAAATATCTACATGGCTTTCTCTATAAACATGGAAATACCTACACCACCATCTGTATAAACATGGAAATACCTACACAGTCATCTGTATAAACCTGGAAATATCTACACCACTATCTGTATAAACATGGAAATATCTACACTGCCATCTGTATAAACATGTAAATATCTACACATCCATCTCTATAAACATGGAAATATCTACGCCGCTATCTGTATAAACATGGAAATAGCCACACCGCTATCTGTATAAACATGGAAATATCTACACAGCCATCTGTATAAACATGGAAATACCTACACAGTCATCTGTATAAACATGGAAATATCTACACCACTGTCTGTACAAACATGGAAATATCTACACTGCCATCTGTATAAACATGGAAATATCTACACAGCCATCTCTATAAACATGGAAATATCTTCACTGCTATCTGTATAAACATGGAAATAGCCACACCGCTATCTGTATAAACACGGAAATATCTACACCGACATGTGTAAAAATATGAAAATATCTACACAGTCATCTGTATAAACATGGAAATATCTCCACCGCTATCTGTATAAACATGGAAATATCTACACCGCCATCTGTAAAAACATGGAAATATCTACACACTCATCTGTATAAACATGGAAATATCTACACCTCCATCTTTATAAACATGGAAATATCTATACTGCCATCTGTATACACATGGAAATATCTACACAGCCATCTGTATAAACATGGAAATATCTACACCATTATCTGTCTAAACATGGAAATATCTACACTGCCATCTATATAAATATGTAAATATCTACACAGCCATCTCTATAAACATGGAAATATCTACACCGCTATCTGTTTAAACAGGAAAATAGCCACGCAGCTATTTGTATAAACATGGAAATATATACACTTCTATCTCTATAAACATGGAAATATCTCCACCGCTATCTGTATAAACATGGAAATATCTCCACCGCCATCTGTATATACATGTAAATATCTACACATCCATCTCTATAAACATGGAAATACCTACGCCGCTATCTGTATAAACATGGAAATAGCCACACCGCTATCTGTATAAACATGGAAATATCTACACCGCCATCTGTATAAACATGGAAATATCTACGCCACTATCTGTATAAACATGGAAATAGGCACACCGCTATCTGTATAAACATGGAAAAATCTACACCGCCATCTGTATAAACATGGAAATACCTACACAGTCATCTGTATAAACATGGAAATATCTACACTGCCATCTGTATACACATGGAAATATCTATACAGCCATCTGTATAAACATGGAAATACCTACACCGCTATCTCTATAAACATGGAAATACCTACATCGCAATCTGTATAAACATGGAAATATCAACACCATTATCTGTCTAAACATGGAAATATCTACACTGCCATCTGTATAAATATGTAAATATCTACACAGCCATCTCTATAAACATGGAAATATCTACACCGCTATCTGTATAAACATGGAAATAGCCACACAGCTATCTGTATAAACATGTTAATATATACACTGCTAACTCTATAAACATGGAAATATCTCCACCGCTATCTGTATAAACATGGAAATATCTCCACCGCTATCTGTATAAACATGGAAATATCGCCAACGCTATCTGTATGAACATGGAAATCGCCACACAGCTATCTGTATAATCATGGAAATGTCTACACCGCTATCTCTATAAACATGGAAATATCTCCACCGCAATCTGTATAAACATGGAAATATCTCCACCGCTATCTGTGTAAACATGGAAATAGTGACACCGCTATCTGTATAAATATGGAAACATCTACACCGCTATCTCTATAAACTTGGAAATGTCTACACCGCTATCTGTATAAACATGGAAATATCTACACAGCCATCTCTATAAACATGGAAATATCCTCACCGCCATCTGTATAAACTGGGAAATAACTACACAGTCATCTGTATAAACCTGGGAATATCTACACCACTATCTGTATAAACATGAAAATATCTACACTGCCATCTGTATAAACATGTAAATAAATACACAGACATCTCTATAAACATGGAAATATCTACACCGCTATCTGTATGAACATGGAAATAGCCACACCGCTATCTGTATTAACATGGAAATATCTACACCGCCATCTGTAAAACATGGAAATATCTACACAGTCATCTGTATAAACATGGAAATATCTACACCTCCATCTGTATAAACATGGAAATATCTACACTGCCATCTGTATACACATGGATATATCCACACAGCCATCTGTATAAACATGGAAATATCTACACCGCTATCTCTATAAACATGGAAATACCTACACCGCAATCAATATTAACATGGAAATATTTACACCATTATCTGTCTAAACATGGAAATATCTACACTGCCATCTGTATAAGTTCGTAAATATCTACACAGCCATCTCTATAAACATGGAAATATCTACACCGCTCTCTGTATAAACATGGAAATAGCCACACCGCTATCTGTATAAACATGGAAATATCTACACCGCCATCTGTAAAAACATGGAAATACCTACACAGTCATCTGTATCAACATGGAAATATCTACACTTCCATCTGTATAAACATGGAAATATCTACACTGCCATCTGTATCAATATGTAAATACCTACACAGCCATCTCTATAAACATGGAAATATGTACACCGCTATCTGTATAAATATGGAAATAGCCACACAGCTATCTGTATAAACATGGAAATATCTACACCGCTATCTCTATAAACATGGAAATATCTGCACCTCTATCTGTATAAACATGGATATATCTCCACCACTATCTGTATAAACATGGAAATATCTACACCGCTATCTGTATAAACATGGAAATAGTGACACCGCTATCTGTATAAATATGGAAATATCTGCACCGCTATCTCTATAATCATGGAAATGTCTACACCGCTATCTGTATAAACATGGAAATATCTACATGGCTTTCTCTATAAACATGGAAATATCTACACCACCATCTGTATAAACATGGAAATACCTACACAGTCATCTGTATAAACATGGAAATATCTACATGGCTTTCTCTATAAACATGGAAATATCTACACCACCATCTGTATAAACATGGAAATACCTACACAGTCATCTGTATAAACCTGGAAATATCTACACCACTATCTGTATAAACATGGAAATATCTACACTGCCATCTGTATAAACATGTAAATAACTACACATCCATCTCTATAAACATGGAAATATCTACACCGCTATCTGTATAAACATGGAAATAGCCACACCGCTATCTGTATAAACATGGAAATATCTACACAGCCATCTGTATAAACATGGAAATACCTACACAGTCATCTGTATAAACATGGAAATATCTACACCACTGTCTGTACAAACATGGAAATATCTACACTGCCATCTGTATAAACATGGAAATATCTACACAGCCATCTCTATAAACATGGAAATATCTTCACTGCTATCTGTATAAACATGGAAATAGCCACACCGCTATCTGTATAAACACGGAAATATCTACACCGACATGTGTAAAAATATGAAAATATCTACACAGTCATCTGTATAAACATGGAAATATCTCCACCGCTATCTGTATAAACATGGAAATATCTACACCGCCATCTGTAAAAACATGGAAATATCTACACAGTCATCTGTATAAACATGGAAATATCTACACCTCCATCTTTATAAACATGGAAATATCTATACTGCCATCTGTATACACATGGAAATATCTACACAGCCATCTGTATAAACATGGAAATATCTACACCATTATCTGTCTAAACATGGAAATATCTACACTGCCATCTATATAAATATGTAAATATCTACACAGCCATCTCTATAAACATGGAAATATCTACACCGCTATCTGTTTAAACAGGAAAATAGCCACGCAGCTATTTGTATAAACATGGAAATATATACACTTCTATCTCTATAAACATGGAAATATCTCCACCGCTATCTGTATAAACATGGAAATATCTCCACCGCCATCTGTATAAACATGTAAATATCTACACATCCATCTCTATAAACATGGAAATACCTACGCCGCTATCTGTATAAACATGGAAATAGCCACACCGCTATCTGTATAAACATGGAAATATCTACACCGCCATCTGTATAAACATGGAAATATCTACGCCACTATCTGTATAAACATGGAAATAGGCACACCGCTATCTGTATAAACATGGAAAAATCTACACCGCCATCTGTATAAACATGGAAATACCTACACAGTCATCTGTATAAACATGGAAATATCTACACTGCCATCTGTATACACATGGAAATATCTATACAGCCATCTGTATAAACATGGAAATACCTACACCGCTATCTCTATAAACATGGAAATACCTACATCGCAATCTGTATAAACATGGAAATATCAACACCATTATCTGTCTAAACATGGAAATATCTACACTGCCATCTGTATAAATATGTAAATATCTACACAGCCATCTCTATAAACATGGAAATATCTACACCGCTATCTGTATAAACATGGAAATAGCCACACAGCTATCTGTATAAACATGTTAATATATACACTGCTAACTCTATAAACATGGAAATATCTCCACCGCTATCTGTATAAACATGGAAATATCTCCACCGCTATCTGTATAAACATGGAAATATCGCCAACGCTATCTGTATGAACATGGAAATCGCCACACAGCTATCTGTATAATCATGGAAATGTCTACACCGCTATCTCTATAAACATGGAAATATCTCCACCGCAATCTGTATAAACATGGAAATATCTCCACCGCTATCTGTGTAAACATGGAAATAGTGACACCGCTATCTGTATAAACATGGAAACATCTACACCGCTATCTCTATAAACTTGGAAATGTCTACACCGCTATCTGTATAAACATGGAAATATCTACACAGCCATCTCTATAAACATGGAAATATCCTCACCGCCATCTGTATAAACTGGGAAATAACTACACAGTCATCTGTATAAACCTGGGAATATCTACATGGCTTTCTCTATAAACATGGAAATATCTACACCACCATCTGTATAAACATGGAAATACCTACACAGTCATCTGTATAAACCTGGAAATATCTACACCACTATCTGTATAAACATGGAAATATCTACACTGCCATCTGTATAAACATGTAAATATCTACACATCCATCTCTATAAACATGGAAATATCTACGCCGCTATCTGTATAAACATGGAAATAGCCACACCGCTATCTGTATAAACATGGAAATATCTACACAGCCATCTGTATAAACATGGAAATACCTAAACAGTCATCTGTATAAACATGGAAATATCTACACCACTGTCTGTACAAACATGGAATTATCTACACTGCCATCTGTATAAACATGGAAATATCTACACAGCCATCTCTATAAACATGGAAATATCTTCAATGCTATCTGTATAAACATGGAAATAGCCACACCGCTATCTGTATAAACACGGAAATATCTACACCGACATGTGTAAAAATATGAAAATATCTACACAGTCATCTGTATAAACATGGAAATATCTCCACCGCTATCTGTATAAACATGGAAATATCTACACCGCCATCTGTAAAAACATGGAAATATCTACACAGTCATCTGTATAAACATGGAAATATCTACACCTCCATCTTTATAAACATGGAAATATCTATACTGCCATCTGTATACACATGGAAATATCTACACAGCCATCTGTATAAACATGGAAATATCTACACCATTATCTGTCTAAACATGGAAATATCTACACTGCCATCTATATAAATATGTAAATATCTACACAGCCATCTCTATAAACATGGAAATATCTACACCGCTATCTGTTTAAACAGGAAAATAGCCACGCAGCTATTTGTATAAACATGGAAATATATACACTTCTATCTCTATAAACATGGAAATATCTCCACCGCTATCTGTATAAACATGGAAATAGCCACACCGCTATCTGTATAAACATGGAAATATCTACACAGCCATCTGTATAAACATGGAAATTCCTACACAGTCATCTGTATAAACATGGAAATATCTACACCACTGTCTGTACAAACATGGAAATATCTACACTGCCATCTGTATAAACATGGAAGTATCTACACAGCCATCTCTATAAACATGGAAATATCTTCACTGCTATCTGTATAAACATGGAAATAGCCACACCGCTATCTGTATAAACACGGAAATATCTACACCGACATGTGTAAAAATATGAAAATATCTACACAGTCATCTGTATAAACATGGAAATATCTCCACCGCTATCTGTATAAACATGGAAATATCTACACCGCCATCTGTAAAAACATGGAAATATCTACACAGTCATCTGTATAAACATGGAAATATCTACACCTCCATCTTTATAAACATGGAAATATCTATACTGCCATCTGTATACACATGGAAATATCTACACAGCCATCTGTATAAACATGGAAATATCTACACCATTATCTGTCTAAACATGGAAATATCTACACTGCCATCTATATAAATATGTAAATATCTACACAGCCATCTCTATAAACATGGAAATATCTACACCGCTATCTGTTTAAACAGGAAAATAGCCACGCAGCTATTTGTATAAACATGGAAATATATACACTTCTATCTCTATAAACATGGAAATATCTCCACCGCTATCTGTATAAACATGGAAATATCTCCACCGCCATCTGTATAAACATGTAAATATCTACACATCCATCTCTATAAACATGGAAATACCTACGCCGCTATCTGTATAAACATGGAAATAGCCACACCGCTATCTGTATAAACATGGAAATATCTACACCGCCATCTGTATAAACATGGAAATATCTACGCCACTGTCTGTATAAACATGGAAATAGGCACACCGCTATCTGTATAAACATGGAAAAATCTACACCGCCATCTGTATAAACATGGAAATACCTACACAGTCATCTGTATAAACATGGAAATATCTACACTGCCATCTGTATACACATGGAAATATCTATACAGCCATCTGTATAAACATGGAAATACCTACACCGCTATCTCTATAAACATGGAAATACCTACATCGCAATCTGTATAAACATGGAAATATCAACACCATTATCTGTCTAAACATGGAAATATCTACACTGCCATCTGTATAAATATGTAAATATCTACACAGCCATCTCTATAAACATGGAAATATCTACACCGCTATCTGTATAAACATGGAAATAGCCACACAGCTATCTTTATAAACATGTTAATATATACACTGCTAACTCTATAAACATGGAAATATCTCCACCGCTATCTGTATAAACATGGAAATATCTCCACCGCTATCTGTATAAACATGGAAATATCGCCAACGCTATCTGTATGAACATGGAAATCGCCACACAGCTATCTGTATAATCATGGAAATGTCTACACCGCTATCTCTGTAAACATGGAAATATCTCCACCGCAATCTGTATAAACATGGAAATATCTCCACCGCTATCTGTGTAAACATGGAAATAGTGACACCGCTATCTGTATAAACATGGAAACATCTACACCGCTATCTCTATAAACTTGGAAATGTCTACACCGCTATCTGTATAAACATGGAAATATCTACACAGCCATCTCTATAAACATGGAAATATCCTCACCGCCATCTGTATAAACTGGGAAATAACTACACAGTCATCTGTATAAACCTGGGAATATCTACATGGCTTTCTCTATAAACATGGCAATATCTACACCACCATCTGTATAAACATGGAAATACCTACACAGTCATCTGTATAAACCTGGAAATATCTACACCACTATCTGTATAAACATGGAAATATCTACACTGCCATCTGTATAAACATGTAAATATCTACACATCCATCTCTATAAACATGGAAATATCTACGCCGCTATCTGTATAAACATGGAAATAGCCACACCGCTATCTGTATAAACATGGAAATATCTACACAGCCATCTGTATAAACATGGAAATACCTAAACAGTCATCTGTATAAACATGGAAATATCTACACCACTGTCTGTACAAACATGGAATTATCTACACTGCCATCTGTATAAACATGGAAATATCTACACAGCCATCTCTATAAACATGGAAATATCTTCAATGCTATCTGTATAAACATGGAAATAGCCACACCGCTATCTGTATAAACACGGAAATATCTACACCGACATGTGTAAAAATGTGAAAATATCTACAGAGTCATCTGTATAAACATGGAAATATCTCCACCGCTATCTGTATAAACATGGAAATATCTACACCGCCATCTGTAAAAACATGGAAATATCTACACAGTCATCTGTATAAACATGGAAATATCTACACCTCCATCTTTATAAACATGGAAATATCTATACTGCCATCTGTATACACATGGAAATATCTACACAGCCATCTGTATAAACATGGAAATATCTACACCATTATCTGTCTAAACATGGAAATATCTACACTGCCATCTATATAAATATGTAAATATCTACACAGCCATCTCTATAAACATGGAAATATCTACACCGCTATCTGTTTAAACAGGAAAATAGCCACGCAGCTATTTGTATAAACATGGAAATATATACACTTCTATCTCTATAAACATGGAAATATCTCCACCGCTATCTGTATAAACATGGAAATAGCCACACCGCTATCTGTATAAACATGGAAATATCTACACAGCCATCTGTATAAACATGGAAATTCCTACACAGTCATCTGTATAAACATGGAAATATCTACACCACTGTCTGTACAAACATGGAAATATCTACACTGCCATCTGTATAAACATGGAAATATCTACACAGCCATCTCTATAAACATGGAAATATCTTCACTGCTATCTGTATAAACATGGAAATAGCCACACCGCTATCTGTATAAACACGGAAATATCTACACCGACATGTGTAAAAATATGAAAATATCTACACAGTCATCTGTATAAACATGGAAATATCTCCACCGCTATCTGTATAAACATGGAAATATCTACACCGCCATCTGTAAAAACATGGAAATATCTACACAGTCATCTGTATAAACATGGAAATATCTACACCTCCATCTTTATAAACATGGAAATATCTATACTGCCATCTGTATACACATGGAAATATCTACACAGCCATCTGTATAAACATGGAAATATCTACACCATTATCTGTCTAAACATGGAAATATCTACACTGCCATCTATATAAATATGTAAATATCTACACAGCCATCTCTATAAACATGGAAATATCTACACCGCTATCTGTTTAAACAGGAAAATAGCCACGCAGCTATTTGTATAAACATGGAAATATATACACTTCTATCTCTATAAACATGGAAATATCTCCACCGCTATCTGTATAAACATGGAAATATCTCCACCGCCATCTGTATAAACATGTAAATATCTACACATCCATCTCTATAAACATGGAAATACCTACGCCGCTATCTGTATAAACATGGAAATAGCCACACCGCTATCTGTATAAACATGGAAATATCTACACCGCCATCTGTATAAACATGGAAATATCTACGCCACTGTCTGTATAAACATGGAAATAGGCACACCGCTATCTGTATAAACATGGAAAAATCTACACCGCCATCTGTATAAACATGGAAATACCTACACAGTCATCTGTATAAACATGGAAATATCTACACTGCCATCTGTATACACATGGAAATATCTATACAGCCATCTGTATAAACATGGAAATACCTACACCGCTATCTCTATAAACATGGAAATACCTACATCGCAATCTGTATAAACATGGAAATATCAACACCATTATCTGTCTAAACATGGAAATATCTACACTGCCATCTGTATAAATATGTAAATATCTACACAGCCATCTCTATAAACATGGAAATATCTACACCGCTATCTGTATAAACATGGAAATAGCCACACAGCTATCTTTATAAACATGTTAATATATACACTGCTAACTCTATAAACATGGAAATATCCCCACCGCTATCTGTATAAACATGGAAATATCTCCACCGCTATCTGTATAAACATGGAAATATCGCCAACGCTATCTGTATGAACATGGAAATCGCCACACAGCTATCTGTATAATCATGGAAATGTCTACACCGCTATCTCTATAAACATGGAAATATCTCCACCGCAATCTGTATAAACATGGAAATATCTCCACCGCTATCTGTGTAAACATGGAAATAGTGACACCGCTATCTGTATAAACATGGAAACATCTACACCACTATCTCTATAAACTTGGAAATGTCTACACCGCTATCTGTATAAACATGGAAATATCTACACAGCCATCTCTATAAACATGGAAATATCCTCACCGCCATCTGTATAAACTGGGAAATAACTACACAGTCATCTGTATAAACCTGGGAATATCTACATGGCTTTCTCTATAAACATGGAAATATCTACACCACCATCTGTATAAACATGGAAATACCTACACAGTCATCTGTATAAACCTGGAAATATCTACACCACTATCTGTATAAACATGGAAATATCTACACTGCCATCTGTATAAACATGTAAATATCTACACATCCATCTCTATAAACATGGAAATATCTACGCCGCTATCTGTATAAACATGGAAATAGCCACACCGCTATCTGTATAAACATGGAAATATCTACACAGCCATCTGTATAAACATGGAAATACCTACACAGTCATCTGTATAAACATGGAAATATCTACACCACTGTCTGTACAAACATGGAAATATCTACACTGCCATCTGTATAAACATGGAAATATCTACACAGCCATCTCTATAAACATGGAAATATCTTCACTGCTATCTGTATAAACATGGAAATAGCCACACCGCTATCTGTATAAACACGGAAATATCTACACCGACATGTGTAAAAATATGAAAATATCTACACAGTCATCTGTATAAACATGGAAATATCTCCACCGCTATCTGTATAAACATGGAAATATCTACACCGCCATCTGTAAAAACATGGAAATATCTACACAGTCATCTGTATAAACATGGAAATATCTACACCTCCATCTTTATAAACATGGAAATAGCTATACTGCCATCTGTATACACATGGAAATATCTACACAGCCATCTGTATAAACATGGAAATATCTACACCATTATCTGTCTAAACATGGAAATATCTACACTGCCATCTATATAAATATGTAAATATCTACACAGCCATCTCTATAAACATGGAAATATCTACACCGCTATCTGTTTAAACAGGAAAATAGCCACGCAGCTATTTGTATAAACATGGAAATATATACACTTCTATCTCTATAAACATGGAAATATCTCCACCGCTATCTGTATAAACATGGAAATAGCCACACCGCTATCTGTATAAACATGGAAATAGCTACACAGCCATCTGTATAAACATGGAAATACCTACACAGTCATCTGTATAAACATGGAAATATCTACACCACTGTCTGTACAAACATGGAAATATCTACACTGCCATCTGTATAAACATGGAAATATCTACACAGCCATCTCTATAAACATGGAAATATCTTCACTGCTATCTGTATAAACATGGAAATAGCCACACCGCTATCTGTATAAACACGGAAATATCTACACCGACATGTGTAAAAATATGAAAATATCTACACAGTCATCTGTATAAACATGGAAATATCTCCACCGCTATCTGTATAAACATGGAAATATCTACACCACCATCTGTAAAAACATGGAAATATCTACACAGTCATCTGTATAAACATGGAAATATCTACACCTCCATCTTTATAAACATGGAAATATCTATACTGCCATCTGTATACACATGGAAATATCTACACAGCCATCTGTATAAACATGGAAATATCTACACCATTATCTGTCTAAACATGGAAATATCTACACTGCCATCTATATAAATATGTAAATATCTACACAGCCATCTCTATAAACATGGAAATATCTACACCGCTATCTGTTTAAACAGGAAAATAGCCACGCAGCTATTTGTATAAACATGGAAATATATACACTTCTATCTCTATAAACATGGAAATATCTCCACCGCTATCTGTATAAACATGGAAATATCTCCACCGCCATCTGTATAAACATGTAAATATCTACACATCCATCTCTATAAACATGGAAATACCTACGCCGCTATCTGTATAAACATGGAAATAGCCACACCGCTATCTGTATAAACATGGAAATATCTACACCGCCATCTGTATAAACATGGAAATATCTACGCCACTATCTGTATAAACATGGAAATAGGCACACCGCTATCTGTATAAACATGGAAAAATCTACACCGCCATCTGTATAAACATGGAAATACCTACACAGTCATCTGTATAAACATGGAAATATCTACACTGCCATCTGTATACACATGGAAATATCTATACAGCCATCTGTATAAACATGGAAATACCTACACCGCTATCTCTATAAACATGGAAATACCTACATCGCAATCTGTATAAACATGGAAATATCAACACCATTATCTGTCTAAACATGGAAATATCTACACTGCCATCTGTATAAATATGTAAATATCTACACAGCCATCTCTATAAACATGGAAATATCTACACCGCTATCTGTATAAACATGGAAATAGCCACACAGCTATCTGTATAAACATGTTAATATATACACTGCTAACTCTATAAACATGGAAATATCTCCACCGCTATCTGTATAAACATGGAAATATCTCCACCGCTATCTGTATAAACATGGAAATATCGCCAACGCTATCTGTATGAACATGGAAATCGCCACACAGCTATCTGTATAATCATGGAAATGTCTACACCGCTATCTCTATAAACATGGAAATATCTCCACCGCAATCTGTATAAACATGGAAATATCTCCACCGCTATCTGTGTAAACATGGAAATAGTGACACCGCTATCTGTATAAACATGGAAACATCTACACCGCTATCTCTATAAACTTGGAAATGTCTACACCGCTATCTGTATAAACATGGAAATATCTACACAGCCATCTCTATAAACATGGAAATATCCTCACCGCCATCTGTATAAACTGGGAAATAACTACACAGTCATCTGTATAAACCTGGGAATATCTACATGGCTTTCTCTATAAACATGGAAATATCTACACCACCATCTGTATAAACATGGAAATACCTACACAGTCATCTGTATAAACCTGGAAATATCTACACCACTATCTGTATAAACATGGAAATATCTACACTGCCATCTGTATAAACATGTAAATATCTACACATCCATCTCTATAAACATGGAAATATCTACGCCGCTATCTGTATAAACATGGAAATAGCCACACCGCTATCTGTATAAACATGGAAATATCTACACAGCCATCTGTATAAACATGGAAATACCTACACAGTCATCTGTATAAACATGGAAATATCTACACCACTGTCTGTACAAACATGGAAATATCTACACTGCCATCTGTATAAACATGGAAATATCTACACAGCCATCTCTATAAACATGGAAATATCTTCACTGCTATCTGTATAAACATGGAAATAGCCACACCGCTATCTGTATAAACACGGAAATATCTACACCGACATGTGTAAAAATATGAAAATATCTACACAGTCATCTGTATAAACATGGAAATATCTCCACCGCTATCTGTATAAACATGGAAATATCTACACCGCCATCTGTAAAAACATGGAAATATCTACACAGTCATCTGTATAAACATGGAAATATCTACACCTCCATCTTTATAAACATGGAAATATCTATACTGCCATCTGTATACACATGGAAATATCTACACAGCCATCTGTATAAACATGGAAATATCTACACCATTATCTGTCTAAACATGGAAATATCTACACTGCCATCTATATGAATATGTAAATATCTACACAGCCATCTCTATAAACATGGAAATATCTACACCGCTATCTGTTTAAACAGGAAAATAGCCACGCAGCTATTTGTATAAACATGGAAATATATACACTTCTATCTCTATAAACATGGAAATATCTCCACCGCTATCTGTATAAACATGGAAATATCTCCACCGCCATCTGTATAAACATGTAAATATCTACACATCCATCTCTATAAACATGGAAATATCTACACCGCTATCTGTATAAACATGGAAATAGCCACACCGCTATCTGTATAAACATGGAAATATCTACACCGCCATCTGTATAAACATGGAAATATCTACGCCACTATCTGTATAAACATGGAAATAGGCACACCGCTATCTGTATAAACATGGAAAAATCTACACCGCCATCTGTATAAACATGGAAATACCTACACAGTCATCTGTATAAACATGGAAATAGCTACACTGCCATCTGTATACACATGGAAATATCTATACAGCCATCTGTATAAACATGGAAATACCTACACCGCTATCTCTATAAACATGGAAATACCTACATCGCAATCTGTATAAACATGGAAATATCTACACCATTATCTGTCTAAACATGGAAATATCTACACTGCCATCTGTATAAATATGTAAATATCTACACAGCCATCTCTATAAACATGGAAATATCTACACCGCTATCTGTATAAACATGGAAATAGCCACACAGCTATCTGTATAAACATGTTAATATATACACTGCTAACTCTATAAACATGGAAATATCTCCACCGCTATCTGTATAAACATGGAAATATCTCCACCGCTATCTGTATAAACATGGAAATATCGCCAACGCTATCTGTATGAACATGGAAATCGCCACACAGCTATCTGTATAATCATGGAAATGTCTACACCGCTATCTCTATAAACATGGAAATATCTCCACCGCAATCTGTATAAACATGGAAATATCTCCACCGCTATCTGTGTAAACATGGAAATAGTGACACCGCTATCTGTATAAACATGGAAACATCTACAACGCTATCTCTATAAACTTGGAAATGTCTACACCGCTATCTGTATAAACATGGAAATATCTACACAGCCATCTCTATAAACATGGAAATATCCTCACCGCCATCTGTATAAACTGGGAAATAACTACACAGTCATCTGTATAAACCTGGGAATATCTACAACACTATCTGTATAAACATGAAAATATCTACACTGCCATCTGTATAAACATGTAAATAAATACACAGACATCTCTATAAACATGGAAATATCTACACCGCTATCTGTATGAACATGGAAATAGCCACACCGCTATCTGTATTAACATGGAAATATCTACACCGCCATCTGTAAAACATGGAAATATCTACACAGTCATCTGTATAAACATGGAAATATCTACACCTCCATCTGTATAAACATGGAAATATCTACACTGCCATCTGTATACACATGGATATATCCACACAGCCATCTGTATAAACATGGAAATATCTACACCGCTATCTCTATAAACATGGAAATACCTACACCGCAATCAATATTAACATGGAAATATTTACACCATTATCTGTCTAAACATGGAAATATCTACACTGCCATCAGTATAAGTTCGTAAATATCTACACAGCCATCTCTATAAACATGGAAATATCTACACCGCTATCTGTTTAAACAGGAAAATAGCCACGCAGCTATTTGTATAAACATGGAAATATATACACTTCTATCTCTATAAACATGGAAATATCTCCACCGCTATCTGTATAAACATGGAAATATCTCCACCGCCATCTGTATAAACATGTAAATATCTACACATCCATCTCTATAAACATGGAAATACCTACGCCGCTATCTGTATAAACATGGAAATAGCCACACCGCTATCTGTATAAACATGGAAATATCTACACCGCCATCTGTATAAACATGGAAATATCTACGCCACTATCTGTATAAACATGGAAATATCTCCACCGCTATCTGTATAAACATGGAAATATCTACACCGCCATCTGTAAAAACATGGAAATATCTACACAGTCATCTGTATAAACATGGAAATATCTACACCTCCATCTTTATAAACATGGAAATATCTATACTGCCATCTGTATACACATGGAAATATCTACACAGCCATCTGTATAAACATGGAAATATCTACACCATTATCTGTCTAAACATGGAAATATCTACACTGCCATCTATATGAATATGTAAATATCTACACAGCCATCTCTATAAACATGGAAATATCTACACCGCTATCTGTTTAAACAGGAAAATAGCCACGCAGCTATTTGTATAAACATGGAAATATATACACTTCTATCTCTATAAACATGGAAATATCTCCACCGCTATCTGTATAAACATGGAAATATCTCCACCGCCATCTGTATAAACATGTAAATATCTACACATCCATCTCTATAAACATGGAAATATCTACGCCGCTATCTGTATAAACATGGAAATAGCCACACCGCTATCTGTATAAACATGGAAATATCTACACCGCCATCTGTATAAACATGGAAATATCTACGCCACTATCTGTATAAACATGGAAATAGGCACACCGCTATCTGTATAAACATGGAAATATCTACACCGCCATCTGTAAAAACATGGAAATACCTACACAGTCATCTGTATCAACATGGAAATATCTACACTTCCATCTGTATAAACATGGAAATATCTACACTGCCAACTGTATCAATATGTAAATACCTACACAGCCATCTCTATAAACATGGAAATATGTACACCGCTATCTGTATAAACATGGAAATAGCCACACAGCTATCTGTATAAACATGGAAATATCTACACTGCTATCTCTATAAACATGGAAATATCTGCACCGCTATCTGTATAAACATGGATATATCTCCACCACTATCTGTATAAACATGGAAATATCTACACCGCTATCTGTATAAACATGGAAATAGTGACACCGCTATCTGTATAAATATGGAAATATCTACACCGCTATCTCTATAATCATGGAAATGTCTACACCGCTATCTGTATAAACATGGAAATATCTACATGGCTTTCTCTATAAACATGGAAATATCTACACCACCATCTGTATAAACATGGAAATACCTACACAGTCATCTGTATAAACATGGAAATATCTACATGGCTTTCTCTATAAACATGGAAATATCTACACCACCATCTGTATAAACATGGAAATACCTACACAGTCATCTGTATAAACCTGGAAATATCTACACCACTATCTGTATAAACCTGGAAATATCTACACTGCCATCTGTATAAACATGTAAATATCTACACATCCATCTCTATAAACATGGAAATATCTACGCCGCTATCTGTATAAACATGGAAATAGCCACACCGCTATCTGTATAAACATGGAAATATCTACACAGCCATCTGTATAAACATGGAAATACCTACACAGTCATCTGTATAAACATGGAAATATCTACACCACTGTCTGTACAAACATGGAAATATCTACACTGCCATCTGTATAAACATGGAAATATCTACACAGCCATCTCTATAAACATGGAAATATCTTCACTGCTATCTGTATAAACATGGAAATAGCCACACCGCTATCTGTATAAACACGGAAATATCTACACCGACATGTGTAAAAATATGAAAATATCTACACAGTCATCTGTATAAACATGGAAATATCTCCACCGCTATCTGTATAAACATGGAAATATCTACACCGCCATCTGTAAAAACATGGAAATATCTACACAGTCATCTGTATAAACATGGAAATATCTACACCTCCATCTTTATAAACATGGAAATATCTATATTGCCATCTGTATACACATGGAAATATCTACACAGCCATCTGTATAAACATGGAAATATCTACACCATTATCTGTCTAAACATGGAAATATCTACACTGCCATCTATATAAATATGTAAATATCTACACAGCCATCTCTATAAACATGGAAATATCTACACCGCTATCTGTTTAAACAGGAAAATAGCCACGCAGCTATTTGTATAAACATGGAAATATATACACTTCTATCTCTATAAACATGGAAATATCTCCACCGCTATCTGTATAAACATGGAAATATCTCCACCGCCATCTGTATAAACATGTAAATATCTACACATCCATCTCTATAAACATGGAAATACCTACGCCGCTATCTGTATAAACATGGAAATAGCCACACCGCTATCTGTATAAACATGGAAATATCTACACCGCCATCTGTATAAACATGGAAATATCTACGCCACTATCTGTATAAACATGGAAATAGGCACACCGCTATCTGTATAAACATGGAAAAATCTACACCGCCATCTGTATAAACATGGAAATACCTACACAGTCATCTGTATAAACATGGAAATATCTACACTGCCATCTGTATACACATGGAAATATCTATACAGCCATCTGTATAAACATGGAAATACCTACACCGCTATCTCTATAAACATGGAAATACCTACATCGCAATCTGTATAAACATGGAAATATCTACACCATTATCTGTCTAAACATGGAAATATCTACACTGCCATCTGTATAAATATGTAAATATCTACACAGCCATCTCTATAAACATGGAAATATCTACACCGCTATCTGTATAAACATGGAAATAGCCACACAGCTATCTGTATAAACATGTTAATATATACACTGCTAACTCTATAAACATGGAAATATCTCCACCGCTATCTGTATAAACATGGAAATATCTCCACCGCTATCTGTATAAACATGGAAATATCGCCAACGCTATCTGTATGAGCATGGAAATCGCCACACAGCTATCTGTATAATCATGGAAATATCTACACCGCTATCTCTATAAACATGGAAATATCTCCACCGCAATCTGTATAAACATGGAAATATCTCCACCGCTATCTGTGTAAACATGGAAATAGTGACACCGCTATCTGTATAAACATGGAAACATCTACACCGCTATCTCTATAAACTTGGAAATGTCTACACCGCTATCTGTATAAACATGGAAATATCTACAGAGCCATCTCTATAAACATGGAAATATCCTCACCGCCATCTGTATAAACTGGGAAATAACTACACAGTCATCTGTATAAACCTGGGAATATCTACATGGCTTTCTCTATAAACATGGAAATATCTACACCACCATCTGTATAAACATGGAAATACCTACACAGTCATCTGTATAAACCTGGAAATATCTACACCACTATCTGTATAAACATGGAAATATCTACACTGCCATCTGTATAAACATGTAAATATCTACACATCCATCTCTATAAACATGGAAATATCTACGCCGCTGTCTGTATAAACATGGAAATAGCCACACCGCTATCTGTATAAACATGGAAATATCTACACAGCCATCTGTATAAACATGGAAATACCTACACAGTCATCTGTATAAACATGGAAATATCTACACCACTGTCTGTACAAACATGGAAATATCTACACTGCCATCTGTATAAACATGGAAATATCTACACAGCCATCTCTATAAACATGGAAATATCTTCACTGCTATCTGTATAAACATGGAAATAGCCACACCGCTATCTGTATAAACACGGAAATATCTACACCGACATGTGTAAAAATATGAAAATATCTACACAGTCATCTGTATAAACATGGAAATATCTCCACCGCTATCTGTATAAACATGGAAATATCTACACCGCCATCTGTAAAAACATGGAAATATCTACACAGTCATCTGTATAAACATGGAAATATCTACACCTCCATCTTTATAAACATGGAAATATCTATACTGCCATCTGTATACACATGGAAATATCTACACAGCCATCTGTATAAACATGGAAATATCTACACCATTATCTGTCTAAACATGGAAATATCTACACTGCCATCTATATAAATATGTAAATATCTACACAGCCATCTCTATAAACATGGAAATATCTACACCGCTATCTGTTTAAACAGGAAAATAGCCACGCAGCTATTTGTATAAACATGGAAATATATACACTTCTATCTCTATAAACATGGAAATATCTCCACCGCTATCTGTATAAACATGGAAATATCTCCACCGCCATCTGTATAAACATGTAAATATCTACACATCCATCTCTATAAACATGGAAATATCTACGCCGCTATCTGTATAAACATGGAAATAGCCACACCGCTATCTGTACAAACATGGAAATATCTACACCGCCATCTGTATAAACATGGAAATATCTACGCCACTATCTGTATAAACATGGAAATAGGCACACCGCTATCTGTATAAACATGGAAAAATCTACACCGCCATCTGTATAAACATGGAAATACCTACACAGTCATCTGTATAAACATGGAAATAGCTACACTGCCATCTGTATACACATGGAAATATCTATACAGCCATCTGTATAATCATGGAAATACCTACACCGCTATCTCTATAAACATGGAAATACCTACATCGCAATCTGTATAAACATGGAAATATCTACACCATTATCTGTCTAAACATGGAAATATCTACACTGCCATCTGTATAAATATGTAAATATCTACACAGCCATCTCTATAAACATGGAAATATCTACACCGCTATCTGTATAAACATGGAAATAGCCACACAGCTATCTGTATAAACATGTTAATATATACACTGCTAACTCTATAAACATGGAAATATCTCCACCGCTATCTGTATAAACATGGAAATATCTCCACCGCTATCTGTATAAACATGGAAATATCGCCAACGCTATCTGTATGAACATGGAAATCGCCACACAGCTATCTGTATAATCATGGAAATATCTACACCGCTATCTCTATAAACATGGAAATATCTCCACCGCAATCTGTATAAACATGGAAATATCTCCACCGCTATCTGTGTAAACATGGAAATAGTGACACCGCTATCTGTATAAACATGGAAACATCTACACCGCTATCTCTATAAACTTGGAAATGTCTACACCGCTATCTGTATAAACATGGAAATATCTACAGAGCCATCTCTATAAACATGGAAATATCCTCACCGCCATCTGTATAAACTGGGAAATAACTACACAGTCATCTGTATAAACCTGGGAATATCTACATGGCTTTCTCTATAAACATGGAAATATCTACACCACCATCTGTATAAACATGGAAATACCTACACAGTCATCTGTATAAACCTGGAAATATCTACACCACTATCTGTATAAACATGGAAATATCTACACTGCCATCTGTATAAACATGTAAATATCTACACATCCATCTCTATAAACATGGAAATATCTACGCCGCTGTCTGTATAAACATGGAAATAGCCACACCGCTATCTGTATAAACATGGAAATATCTACACAGCCATCTGTATAAACATGGAAATACCTACACAGTCATCTGTATAAACATGGAAATATCTACACCACTGTCTGTACAAACATGGAAATATCTACACTGCCATCTGTATAAACATGGAAATATCTACACAGCCATCTCTATAAACATGGAAATATCTTCACTGCTATCTGTATAAACATGGAAATAGCCACACCGCTATCTGTATAAACACGGAAATATCTACACCGACATGTGTAAAAATATGAAAATATCTACACAGTCATCTGTATAAACATGGAAATATCTCCACCGCTATCTGTATAAACATGGAAATATCTACACCGCCATCTGTAAAAACATGGAAATATCTACACAGTCATCTGTATAAACATGGAAATATCTACACCTCCATCTTTATAAACATGGAAATATCTATACTGCCATCTGTATACACATGGAAATATCTACACAGCCATCTGTATAAACATGGAAATATCTACACCATTATCTGTCTAAACATGGAAATATCTACACTGCCATCTATATAAATATGTAAATATCTACACAGCCATCTCTATAAACATGGAAATATCTACACCGCTATCTGTTTAAACAGGAAAATAGCCACGCAGCTATTTGTATAAACATGGAAATATATACACTTCTATCTCTATAAACATGGAAATATCTCCACCGCTATCTGTATAAACATGGAAATATCTCCACCGCCATCTGTATAAACATGTAAATATCTACACATCCATCTCTATAAACATGGAAATATCTACGCCGCTATCTGTATAAACATGGAAATAGCCACACCGCTATCTGTACAAACATGGAAATATCTACACCGCCATCTGTATAAACATGGAAATATCTACGCCACTATCTGTATAAACATGGAAATAGGCACACCGCTATCTGTATAAACATGGAAAAATCTACACCGCCATCTGTATAAACATGGAAATACCTACACAGTCATCTGTATAAACATGGAAATAGCTACACTGCCATCTGTATACACATGGAAATATCTATACAGCCATCTGTATAATCATGGAAATACCTACACCGCTATCTCTATAAACATGGAAATACCTACATCGCAATCTGTATAAACATGGAAATATCTACACCATTATCTGTCTAAACATGGAAATATCTACACTGCCATCTGTATAAATATGTAAATATCTACACAGCCATCTCTATAAACATGGAAATATCTACACCGCTATCTGTATAAACATGGAAATAGCCACACAGCTATCTGTATAAACATGTTAATATATACACTGCTAACTCTATAAACATGGAAATATCTCCACCGCTATCTGTATAAACATGGAAATATCTCCACCGCTATCTGTATAAACATGGAAATATCGCCAACGCTATCTGTATGAACATGGAAATCGCCACACAGCTATCTGTATAATCATGGAAATGTCTACACCGCTATCTCTATAAACATGGAAATATCTCCACCGCAATCTGTATAAACATGGAAATATCTCCACCGCTATCTGTGTAAACATGGAAATAGTGACACCGCTATCTGCATAAACATGGAAACATCTACAACGCTATCTCTATAAACTTGGAAATGTCTACACCGCTATCTGTATAAACATGGAAATATCTACACAGCCATCTCTATAAACATGGAAATATCCTCACCGCCATCTGTATAAACTGGGAAATAACTACACAGTCATCTGTATAAACCTGGGAATATCTACAACACTATCTGTATAAACATGAAAATATCTACACTGCCATCTGTATAAACATGTAAATAAATACACAGACATCTCTATAAACATGGAAATATCTACACCGCTATCTGTATGAACATGGAAATAGCCACACCGCTATCTGTATTAACATGGAAATATCTACACCGCCATCTGTAAAACATGGAAATATCTACACAGTCATCTGTATAAACATGGAAATATCTACACCTCCATCTGTATAAACATGGAAATATCTACACTGCCATCTGTATACACATGGATATATCCACACAGCCATCTGTATAAACATGGAAATATCTACACCGCTATCTCTATAAACATGGAAATACCTACACCGCAATCAATATTAACATGGAAATATTTACACAATTATCTGTCTAAACATGGAAATATCTACACTGCCATCTGTATAAGTTCGTAAATATCTACACAGCTATCTCTATAAACATGGAAATATCTACACCGCTCTCTGTATAAACATGGAAATAGCCACACCGCTATCTGTATAAACATGGAAATATCTACACCGCCATCTGTAAAAACATGGAAATACCTACACAGTCATCTGTATCAACATGGAAATATCTACACTTCCATCTGTATAAACATGGAAATATCTACACTGCCAACTGTATCAATATGTAAATACCTACACAGCCATCTCTATAAACATGGAAATATGTACACCGCTATCTGTATAAACATGGAAATAGCCACACAGCTATCTGTATAAACATGGAAATATCTACACTGCTATCTCTATAAACATGGAAATATCTGCACCGCTATCTGTATAAACATGGATATATCTCCACCACTATCTGTATAAACATGGAAATATCTACACCGCTATCTGTATAAACATGGAAATAGTGACACCGCTATCTGTATAAATATGGAAATATCTACACCGCTATCTCTATAATCATGGAAATGTCTACACCGCTATCTGTATAAACATGGAAATATCTACATGGCTTTCTCTATAAACATGGAAATATCTACACCACCATCTGTATAAACATGGAAATACCTACACAGTCATCTGTATAAACCTGGAAATATCTACACCACTATCTGTATAAACATGGAAATATCTACACTGCCATCTGTATAAACATGTAAATATCTACACATCCATCTCTATAAACATGGAAATATCTAGGCCGCTATCTTTTTAAACATAGAAATAGCCACACCGCTATCTGTATAAACATGGAAATATCTACACAGCCATCTGTATAAACATGAAAATACCTACACAGTCATCTGTATAAACATGGAAATATCTACACCACTGTCTGTACAAACATGGAAATATCTACACTGCTATCTGTATAAACATGGAAATATCTACACAGCCATCTCTATAAACATGGAAAAATCTTCACTGCTATCTGTATAAACATGGAAATAGCCACACCGCTATCTGTATAAACATGGAAATATCTACACCGACATGTGTAAAAATATGAAAATATCTACACAGTCATCTGTATAAACATGGAAATATCTCCACCTCTATCTGAATAAACATGGAAATATCTACACCGCCATCTGTAAAAACATGGAAATATCTACACAGTCATCTGTATAAACATGGAAATATCTACACCTCCATCTTTATAAACATGGAAATATCTATACTGCCATCTGTATACACATGGAAATATCTACACAGCCATCTGTATAAACATGGAAATATCTACACCATTATCTGTCTAAACATGGAAATATCTACACTGCCATCTATATAAATATGTAAATATCTACACAGCCATCTCTATAAACATGGAAATATCTACACCGCTATCTGTTTAAACAGGAAAATAGCCACGCAGCTATTTGTATAAACATGGAAATATATACACTTCTATCTCTATAAACATGGAAATATCTCCACCGCTATCTGTATAAACATGGAAATATCTCCACCGCCATCTGTATAAACATGTAAATATCTACACATCCATCTCTATAAACATGGAAATATCTACGCCGCTATCTGTATAAACATGGAAATAGCCACACCGCTATCTGTATAAACATGGAAATATCTACACCGCCATCTGTATAAACATGGAAATATCTACGCCACTATATGTATAAACATGGAAATAGGCACACCGCTATCTGTATAAACATGGAAAAATCTACACCGCCATCTGTATAAACATGGAAATACCTACACAGTCATCTGTATAAACATGGAAATATCTACGCCGCTATCTGTATAAACATGGAAATATCTACACCTCCATCTGTATAAACATGGAAATATCTACACTGCCATCTGTATACACATGGATATATCCACACAGCCATCAGTATAAACATGGAAATATCTACACCGCTATCTCTATAAACATGGAAATACCTACACCGCAATCAATATTAACATGGAAATATTTACACCATTATCTGTCTAAACATGGAAATATCTACACTGCCATCTGTATAAGTTTGTAAATATCTACACAGCCATCTCTATAAACATGGAAATATCTACACCGCTCTCTGTATAAACATGGAAATAGCCACACCGCTATCTGTATAAACATGGAAATATCTAAACCGCCATCTGTAAAAACATGGAAATACCTACACAGTCATCTGTATAAACATGGAAATATCTACACCTCCATCTGTATAAACATGGAAATATCTACACTGCCATCTGTATCAACATGTAAATACCTACACAGCCATCTCTATAAACATGGAAATATGTACACCGCTATCTGTATAAACATGGAAATAGCCACACAGCTATCTGTATAAACATGGAAATATCTACACCGCTATCTCTAGAAACATGGAAATATCTGCACCGCTCTCTGTATAAACATGGATATATCTCCACCGCTATCTGTATAAACATGGAAATATCTACACCGCTATCTGTATAAACATGGAAATAGTGACACCGCTATCTGTATAAATATGGAAATATCTACACCGCTATCTCTATAATCATGGAAATGTCTACACCGCTATCTGTATAAACATGGAAATATCTACATGGCTTTCTCTATAAACATGGAAATATCTACACCACCATCTCTATAAACATGGAAATACCTACACAGTCATCTGTATAAACCTGGAAATATCTACACCACTATCTGTATAAACATGGAAATATCTACACTGCCATCTGTATAAACATGTAAATATCTACACATCCATCTCTATAAACATGGAAATATCTACGCCGCTATCTGTATAAATATGGAAATAGCCACACCGCTATCTGTATAAACATGGAAATATCTACACAGCCATCTGTATAAACATGGAAATACCTACACAGTCATCTGTATAAACATGGAAATATCTACACCACTGTCTGTACAAACATGGAAATATCTACACTGCCATCTGTATAAACATGGAAATATGTACACAGCCATCTCTATAAACATGGAAATATCTTCACTGCTATCTGTATAAACATGGAAATAGCCACACCGCTATCTGTATAAACACGGAAATATCTACAGCGACATGTGTAAAAATATGAAAATATCTACACAGTCATCTGTATAAACATGGAAATATCTCCACCGCTATCTGTATAAACATGGAAATATCTACACCGCCATCTGTAAAAACATGGAAATTTCTACACAGTCATCTGTATAAACATGGAAATATCTACACCTCCATCTTTATAAACATGGAAATATCTATACTGCCATCTGTATACACATGGAAATATCTACACAGCCATCTGTATAAACATGGAAATATCTACACCATTAACTGGCTAAACATGGAAATATCTACACTGCCATCTATATAAATATATAAATATCTACACAGCCATCTCTATAAACATGGAAATATCTACAACGCTATCTGTTTAAACAGGAAAATAGCCACACAGCTATTTGTATAAACATGGAAATATATACACTTCTATCTCTATAAACATGGAAATATCTCCACCGCTATCTGTATAAACATGGAAATATCTCCACCGCCATCTGTATAAACATGTAAATATCTAAACATCCATCTCTTTAAACATGGAAATATCTACGCCGCTATCTGTATAAACATGGAAATAGCCACACCGCTATCTGTATAAACATGGAAATATCTACACCGCCATCTGTATAAACATGGAAATATCTACGCCACTATCTGTATAAACATGGAAATAGCCACACCGCTATCTGTATAAACATGGAAAAATCTACACCGACATGTGTAAAAATATGAAAATATCTACACAGTCATCTGTATAAACATGGAAATATCTCCACCGCTATCTGTATAAACATGGAAATATCTACACCGCCATCTGTAAAAACATGGAAATATCTACACAGTCATCTGTATAAACATGGAAATATCTACACCTCCATCTTTATAAACATGGAAATATCTATACTGCCATCTGTATACACATGGAAATATCTACACAGCCATCTGTATAAACATGGAAATATCTACACCATTATCTGTCTAAACATGGAAATATCTACACTGCCATCTATATAAATATGTAAATATCTACACAGCCATCTCTATAAACATGGAAATATCTACACCGCTATCTGTTTAAACAGGAAAATAGCCACGCAGCTATTTGTATAAACATGGAAATATATACACTTCTATCTCTATAAACATGGAAATATCTCCACCGCTATCTGTATAAACATGGAAATATCTCCACCGCCATCTGTATAAACATGTAAATATCTACACATCCATCTCTATAAACATGGAAATATCTACGCCGCTATCTGTATAAACATGGAAATAGCCACACCGCTATCTGTACAAACATGGAAATATCTACACCGCCATCTGTATAAACATGGAAATATCTACGCCACTATCTGTATAAACATGGAAATAGGCACACCGCTATCTGTATAAACATGGAAAAATCTACACCGCCATCTGTATAAACATGGAAATACCTACACAGTCATCTGTATAAACATGGAAATAGCTACACTGCCATCTGTATACACATGGAAATATCTATACAGCCATCTGTATAATCATGGAAATACCTACACCGCTATCTCTATAAACATGGAAATACCTACATCGCAATCTGTATAAACATGGAAATATCTACACCATTATCTGTCTAAACATGGAAATATCTACACTGCCATCTGTATAAATATGTAAATATCTACACAGCCATCTCTATAAACATGGAAATATCTACACCGCTATCTGTATAAACATGGAAATAGCCACACAGCTATCTGTATAAACATGTTAATATATACACTGCTAACTCTATAAACATGGAAATATCTCCACCGCTATCTGTATAAACATGGAAATATCTCCACCGCTATCTGTATAAACATGGAAATATCGCCAACGCTATCTGTATGAACATGGAAATCGCCACACAGCTATCTGTATAATCATGGAAATATCTCCACCGCTATCTGTATAAACATGGAAATATCTCCAATGCTATCTGCATAAACATGGAAATAGCCACACAACTATCTGTATAAACATGGAAATATCTACACCGCTATCTCTATAAACATGGAAATACCTACACCGCAATCTGCATAAACATGGAAATATCTACACCATTCTCTGTCTAAACATGGAAATATCTACACTGCCATCTGTATAAATATGTAAATATCTACACAGCCATCTCTATAAACATGGAAATATCGACACCGCTATCTGTATAAACATGGAAATAGCCACTCAGATATCTGTATAAACATGGAAATACATACACTGCTATCTCTATAAACATGGAAATATCTCCACCGCTATCTGTATAAACATGGACATATCTCCACCGCTATCTGTATAAACATGTTAATATCTCCAACGCTATCTGTATAAACATGGAAATAGCCACACAGCTATCTGTATAAACATGGAAATATCTACACCGCTATCTCTATAAACATGGAAATACCTCCACCGCTATCTGTATAAACATGGAAATAGCCACACCGCTATCTGTATAAACATGGAAATATCTACACCGCCATCTGTAAAAACATGGAAATATCTACACAGTCATCTGTATAAACATTGAAATATCTACACCATTATCTGTCTAAACATGGAAATATCTGCACTGCCATCTGTATAAATATGTAAATATCTACACAGCCATCTCTATAAACATGAAAATATCTACACCCCTATCTGTATAAACATGGAAATAGCCACACAGCTATCTGTATATACCTGGAAATATATACACTGCTATATCTATAAACATGGAAATATCACCACCGCTATCTGTATATACATGGAAATATCTCCCACGCTATCTGTATAAACATGGAAATATCTCCAGCGCTATCTGTATGAACATGGAAATCGCCACACAGCTATCTGTATAAACATGGAAATATCTCCAGCGCTATCTGTATGAACATGGAAATCGCCACACAGCTATCTGTATAAACATGGAAATATTTACACCGCTATCTCTATAAACATGGAAATACATCCACCGCTATCTGTATAAACATGGAAATATCTCCACCGCTATCTGTATAAACATGGAAATAGTGACACCACTATCTGTATAAATATGGAAACATCTACACCGCTATCTCTGTAAACATGGAAATGTCTACACCACTATCTGTATAAACATGGAAATATCTACATGGCTGTCTCTATAAACATGGAAATATCTTCACCGCCATCTGTATAAACATGGAAATAACTACACAGTCATTTGTATAAACCTGGAAATATCTACACCACTATCTGTATAAACATGAAAATATCTACACTGCCATCTGTATAAACATGGAAATATCTACACCGCTATCTCTAGAAACATGGAAATACCTACACCACAGTCTGTATAAACATGGAAATATCTACAACATTATCTGTCTAAACATGGAATTATCTACACTGCCATCTGTATAAATATGTAAATATCTACACAGCCATCTCTATAACCTTGGAAATATCTACACCGCTATCTGTATAAACATGGAAATAGCCACACAGCTATCTGTATAAACATGGAAATATCTACACCGCTATCTGTATAAACATGGAAATATCTCCAACACTATCTCTATAAACATGGAAATATCTCCACCGCTATCAGTATAAACATGGAAATAGTGACACCGCTATCTGTATAAATATGGAAATATCTACACCGCTATCTCTATAAACATGGAAATGTCTACACCGCTATCTGTATAAACATGGAAATATCTACATGGCTGTCTCTATAATCATGGAAATATCTTCACCACCATCTGTGTAAACATGGAAATAACTACACAGTCATCTGTATAAACCTGGAAATATCTACACCACTATCTGTATAAACATGGAAATATCTACACTGCCATCTGTATAAACAAGTAAATATCTACAAAGCCTTCTCTATAAACATGGAAATAACTCCACCGCTATCTGTATAAACACGGAAATATCTCCAACGCTATCTGTATAAATATGGAAATAGTCACACTGCTATCTGTATAAACATGGAAACATCCACACCGCTATCTCTATAAACATGGAAATATCTCCACAGCTATCAGTATTAACATGGAAGTAGCCACACCGCTATCTGTGTAACCATGGAAATATCTACAACGCTATCTCTATAAACATGGAAATAACTCCATCGCTATCTGTATAAACATGGAAGTAGCCACACCGCTATCTGTATAAGCATGGAAATATGTACACTGCCATCTGTAAAAACATGGATATATGTACACAGTCATCTGTATAAACATGGAAATATCTACACATCCATCTGTATAAACATGGAAATATCTACACTGCCATCTGTATACACATGGAAATATCTATACAGCCATCTGTATAAACATGGAAATATCTACACCGCTATCTCTATAAACATGGAAATACCTACATAGCAATCTGTATAAACATGGAAGTATCTACACCATTATCTGTCTAAACATGGAAATATCTACAGTGCCATCTGTATAAACATGTTAATATCTACACAGCCATCTCTATAAACTTGGAAATATCTACACCGCTATCTGTATAAACATGGAAATAGCCACACAGCTATCTGTATAAACTTGTTAATATATACAGTGCTATCTCTATAAACATGGAAATATCTCCACCGCTATCTGTATAAACATGGAAATATCTCCACCGCTATCTGTATAAACATGGAAATATCTCCAACGCTATCTGTATAAACATGGAAATAGCCACACAGCTATCTGTATAAACATGGAAATATATCCACCGCTATCTGTCTAATCATGGAAATATCTCCACCGCTGTCTGTATAAACATGGAAATAGCCACACCGCTATCTGTATAAACATGGAAATATCTACACTGCCATCTGTAAAAACATGGAAATATCTACACAGTCATCTGTATAAACATTGAAATATCTACACCATTATCTGTCTAAACATGGAAATATCTACACTGCCATCTGTATAAATATGTAAATATCTACACAGCCGTCTCTATAAACATGAAAATATCTACACCGCTATCTGTATAAACATGGAAATAGCCACACAGCTATCTGTATATACCTGGAAATATATACACTGCTATATCTATAAACATGGAAATATCACCACCGCTATCTGTATAAACATGGAAATATCTCCCACGCTATCTGTATAAACATGGAAATATCTCCAGCGCTATCTGTATGAACATGGAAATCGCCACACAGCTATCTGTATAAACATGGAAATATCTACACCGCTATCTCTATAAACATGGAAATACCTCCACCGCTATCTGTATAAACATGGAAATATCTCCACCGCTATCTGTATAAACATGGAAATAGTGACACCACTATCTGTATAAATATGGAAATATCTACACCGCTATCTCTATAAACATGGAAATGTCTACACCACTATCTGCATAAACATGGAAATATCTACATGGCTGTCTCTATAAACATGGAAATATCTTCACCGCCATCTGTATAAACATGGAAATAACTACACAGTCATTTGTATAAACCTGGAAATATCTACACCACTATCTGTATAAACATGAAAATATCTACACTGCCATCTGTATAAACATGGAAATATCTACACCGCTATCTCTAGAAACATGGAAATACCTACACCTCAGTCTGTATACACATGGAAATATCTACACCATTATCTGTCTAAACATGGAAATATCTACACTGCCATCTGTATAAATATGTAAATATCTACACAGCCATCTCTATAAACATGGAAATATCTACACCGCTATCTGTATAAACATGGAAATAGCCACACAGCTATCTGTATAAACATGGAAATATCTACACCGCTATCTGTATAAACATGGAAATATCTCCACCACTATCTGTATAAACATGGAAATATCTTCACCGATATCAGTATAAACATGGAAATAGTGACACCGCTATCTGTATAAATATGGAAATATCTAAACCGCTATCTCTATAAACATGGAAATGTCTACACCGCTATCTGTATAAACATGGAAATATCTACATGGCTGTCTCTATAATCATGGAAATATCTTCACCGCCATCTGAGTAAACATGGAAATAACTACACAGTCGTCTGTATAAACCTGGAAATATCTACACCACAATCTGTATAAACATGGAAATATCTACACTGCCATCTGTATAAACAAGTAAATATCTACAAAGCCTTCTCTATAAACATGGAAATAAATCCACCGCTATCTGTATAAACACGGAAATATCTCCAACGCTATCTGTATAAACATGGAAATAGTCACACTGCTATCTGTATAAACATGGAAACATCTACACCGCTATCTCTATAAACATGGAAATATCTCCACAGCTATCAGTATTAACATGGAAGTAGCCACACCGCTATCTGTATAACCATGGAAATATCTACAACGCTATCTCTATAAACATGGAAATAACTCCATCGCTATCTGTATAAACATGGAAGTAGCCACACCGCTATCTGTATAAGCATGGAAATATGTACACTGCCATCTGTAAAAACATGGAAATATGTACACAGTCATCTGTATAAACATGGAAATATCTACACATCCATCTGTATAAACATGGAAATATCTACACTGCCATCTGTATACACATGGCAATATCTATACAGCCATCTGTATAAACATGGAAATATCTACACCGCTATCTCTATAAACATGGAAATACCTACATCGCAATCTGTATAAACATGGAAGTATCTACACCATTATCTGTCTAAACATGGAAATATCTACACTGCCATCTGTATAAATATGTAAATATCTACACAGCCATCTCTATAAACATGGAAATATCTACACCGCTATCTGTATAAACATGGAAATAGCCACACAGCTATCTGTATAAACTTGTTAATATATACAGTGCTATCTCTATAAACATGGAAATATCTCCACCGCTATCTGTATAAACATGGAAATATCTCCACCGCTATCTGTCTAATCATGGAAATATCTACACTGCCATCTGTAAAAATATGTAAATATCTACACAGCCATCTCTATAAACATGGAAATATCTACACCGCTATCTGTATAAACATGGAAATATCTCCAACGCGATCTGTATAAACATGGAAATAGCCACACAGCTATCTCTATAAACATGGAAATCTCTACACCGCTATCTCTATAAACATGGAAATATCTCCACCGCTATCTGTATAAACATGGAAATCGCCACACCGCTATCTGTGTAATCATGGAAATATCTAAACCGCCATCTGTAAAAACATGGAAATATCTACACAGTCATCTGCCTAAACATGGAAATATCTACACCTCCATCTGTATAAACATGGAAATATCTATACTGCCATCTGTATACACATGTAAATACCTACACCGCCATCTGTATAAACATGGAAATAACTACACAATCATCTGTATAAACCTGGAAATATCTACAACAGTATCTGTATAAACATGAAAATATCTACACTGCCATATGTATAAACATGTAAATATCTACACAGCCATCTCTATAAACATGGAAATATCTACACCGCTATCTGTATGAACATGGAAATAGCCACACCGCTATCTGTATAAACATGGAAATATCTACACCGCCATCTGTAAAAACATGGAAATATCTACGCCGCTATCTCTATAAACATGGAAATATCCACACCGCTATCTGTATAAACATGGAAATATCTACACCGCCATCTGTATAAACATGGAACTACCTACACAGTCATCTGTATAAACATGGAAATATCTACACCACTGTCTGTACAAACATGGAAATATCTACACTGCCATCTGTATAAACTTGGAAATATCTACACAGCCATCTCTATAAACATGGAAGTATCTACACTGCTATCTGTATAAACATGGAAATAGCCACACCGCTATCTGTATAAACACGGAAATATCTACACCGACATGTGTAAAAATATGAAAATATCTACACAGTCATCTGTATAAACATGGAAATATCTCCACCGCTATCTGTATAAACATGGAAATATCTACACCGCCATCTGTATAAACATGGAAATACCTACACAGTCATCTGTATAAACATGGAAATATCTACACCACTGTCTGTACAAACATGGAAATATCTACACTGCCATCTGTATAAACATGGAAATATCTACACAGCCATCTCTATAAACATGGAAATATCTACACAGCTATCTGTATAAACAAGGAAATATCTACACCGACATGTGTAAAAATATGAAAATATCTACACAGTCATCTGTATAAACATGGAAATACCTCCACCGCTATCTGTATAAGCATGGAAATATCTACACCGCCATCTGTATAAAAATGGAAATAACTACACAGTCATCTGTATAAATATGGAAATATGTACACCTCCATCTTTATAAACATGGAAATATCTATACTGCCATCTGTATACACATGGAAATATCTACACAGCCATCTGTATAAACATGGAAATATCTACAACATTATCTGTCTAAACATGGAAATATCTACACTGCCATCTATGTAAATTTGTAAATATCTACACAGCCATCTCTATAAACATGGAAATATCTACACCGCTATCTGTATAAACAGGGAAATAGCCACACAGCTATTTGTATAAACATGGAAATATATACACTGCTATCTCTATAAACATGGAAATATCTACACCGCTATCTGTATAAACATGGGAATATCTCCACCGCTATCTGTATAAACATGGAAATATCTCCAACGCTATCTGCATAAACATGGAAATAGCCACAAAACTATCTGTATAAACATGGAAATATCTACACCGCTATCTCTATAAACATGGAAATACATACACCGCAATCTGTATAAACATGGAAATATCTACACCATTATCTGTCTAAACATGGAAATATCTACACTGCCATCTGTATAAATATGTAAATATCTACACAGCCATCTCTATAAACATGGAAATATCTACACCGCTATCTGTATAAACATGGAAATAGCCACTCAGATATCTGTATAAACATGGAAATATATACACTGCTATCTCTATAAACATGGAAATATCTCCACCGCTATCTGTATAAACATGGACATATCTCCACCGCTATCTGTATAAACATGAAAATATCTCCAACGCTCTCTGTATAAACATGAAAATAGCCACACAGCTATCTGTATAAACATGGAAATATCTACAACGCTATCTCTATAAACATGGAAATATCTCCACCGCTATCTGTATAAACATGGAAACAGCCACACCGCTATCTGTATAAACATGGAAATATCTACACCGCCATCTGTAAAAACATGGAAATATCTACACAGTCATCTGTATAAACATTGAAATATCTACACCATTATCTGTCTAAACATGGAAATATCTACACTGCCATCTGTATAAATATGTAAATATCTACACAGCCATCTCTATAAACATGAAAATATCTACATCTCCATCTGTATAAACATGGAAATACCTACACAGTCATCTGTATAAACATGGAAATATCTACACCACTGTCTGTACAAAGATGGAAATATCTACACTGCCATCTGTATAAACATGGAAATATCTACACAGCCATCTCTATAAACATGTAAATATCTACACTGCTATCTTTATAAACACGGAAATATCTACACCGACATGTGTAAAAATATGAAAATATCTACACCTCCATCTGTATAAACATGGAAATATCTACATAGCTGAATCTATATACTTGGAAATATCTTCACCGCCATCTGTATAAACATGGAAATAACTACACAGTCATCTGTATAAACCTGGAAATATTTACACCGCTATCTGTATAAACATGGAAATATCTGCACCGCCATCTGCATAAACATGGAAATATCTACACCGCCATCTGTATAAACATGGAAATATCTCCAAAGCTATCTGTATAAACATGGAAATAGCCACACATCAATCTGTATAAACATGGAAATATCTACATCGCTATCTCTATAAACATGGAAATATCTCCACCGCTATCTGTATAAACATGGAAATATCTCCACCTCTATCTGTATAAACATGGAAATAGTGACACCGCTATCTGTATAAATATGGAAATATCTACACCGCTATCTATATAAACATGGAAATAACTACACAGTCATCTGTATAAACCTGGAAATATCTACACCACTATCTATATAAACATGAAAATATCTACACTGCCATCTGTATAAACACGTAAATATCTACACAGCCATCTCTATAAACATGGAAATATCTCCACAGCTATCTGTAAAAACATGGAAAAAACCACAGCGCTATCTGTATAAACATGGAAATATCTACACCGCCATCTGTAAAAACATGGAAATATCTACACAGTCATCAATATAAACATGGAAATATCTACACCTCCATCTGTATTAACATGGAAATATCTACACTGACATCTGTATACACGTGGAAATATCTACACAGCCATCTGTATAAACATGGAAATATCTTCACCGCTATCTGTATAAACATGGAAATACTTACACCGGAATCTGTATAAACATGGAAATATCTACACCATTATCTGTCTAAACATGGAAATATCTGCACTGCCATCTGTATAAATATGTAAATATCTACAGAGCCATCTCTATAAACATGGAAATATCTACACCGCTATCTGTATAAACATGGAAATAGCCACACAGATGTCTGTATAAACATGGAATTATATACACTGCTATCTCTATAAACATGGAAATATCTCCACCGCTATCTGTATAAACATGGAAATATCTACACAGTCATCTGTATAAACATGGAAATATCTCCACCGCTATCTGTATAAACATGGAAATATCTACACCGCCATCTGTATAAAAATGGAAATACCTACACAGTCCTCTGTATAAATATGGAAATATGTACACCGCTATATGTATAAACATGGAAATATCGGCACCGCCATCTGCATAAACATGGAAATATCTACACCGCCATCTGTATAAACATGGAAATATCTCCAAAGCTATCTGTATAAACATGGAAATAGCCACACAGCCATCTGTATAAACATGGAAATATCTACATCGCTATCTCTATAAACATGGAAATATCTCCACCGCTATCTGTATAAACATGGAATTATCTCCACCTCTATCTGTATAAACATGGAAATAGTGACACCGCTATCTGTATAAATATGGAAATATCTACACCGCTATCTCTATAAACATGGAAATGTCTACAACGCTATCTGTATAAACATGGAAATAGTGACACCACTATCTGTATAAATATGGAAATATCTACTCCGCTATCTCTATAAACATGGAAATGTCTACACCACTATCTGTATAAACATGGAAATATCTACATGGCTGTCTCTATAAACATGGAAATATCTTCACCGCCATCTGTATAAACATGGAAATAACTACACAGTCATTTGTATAAACCTGGAAATATCTACACCACTATCTGTATAAACATGAAAATATCTACACCGCCATCTGTAGAAACATGGAAATATCTCCAAAGCTATCTGTATAAACATGGAAATAGTCACACAGCTATCTGTATAAACATGGAAATATCTACACCGCTATCTCTATAAACATGGAAATACCTCCACCGCTATCTGTATAAACATGGAAATATCTCCACCGCTATCTGTATAAACATGGAAATAGTGATACCACTATCTGTATAAATATGGAAATATCTACACCGCTATCTCTATAAACATGCAAATGTCTACACCACTATCTGTATAAACATGGAAATATCTACATGGCTGTCTCTATAAACATGGAAATATCTTCACCACCATCTGTATAAACATGGAAATAACTACACAGTCATTTGTATAAACCTGGAAATATCTACACCACTATCTGTATAAACATGAAAATATCTACACTGCCATCTGTATAAACATGGAAATATGTACACCGCTATCTCTAGAAACATGGAAATACCTACACCGCAATCTATATAAACATGGAAATATCTACAACATTGTCTGTCTAAACATGGAAATATCTACACTGCCATCTGTATAAATATGTAAATATCTACACAGCCATCTCTATAAACATGGAAATATCTACACCGCTATCTGTATAAACATGGAAATAGCCACACAGATATCTGTATAAACATGGAAATATCTACACCGCTATCTGTATAAACATGGAAATATCTCCACCACTATCTGTATTAAAATGGAAATATCTCCACCGCTATCAGTATAAACATGGAAACAGTGACACCGCTATCTGTATAAATATGGAAATATCTACACCGCTATCTCTATAAACATGGAAATGTCTACACCGCTATCTGTATAAACATGGAAATATCTACATGGCTATCTCAATAAACATGGAAATATCTACACCGCCATCTGTATAAACTTGGAAATACCTACACAGTCATCTGTATAAACTTGGAAATATCTACACCACTATCTGTATAAACATGGAAATATCTACACTGCCATCAGTATAAACATGTAAATATCTACACACCCAGCTCTATAAACATGGAAATATCTACATCACTATCTGTATAAACATTGAAATAGTGACACCTCCATCTGTATAATTAAGGAATTATCTACACCGCTATCTCTATAAACATGGAAATGTCTACACCACTATCGGTATAAACATGGAAATATCTACATGGCTGTCTCTATGAACATGGAAATATCTTCACCACCTTCTGTATAAACATGGAAATAACAACACAGTCATCTGTATAAACCTGGAAATATCTACACCACTATCTGTATAAACATGGAAATAACTAAACTGCCATCTGTATAAACATGTAAATATCTACACAGCCATCTCTATAAATATGGAAATATCTCCACCGCTATCTGTATAAACATGGAAATAGCCACACCGTTATCTGTATAAACATGGAAATATCTACACCGCCATCTTAAAAACATGGAAATATCTACACAGTCATCTGTATAAACTAGGAAATATCTACACCTCCATCTGTATAAACATGGAAATATCTACACAGCCATCTGTATAAACATGGAAATATCTACACCGCTATCTGTATAAACATTGAAATAACCACACCGCTATCTGTATAAACATGGAAATATCTACACCGCTATCTCTATAAACATGGAAATATCTCCACCGCTATCTGTATAAACATGGAAATATCTCCACCGCTATCTGTATAAACCTGGAAATATCTACACCATTATCTATATAAACATGAAAATATCTACACCGCCATCTGTAAAAACATGTAAATATCTTCACAGCCATCTCTATGAACATAGAAATAGCTCCACAGCTATCTGTATAAACATGGAAATAGGCACACCGCTATCTGTATAAACATGGAAATATCTACACCGCTATCTCTATAAACATGGAAATATCTCCACCGCTATCTGTATAAACATGGAAATAGTGACACCGCTATCTGTATAAACATGGAAATAGTGACACCGCTATCTGTATAAATATGGAAACATCTACACTGCTATCTCTATAAACATGGAAATGTCTACACCGCTATCTGTATAAACATGGAAATATCTACATGGCTGTCTCTATAAACATGGAAATACCTTCACCGCCATCTGTATAAACATGGAAATAACTACACTGTCATCTGTATAAACCTGGAAATATCTACACCACTATCTGTATAAACATGAAAATATCTACACTGCCATCTGTATAAACATGTAAATATCTACACAGCCATCTCTATAAACATGGAAATATCTACACCGCTATCTGTATGAACATGGAAATAGCCACACCGCTATCTGTATAAACATGGAAATATATACACCGCCATCTGTAAAAACATGGAAATATCTACACAGTCATCTGTATACACATGGAAATATCCACACCTCCATCTGTATAAACATGGAAATATCTACACGGCCATCTGTATACACATGGAAATATCCACACATCCATCTGTATAAACATGGATATATCTACATCGCTATCTCTATAAACATGGAAATACCTACACCGCAATCTGTATAAACATGGAAATATCTACAACATTATCTGTCTAAACATGGAAATATCTACACTGCCATCTGTATAAATTTGTAAATATATACACAGACATGTCTATAAACATGGAAATATCTAAACCGCTATCTGTATAAACATGGAAATATCTACACCGCTATCTATATAAACATGGAAATATCTCCACCACTATCTGTATAAACGTGGAAATATCTACACAGTCATCTGTATAAACATGGAAATATCTCCACCGCTATCTGTATAAACATGGAAATAACTACACCGCCATCTGTATAAAATGGAAATAACTACAGAGTCATCTGTATAAATATGGAAATATGTACACCGCTATCTGTATAAACATGGAAATATCTGCACCGTCATCTGCATAAACATGGAAATATCTACACCGCCATCTCTATAAACATGGAAATATCTCCAACGCTATCTGTATAAACATGGAAATAGCCACACAGCTATCTTTATAAACATGGAAATACCTACACCGCTATCTCTATAAACATGGAAATATCTCCACCGCTATCTGTATAAACATGGAAATATCTCCACCGCTATCTGTATAATCATGGAAATAGTGACAACGCTATCTGTATAAATATGGAAAGATCTACACCGCTATCTCTATAAACATGGAAATGTCTACACCGCTCTCTGTGTAAACATGGAAATATCTACATGGCTGTCTCTATAAACATGGAAATATCTTCACCGCCATCTGTATAAACATGGAAATAATTACACAGTCATCTGTATAAACCTGGAAATATCTACACCACTATCTGTATAAACATGAAAATATCTACACTGCCATCTGTATAAACATGTAAATATGTACAAAGCCATCTCTATAAACATGGAAATAACTCCACCGCTATGTGTATAAACACGGAAATATCTCCAACGCTATCTGTATAAACATGGAAATAGCCACACAGCTATCTGTATAAACATGGAAATATCTACACCGCTATCTCTATAAACATGGAAATATCTCCACAGCTATCAGTATAAACATGGAAGTAGCCACACCGCTATCTGTATAAGCATGGAAATATCTACACCGCCATCTGTAAAAACATGGAAATATCTACACAGTCATCTGTATAAACATGGAAATATCTACACCTCCATCTGAATAAACATGGAAATATCTCCAACGCCATCTGTATAAACATGGAAATAGCCACACAGCTATCTGTATAAACATGGAAATATCTACAACGCTATCTCTATAAACATGGAAATAACTCCATCGCTATCTGTATAAACATGGAAGTAGCCACACCGCTATCTGTATAAGCATGGAAATATGTACACTGCCATATGTAAAAACATGGAAATATGTACACAGTCATCTGTATAAACATGGAAATATCTACACATCCATCTGTATAAACATGGAAATATCTACATGGCTGTCTCTATAATCATGGAAATATCTTCACCGCCATCTGAGTAAACATGGAAATAACTACACAGTCGTCTGTATAAACCTGGAAATATCTACACCACAATCTGTATAAACATGGAAATATCTACACTGCCATCTGTATAAACAAGTAAATATCTACAAAGCCTTCTCTATAAACATGGAAATAAATCCACCGCTATCTGTATAAACACGGAAATATCTCCAACGCTATCTGTATAAACATGGAAATAGTCACACTGCTATCTGTATAAACATGGAAACATCTACACCGCTATCTCTATAAACATGGAAATATCTCCACAGCTATCAGTATTAACATGGAAGTAGCCACACCGCTATCTGTATAACCATGGAAATATCTACAACGCTATCTCTATAAACATGGAAATAACTCCATCGCTATCTGTATAAACATGGAAGTAGCCACACCGCTATCTGTATAAGCATGGAAATATGTACACTGCCATCTGTAAAAACATGGAAATATGTACACAGTCATCTGTATAAACATGGAAATATCTACACATCCATCTGTATAAACATGGAAATATCTACACTGCCATCTGTATACACATGGCAATATCTATACAGCCATCTGTATAAACATGGAAATATCTACACCGCTATCTCTATAAACATGGAAATACCTACATCGCAATCTGTATAAACATGGAAGTATCTACACCATTATCTGTCTAAACATGGAAATATCTACACTGCCATCTGTATAAATATGTAAATATCTACACAGCCATCTCTATAAACATGGAAATATCTACACCGCTATCTGTATAAACATGGAAATAGCCACACAGCTATCTGTATAAACTTGTTAATATATACAGTGCTATCTCTATAAACATGGAAATATCTCCACCGCTATCTGTATAAACATGGAAATATCTCCACCGCTATCTGTCTAATCATGGAAATATCTACACTGCCATCTGTAAAAATATGTAAATATCTACACAGCCATCTCTATAAACATGGAAATATCTACACCGCTATCTGTATAAACATGGAAATATCTCCAACGCGATCTGTATAAACATGGAAATAGCCACACAGCTATCTCTATAAACATGGAAATCTCTACACCGCTATCTCTATAAACATGGAAATATCTCCACCGCTATCTGTATAAACATGGAAATCGCCACACCGCTATCTGTGTAATCATGGAAATATCTAAACCGCCATCTGTAAAAACATGGAAATATCTACACAGTCATCTGCCTAAACATGGAAATATCTACACCTCCATCTGTATAAACATGGAAATATCTATACTGCCATCTGTATACACATGTAAATACCTACACCGCCATCTGTATAAACATGGAAATAACTACACAATCATCTGTATAAACCTGGAAATATCTACAACAGTATCTGTATAAACATGAAAATATCTACACTGCCATATGTATAAACATGTAAATATCTACACAGCCATCTCTATAAACATGGAAATATCTACACCGCTATCTGTATGAACATGGAAATAGCCACACCGCTATCTGTATAAACATGGAAATATCTACACCGCCATCTGTAAAAACATGGAAATATCTACGCCGCTATCTCTATAAACATGGAAATATCCACACCGCTATCTGTATAAACATGGAAATATCTACACCGCCATCTGTATAAACATGGAACTACCTACACAGTCATCTGTATAAACATGGAAATATCTACACCACTGTCTGTACAAACATGGAAATATCTACACTGCCATCTGTATAAACTTGGAAATATCTACACAGCCATCTCTATAAACATGGAAGTATCTACACTGCTATCTGTATAAACATGGAAATAGCCACACCGCTATCTGTATAAACACGGAAATATCTACACCGACATGTGTAAAAATATGAAAATATCTACACAGTCATCTGTATAAACATGGAAATATCTCCACCGCTATCTGTATAAACATGGAAATATCTACACCGCCATCTGTATAAACATGGAAATACCTACACAGTCATCTGTATAAACATGGAAATATCTACACCACTGTCTGTACAAACATGGAAATATCTACACTGCCATCTGTATAAACATGGAAATATCTACACAGCCATCTCTATAAACATGGAAATATCTACACAGCTATCTGTATAAACAAGGAAATATCTACACCGACATGTGTAAAAATATGAAAATATCTACACAGTCATCTGTATAAACATGGAAATACCTCCACCGCTATCTGTATAAGCATGGAAATATCTACACCGCCATCTGTATAAAAATGGAAATAACTACACAGTCATCTGTATAAATATGGAAATATGTACACCTCCATCTTTATAAACATGGAAATATCTATACTGCCATCTGTATACACATGGAAATATCTACACAGCCATCTGTATAAACATGGAAATATCTACAACATTATCTGTCTAAACATGGAAATATCTACACTGCCATCTATGTAAATTTGTAAATATCTACACAGCCATCTCTATAAACATGGAAATATCTACACCGCTATCTGTATAAACAGGGAAATAGCCACACAGCTATTTGTATAAACATGGAAATATATACACTGCTATCTCTATAAACATGGAAATATCTACACCGCTATCTGTATAAACATGGGAATATCTCCACCGCTATCTGTATAAACATGGAAATATCTCCAACGCTATCTGCATAAACATGGAAATAGCCACAAAACTATCTGTATAAACATGGAAATATCTACACCGCTATCTCTATAAACATGGAAATACATACACCGCAATCTGTATAAACATGGAAATATCTACACCATTATCTGTCTAAACATGGAAATATCTACACTGCCATCTGTATAAATATGTAAATATCTACACAGCCATCTCTATAAACATGGAAATATCTACACCGCTATCTGTATAAACATGGAAATAGCCACTCAGATATCTGTATAAACATGGAAATATATACACTGCTATCTCTATAAACATGGAAATATCTCCACCGCTATCTGTATAAACATGGACATATCTCCACCGCTATCTGTATAAACATGAAAATATCTCCAACGCTCTCTGTATAAACATGAAAATAGCCACACAGCTATCTGTATAAACATGGAAATATCTACAACGCTATCTCTATAAACATGGAAATATCTCCACCGCTATCTGTATAAACATGGAAACAGCCACACCGCTATCTGTATAAACATGGAAATATCTACACCGCCATCTGTAAAAACATGGAAATATCTACACAGTCATCTGTATAAACATTGAAATATCTACACCATTATCTGTCTAAACATGGAAATATCTACACTGCCATCTGTATAAATATGTAAATATCTACACAGCCATCTCTATAAACATGAAAATATCTACATCTCCATCTGTATAAACATGGAAATACCTACACAGTCATCTGTATAAACATGGAAATATCTACACCACTGTCTGTACAAAGATGGAAATATCTACACTGCCATCTGTATAAACATGGAAATATCTACACAGCCATCTCTATAAACATGTAAATATCTACACTGCTATCTTTATAAACACGGAAATATCTACACCGACATGTGTAAAAATATGAAAATATCTACACCTCCATCTGTATAAACATGGAAATATCTACATAGCTGAATCTATATACTTGGAAATATCTTCACCGCCATCTGTATAAACATGGAAATAACTACACAGTCATCTGTATAAACCTGGAAATATTTACACCGCTATCTGTATAAACATGGAAATATCTGCACCGCCATCTGCATAAACATGGAAATATCTACACCGCCATCTGTATAAACATGGAAATATCTCCAAAGCTATCTGTATAAACATGGAAATAGCCACACATCAATCTGTATAAACATGGAAATATCTACATCGCTATCTCTATAAACATGGAAATATCTCCACCGCTATCTGTATAAACATGGAAATATCTCCACCTCTATCTGTATAAACATGGAAATAGTGACACCGCTATCTGTATAAATATGGAAATATCTACACCGCTATCTATATAAACATGGAAATAACTACACAGTCATCTGTATAAACCTGGAAATATCTACACCACTATCTATATAAACATGAAAATATCTACACTGCCATCTGTATAAACACGTAAATATCTACACAGCCATCTCTATAAACATGGAAATATCTCCACAGCTATCTGTAAAAACATGGAAAAAACCACAGCGCTATCTGTATAAACATGGAAATATCTACACCGCCATCTGTAAAAACATGGAAATATCTACACAGTCATCAATATAAACATGGAAATATCTACACCTCCATCTGTATTAACATGGAAATATCTACACTGACATCTGTATACACGTGGAAATATCTACACAGCCATCTGTATAAACATGGAAATATCTTCACCGCTATCTGTATAAACATGGAAATACTTACACCGGAATCTGTATAAACATGGAAATATCTACACCATTATCTGTCTAAACATGGAAATATCTGCACTGCCATCTGTATAAATATGTAAATATCTACAGAGCCATCTCTATAAACATGGAAATATCTACACCGCTATCTGTATAAACATGGAAATAGCCACACAGATGTCTGTATAAACATGGAATTATATACACTGCTATCTCTATAAACATGGAAATATCTCCACCGCTATCTGTATAAACATGGAAATATCTACACAGTCATCTGTATAAACATGGAAATATCTCCACCGCTATCTGTATAAACATGGAAATATCTACACCGCCATCTGTATAAAAATGGAAATACCTACACAGTCCTCTGTATAAATATGGAAATATGTACACCGCTATATGTATAAACATGGAAATATCGGCACCGCCATCTGCATAAACATGGAAATATCTACACCGCCATCTGTATAAACATGGAAATATCTCCAAAGCTATCTGTATAAACATGGAAATAGCCACACAGCCATCTGTATAAACATGGAAATATCTACATCGCTATCTCTATAAACATGGAAATATCTCCACCGCTATCTGTATAAACATGGAATTATCTCCACCTCTATCTGTATAAACATGGAAATAGTGACACCGCTATCTGTATAAATATGGAAATATCTACACCGCTATCTCTATAAACATGGAAATGTCTACAACGCTATCTGTATAAACATGGAAATAGTGACACCACTATCTGTATAAATATGGAAATATCTACTCCGCTATCTCTATAAACATGGAAATGTCTACACCACTATCTGTATAAACATGGAAATATCTACATGGCTGTCTCTATAAACATGGAAATATCTTCACCGCCATCTGTATAAACATGGAAATAACTACACAGTCATTTGTATAAACCTGGAAATATCTACACCACTATCTGTATAAACATGAAAATATCTACACCGCCATCTGTAGAAACATGGAAATATCTCCAAAGCTATCTGTATAAACATGGAAATAGTCACACAGCTATCTGTATAAACATGGAAATATCTACACCGCTATCTCTATAAACATGGAAATACCTCCACCGCTATCTGTATAAACATGGAAATATCTCCACCGCTATCTGTATAAACATGGAAATAGTGATACCACTATCTGTATAAATATGGAAATATCTACACCGCTATCTCTATAAACATGCAAATGTCTACACCACTATCTGTATAAACATGGAAATATCTACATGGCTGTCTCTATAAACATGGAAATATCTTCACCACCATCTGTATAAACATGGAAATAACTACACAGTCATTTGTATAAACCTGGAAATATCTACACCACTATCTGTATAAACATGAAAATATCTACACTGCCATCTGTATAAACATGGAAATATGTACACCGCTATCTCTAGAAACATGGAAATACCTACACCGCAATCTATATAAACATGGAAATATCTACAACATTGTCTGTCTAAACATGGAAATATCTACACTGCCATCTGTATAAATATGTAAATATCTACACAGCCATCTCTATAAACATGGAAATATCTACACCGCTATCTGTATAAACATGGAAATAGCCACACAGATATCTGTATAAACATGGAAATATCTACACCGCTATCTGTATAAACATGGAAATATCTCCACCACTATCTGTATTAAAATGGAAATATCTCCACCGCTATCAGTATAAACATGGAAACAGTGACACCGCTATCTGTATAAATATGGAAATATCTACACCGCTATCTCTATAAACATGGAAATGTCTACACCGCTATCTGTATAAACATGGAAATATCTACATGGCTATCTCAATAAACATGGAAATATCTACACCGCCATCTGTATAAACTTGGAAATACCTACACAGTCATCTGTATAAACTTGGAAATATCTACACCACTATCTGTATAAACATGGAAATATCTACACTGCCATCAGTATAAACATGTAAATATCTACACACCCAGCTCTATAAACATGGAAATATCTACATCGCTATCTGTATAAACATTGAAATAGTGACACCTCCATCTGTATAATTAAGGAATTATCTACACCGCTATCTCTATAAACATGGAAATGTCTACACCACTATCGGTATAAACATGGAAATATCTACATGGCTGTCTCTATGAACATGGAAATATCTTCACCACCTTCTGTATAAACATGGAAATAACAACACAGTCATCTGTATAAACCTGGAAATATCTACACCACTATCTGTATAAACATGGAAATAACTAAACTGCCATCTGTATAAACATGTAAATATCTACACAGCCATCTCTATAAACATGGAAATATCTCCACCGCTATCTGTATAAACATGGAAATAGCCACACCGTTATCTGTATAAACATGGAAATATCTACACCGCCATCTTAAAAACATGGAAATATCTACACAGTCATCTGTATAAACTAGGAAATATCTACACCTCCATCTGTATAAACATGGAAATATCTACACAGCCATCTGTATAAACATGGAAATATCTACACCGCTATCTGTATAAACATTGAAATAACCACACCGCTATCTGTATAAACATGGAAATATCTACACCGCTATCTCTATAAACATGGAAATATCTCCACCGCTATCTGTATAAACATGGAAATATCTCCACCGCTATCTGTATAAACCTGGAAATATCTACACCATTATCTATATAAACATGAAAATATCTACACCGCCATCTGTAAAAACATGTAAATATCTTCACAGCCATCTCTATGAACATAGAAATAGCTCCACAGCTATCTGTATAAACATGGAAATAGGCACACCGCTATCTGTATAAACATGGAAATATCTACACCGCTATCTCTATAAACATGGAAATATCTCCACCGCTATCTGTATAAACATGGAAATAGTGACACCGCTATCTGTATAAACATGGAAATAGTGACACCGCTATCTGTATAAATATGGAAACATCTACACTGCTATCTCTATAAACATGGAAATGTCTACACCGCTATCTGTATAAACATGGAAATATCTACATGGCTGTCTCTATAAACATGGAAATACCTTCACCGCCATCTGTATAAACATGGAAATAACTACACTGTCATCTGTATAAACCTGGAAATATCTACACCACTATCTGTATAAACATGAAAATATCTACACTGCCATCTGTATAAACATGTAAATATCTACACAGCCATCTCTATAAACATGGAAATATCTACACCGCTATCTGTATGAACATGGAAATAGCCACACCGCTATCTGTATAAACATGGAAATATATACACCGCCATCTGTAAAAACATGGAAATATCTACACAGTCATCTGTATACACATGGAAATATCCACACCTCCATCTGTATAAACATGGAAATATCTACACGGCCATCTGTATACACATGGAAATATCCACACATCCATCTGTATAAACATGGATATATCTACATCGCTATCTCTATAAACATGGAAATACCTACACCGCAATCTGTATAAACATGGAAATATCTACAACATTATCTGTCTAAACATGGAAATATCTACACTGCCATCTGTATAAATTTGTAAATATATACACAGACATGTCTATAAACATGGAAATATCTAAACCGCTATCTGTATAAACATGGAAATATCTACACCGCTATCTATATAAACATGGAAATATCTCCACCACTATCTGTATAAACGTGGAAATATCTACACAGTCATCTGTATAAACATGGAAATATCTCCACCGCTATCTGTATAAACATGGAAATAACTACACCGCCATCTGTATAAAATGGAAATAACTACAGAGTCATCTGTATAAATATGGAAATATGTACACCGCTATCTGTATAAACATGGAAATATCTGCACCGTCATCTGCATAAACATGGAAATATCTACACCGCCATCTCTATAAACATGGAAATATCTCCAACGCTATCTGTATAAACATGGAAATAGCCACACAGCTATCTTTATAAACATGGAAATACCTACACCGCTATCTCTATAAACATGGAAATATCTCCACCGCTATCTGTATAAACATGGAAATATCTCCACCGCTATCTGTATAATCATGGAAATAGTGACAACGCTATCTGTATAAATATGGAAAGATCTACACCGCTATCTCTATAAACATGGAAATGTCTACACCGCTCTCTGTGTAAACATGGAAATATCTACATGGCTGTCTCTATAAACATGGAAATATCTTCACCGCCATCTGTATAAACATGGAAATAATTACACAGTCATCTGTATAAACCTGGAAATATCTACACCACTATCTGTATAAACATGAAAATATCTACACTGCCATCTGTATAAACATGTAAATATGTACAAAGCCATCTCTATAAACATGGAAATAACTCCACCGCTATGTGTATAAACACGGAAATATCTCCAACGCTATCTGTATAAACATGGAAATAGCCACACAGCTATCTGTATAAACATGGAAATATCTACACCGCTATCTCTATAAACATGGAAATATCTCCACAGCTATCAGTATAAACATGGAAGTAGCCACACCGCTATCTGTATAAGCATGGAAATATCTACACCGCCATCTGTAAAAACATGGAAATATCTACACAGTCATCTGTATAAACATGGAAATATCTACACCTCCATCTGAATAAACATGGAAATATCTCCAACGCCATCTGTATAAACATGGAAATAGCCACACAGCTATCTGTATAAACATGGAAATATCTACAACGCTATCTCTATAAACATGGAAATAACTCCATCGCTATCTGTATAAACATGGAAGTAGCCACACCGCTATCTGTATAAGCATGGAAATATGTACACTGCCATATGTAAAAACATGGAAATATGTACACAGTCATCTGTATAAACATGGAAATATCTACACATCCATCTGTATAAACATGGAAATATCTACACTGCCATCTGTATACACATGGAAATATCAATACAGCCATCTGTATAAACATGGAAATATCTACACCGCTATCTCTATAAACATGGAAATACCTACACCGCAATCTCCATAAACATGGAAATATCTACACCATTATGTGTCTAAACATGGAAATATCTTCACTGCCATCTGTATAATTATGTAAATATCTACACAGCCATCTCTATAAACATGGAAATATCTACACCGCGATCTGTATAAACATGGAAATAGCCACACAGCTATCTGTATGAACATGTTAATATATACACTGCTATCTCTTTAAACATGGAAATATCTCCACCGCTATCTGTATAAACATGGAAATATCTCCACCGCTATCTGTATAAACATGGAAATATCTCCAACGCTATCTGTATGAACATGGAAATCGCCACACAGCTATCTGTATAAACATGGAAATGTCTACACAGCTATCTCTATAAACATGGAAATATCTCCACCGCTATCCTCCCTAATGTCTGGATCATAGCAGCCCATTCCATTCACCTATTCTCTAGTGAACTCCAATAGAAAATACGAAGCCATCACCACCCAGTTCTTTCTCCCTTCTAGAGATGAGATATTAGCCACCCAATCCCAGATTCTCAGATCCATTCCAGGAAAGAAGCCCTAGGTATTGAAGCACAGCTTTCCCTCCCTCCCTTCTTTCTTCCACCCCAAGATTTGTTCCCCAGATAGTTCTAGTAAATGCAAAACCAAGTATATTCTCATTCTTTAGAGCAACCAGCTTTTCATGGCCAACTGGAATCAAACACAACCTGCACAAACATCTATCTGGAGGACACTCCCAAGGCTCCTACTGAGCCAGCCTTCTGCATACCACTGCATTTCAGCTTCCTAGTTCACAAGACACTGAGACATTCTTGAATTCTGCAAGGTGCACTGTGTGTTAATATCTTGGCTGCTCATCATGTGGCCAATAAAGGGCATGACTAGTCAACAAATAAATTTTCTCTTGGCTAAAACTTGCAACAAAACTGTAAGCTGTTTACCAAGGGACCCACTACAGGTTATATTCAATATATACAGTCAAATCCTAACTATCTGAGATATATTCAGTTGACCATACACCTTTATATTTCAGTAAAAGGTCTTTACATTTCCCAGTGCTATCGATGTTACAAAGTGCTTTCATATGCAGTGCTTCATCTGATTTCCAGGATAATTAAATGATCCTGTCATACCTGATTTTTAGATGAGGAAACAAGTGGTTTCTGGGTATTTCAAGAGGCTAACGCATCTGCCCTCCAACTTGTATGTGAAAACCAAAAACAAAATTCCAAGGCCCTTCAACCATCTGAATGGACTTTGACTCTTTTGGTCAATATATGGCAGAGCTAGGAAAAGAAGGTGAGTCTTCCAGCTGCTGATACAGGGTTTTTTCTGCCATACTCCATTACCTCCAAGGCTAAAGTCAAAAGAGGGTGTGGTTATCACATGGAAAAATCTGGTTTGGATTTCCCAAATGTGTATGTAGTATTTGGGGATTTACCTTAATTTAACCTACAGTTCTTTTGGGTTGTAACAGTCTGACTCCATTTTTGAAAACAAAACAAAATCGATTTTAAATGCTGAATTATAGATCTTTGCTGTCCAGTATGGTAGCTACTAACCACTTATGGTTATTTGCATTTCTATTTTAATTAATTAAAATTCAGTAAAATGCAAAATTCAGTTCTTCAGTTGCTCTAGCCACATTTCAAGTGTTACAGTAGTCACATATGGCTAGTGGCTGGGACAATGCAGATTATAGAACAGTTCCATCATCAAAGAAACTTCTATTGAACAGTGCTATTATATAATGTCATCTCCAGAGAAAGAAGACTTTAGAAAAAGTCAGAAATGGCCGGGTGCAGTGGCTCACACGTGTAATCCCAGCACTTTGGGTGGCCAAGGCAGGCAGATCCCTTGAGGTCAGGAGTTCAAGACCAGCCTGGCCAACATGGTGAAACCCCGTCTCTGGTAAAAATACAAAAAATTAGCTAGGCGTGGTGGTGCATGCCTGTAACCCCAGCTACTCAGGAGGCTGAGTTGGGAGAATCACTGGAACCCAGGAGACAGAAGTTGTAGTGAGCCAAGATTGTGCCACTGCACTCTAGCCTGGGTGACAGAGCAAGACTCCATCTCAAAAAAAAAAAAAAAAGAAAAAGAAAAAGTCAGAAACATCTTGAGGCAGGCATAGTGCTGTCATCTGTCCAATATTGAAGATGATTTAAGAATAAGAAAGAAGAAGAGAACAAAGAAGAGAAAAAGAAGTTGCCTTAGGTGTACCTACCCAGAAAAGGACAAGGGCATTCCTGTAGTCATTGTGTTGTATTTTAGCTCTTAAACTTTTTAAGAGATTAGAATAATTTGACACATAGAAGATCTAAACCACTGAAGAGGCTCTGAAGCAGATAAAAGTAGAAAGAAAATAAAAAACTAATTAGTTACAAACTAAGCTTAACCACAATTCGTTTAAACGATACTATTTACTCTTCACATGATTGGTTTTTCTTTTGCTTTATAGTATGACATAGTTTATATCTTTAAAGGGGAATTAAAATATTTCTGGGAATTTTTAAAAGTAAGTTCACACAGCCACATAAAAACTACAGAAACAGATAAAACCTATCTTCTCATTTATTCCCTAATCCATTCAAATTAAATATAAAAATCCAAGCAGCCACAGTGATATTCAAAAAAGCAAAAGTGAGACAAAACAAAATTCATTTGTCACCTGTGGAGGTAGTTAGCTCACCTAATCTTCACTCCAAACACCAGTAATTTTTAAAAGACAGAAATAAACATATGTTCTGCCTTCCCGGAAGGAACTATGTTTCAGGGTAGCCAAATAACCCAGTTGTGAAGAAAATGGTCTGCTTATAGAAAAATGCCAGCTAAAACATGTAGATAGAATTAGAGAATTAGAAATTCACCATTTTGAAACCCCTAATGAAATAATCAACTCAAGCAAGGATCATTAATAAATGCTAAAACAATCAAGTAACTATTGATACAGAATATAACTGAATATACACATGGTACAAAGTTCACGTCACAGACTACTGACTTGACCCAAGGGGGAATATAGCAGAGGAGATAGGCAGTGATCACCCTAACCTTGCGATCATCTCACCATCACTAATGATGGGATGTGAATACACATTATTGCCTATGAAATAGTCTTTAAAAAAAGAAGTTGAACCTGAATCTAACTAAACCTTGCAATGGGCTGAACGTGTATGTCTTCCCCAAATTAATATGTTGACATCCTAACCCCAAAGGTGCTGGTATTAAAAGGTGGGGCCTTTAGGGGGTCATTAGATCATAAGGACAGAGGCTTCATGATTGGAATTAGTGCCCTTATAAAAGAGGCCCCAGAGAGCTAGCTAGTCTCTCCCACTATGTGAGGGCCCAGCAAGAAGGCCAATCTATGAACCAGAAAGTTGGTCCTAACCAGATATCAAAACCACATGCTCCTTGATTTTAAACTTGCTAGCCTCTAGGACTGTGAGAAATAAATTTCTGTTCTTTATAAGTCATCCAGTTTTTGGTATTTTGTTATAGCAGGCCTAAAAGCCTTTAGAACTAACTTCCAGTTAACCAGGAAAAAACAGAGTGAAAAGTTAAATGACACCATAAAAAGCAACCAGAAAATTCCAGAAGGGGAAATATTCTACAGGACAACTGACTAGTTTTTCAACAAGTCAATTTCACTAAATAAATACATAAACAAAGAGTATGGGTATTTTCCAGGTTAAAAAAGTCTTGAGCTAAATAATCAAATGCAATGTGTATCCCTTGATTAGAAGAAACTAATTTGAACAAACCAGCCACAAAAGATATTTCAGGGAGACCAAGCTGGAAGGATCACTTGAGGCCAGGAGTTTGAGACCAGCCTGGGCAACGTAGTAAGACCTCCATCTCTACAAAAACAATAAATTAGCTGGGCATGGTGGTGTGCACCTCTAGTCCTAGCTACTCAGGAAGCTGAGGCAGGAAGATCACTTGAGCCCAGGAGTTTGAGGCTGCAATGAGCTATGATTGTTTCACTGCACTTCAGGCTGTGTGAAAGAGCAAGACTTTGTCTCAAAAAATAAAAGGACATTTCATAATAATTGAGGAAATCTGAATGTGGACTGGGTAATAAATGATATAAAAAAGCCATTTTTTATTTTGTTTGAAAACATGATTTTGTAACTATACAGGAAAATGTTCTTATTTTTTTAGAAATCTGTACTAAAGAATTTAGGGGTAAAATATCATTTTCTTTAATATACTTTCAAACACAAGCAAAAAATAGTCATGACACAAATATAGCAAAATGTTTACAATCTATGTTCTATGCTTGCCTGTGAGTGCCATTAATCTCATCTGTCTGCTTTTCTGAAAGTTTGAAAATTTCAAAGTTTTATAATAAATTTTTTTACATCCCATAATTTTATAATAATTTTTTTAAAGTTTGAAGCAAATCAACAACTATAGCTTCAAAAATATCCTGACCCACAATAAACATTGAACAGGGTATATTTCTCCCATTTCCTAAAAAAGTTGGCCCAGGAAGGAGTATGAGAGCTGCCATAGCTCTCCCAAGGCTCATTATTCTCCATCACTCCATGGGATATCCCAAAATAAATTTTTAAAAAAGTTGTTTAAATTTATAATGTTTTTGATTCTATAATAATTTTATAATAAAATAATTGTAAAATGTTTTTGATTTTATAATTTATAAAAATTTTTATACATGTTTATGTTTGAAATGTCTATTTCAAACTTTATGAGATATTAAAATATAAGTAATATAGTTCATCATTTTAGAAATGCCATGCTTTTCTTCTCCAGCAATTACATAATCAAAGAGTAACTGTAGTTTTTCCTAGAACATTGCTTTGTAGGCTGGGCATGGTGGTTCATGACACTTTAGGAGGCCAAGGCAGGCAGATCTCTTGAGATCAGGAGTTTGAGACTAGACTGGGCAACAGAGAAACCCTATGAGTAGTAAAAACACAAAAATCATCTGTGCATAGTGGCGTGCACCTATAGCCCCAGCTACTCAGGAGGCTGAGGTGGGAAGATCACCTGAATCTGGGGAGGTCAAGGCTACAGTGAGCCAAGACTGTACCATTGCACTCCAGCCTGGGCAACAAAGTGAGACCCTGTGTCAAAAAAAAAAAAAAATGAAATGAAATTGAAAAAAAGAAAATTGCTTTGTAAAATTAATTTTTCAATCAAAACCAAGATTTTTCAGATATAGAGAATGCAGCCCACTGGTCAGATTTGTCAGTTCAAAGAGAATAAATTCTAGTTTCCTATTTTTCTGGCCTGCTTATGATTATCCAATAGGATATCAAAAAAGACCAAAGCCTTTGGGATCCATGTTCAGTATTCCTGAGTCTAACTCAGGATGCCAAATCAGGAGACAAGCACATTCTCATCAATTTTCAATCATTCGAGACCAATTTTGCTTATAATTATCCAGTTCTTTTAGACCACCTTTCTCCTGAAGCCAGCCTTATGGCTATTCACTTCACTTTAGCATAAGCCCCCAAGAAGGTGAACAAAATGAGGAAACGATTGGTTAAAGTTGGCATTTGAAATTCTGAAACATGTCCACCATTCCCTTCACCCATGCCCGCCCCTCTTAGAAGTAGTACTTTCAGATTATTTAAGAGTCGATGCTTCTATGTGGATTTTGTCATCTGTCCTTTATAACAGCTAGTGCGTTTAATTTGACTCTATTTTCAGCATATATTGACCTATGCTAATTATCTGTTAAAATAAATTCCACTCTTAGAGTTAATAAAGTGTGTGTGTCATGGAAGACCCATTGAAGTAAGAAGCTGAGGAGCCCTTATGGTAAAGTGGGACAAGAAATAATAAGACATAATAATTTTCCCATGCAAATCAACAACCGTAGCTTCAAAAATATCTTGACCCACAACAAGTATTGGACAGGCCATGTTTCTCTCACTCCCTAAAAAATTGGCTGGGGAAGGAGTATGAGAGCTCCCATAGCTCTCCCAAGGCTCATTATTCTCCATCACTCCACAGGAACAGCCTGTCAGAGAAGAGTGAAAGACCATTTGTCAACCTCTCTTCAACTCCCTGATTCTAGCCAAACTTCATCAATCTCAAGTGAGGAGCCAGAGAGAAATCAAACCCCATATATCCAGCATCATTGTCTACTGGAGTCAAAAATCACAATTCCACTACCCACCCCAACACCATTGGCCCTGTTTCTCCCAATTGCTTTTTATTGTGTTTTTTAAAAAATCCTCTTTCCCCATCCCTGCAACACCGAGAAGGAGGAATTATAGTAGATAAATATGAAGCATGGAGATCCTTTAAAAATGTTTTTAATAATAAATGAGAAAATGAAAAGGAGAGGGTTGGGAAGGAAGGAGGGAATTCAAATGCCAGGGAATTGTGCAGTTTCGCTTTTAAAGATGTTAACACTCATTTATACATCTGCAAGACACTCCCCTTAAAGAAAAGTTCTGTGAGTGTGGGTCTGGTTGCATGAATAAGGATAAAATTACTTTTTTAGACGATGTTTCCCACATATCATTCAGAGACCCCTGAAGTTAGGTATCCCTCTTGTAGATGTCCTTGAGATGCTGCTGGACCTGGGAAAGAGGAAACTGGGATACGGGTCTATGCCAAAAGGTGCTTCTAGTTATAGGACAGAGAGGAAAGGGGCAGAGGGAGAAAAACCCGAGGTCTGAGAATCTGGATTGCAGAAGACTACCGAGGTCGTGGGAGAAGGGAGAGAAAACAAGGATGAAAAGCGAAAGGGGAAGAGGCATGAAATGTTGTCAAATGTCAAAAGGCATTTGGAGAGAAGTTGGGAATTGCATTAAGAAAACCACTGCAAATCTCGTTTCAGACCATTTAGAGATATGCCCCCTGGGAACTGCGAGCTCAGGCTGTTTAGCATCAAACAAATGGATCCACTCCATCCCTACCCTAATTAAATAAATCATTCAGTAATTCCACTGGGTTAAAAAACCAAAATATTAAAAACCTTCAGGGCCTACTCTTGCCAAATATGTCAGGGATCGTGTGTGTGTGTGTGTGTGTGTGTGTGTGTGTGTGTGTGTGTGTGTGTGTGTTCTGAGACACCACTACTGTTAAATAGGCAGAGCTAAGACTTAGGGGACTGGCAGATTATTGCAAAAAGGGCACGGGGCAGAGGGACTATGTTGTGAGCCTGGGAAAGAAGTTTGTGTGGGGACTGTGGGCAGTGAACGCGTTGGGAACAATATGGAAAACTGGGAGCTGCCTTGGAATCTACAGGGCCGGGTAAGAGAATGTCCGAAAGAAAAATGCGCAGGTGCGGGATGTGTGCAGAGTCGGAGAAGAGTCCAGGGCGCCCGGAGTGGCTCCAGGAACGACGGACACCCCTCAAGGCTTTGGGGGCAGTGGGTACTAATAGAACCCAGTGTCCGGGGTGCGCCGGGGAGGCTGCAAGCACGGTGGGAGTGGGGCGCTGGAGGGTGAGGACGCGGGAGTGAGGAAGCAAAGCCTGGGCCGGGCAGGGGCCTCCCAGCTGGGCCTGGAGGCAGCAGGGGAACAAGGGCTAGGAGAGGGCATGGCGGCAGCGCGGCGGGAAGCGAGGGGCATCTGGACACTCACCCCGTTGGCCATGGCCATCAGCCCCACGATCTCGATGGCCGTCCTGCTAAAGTACCTGCCGTCGCTGCCCACCACCGTGGTGCAGCCCCGACGGTCGTGCAGGTCAATGGACGATAGCACGCTCTGGATGAATTTGGGCAGGTAGTTGCGCTGGCCCTCGAAGAGGCCGGTAGGTCGCCGCAGAACCCCGCCGCCGGCCCGCCGCGAGTCCTCGTAGGGCACGGTGGGCACTGTCAGCACCGGGATGGGGCTCCTCTCCGTGGTGCCTCCTGGCCGGTCCTGCTGTGGCTCCCAGGGCTGGAGGGAATCTGCAGCCTGCCGGGGGCCTCCACCAGCCTGGCCGCGTGCCGGGACTCCGCCTCGCGCCCGGGCCCCCTCTCCGGCAGGTCGGCACCCTTCGCCCTGCGCCCGCCCGCCTGGGGACCGCCCGCCCCTCCTCTCCACGCGGCCGCTCGCTGACTCCCTCGACGGAGATTGCTTCTGCCTTCCTGTAAAGTTTTCTCCCGCCCACCTTCTCCGCTGCCAGACAGCCCGAGGTGTCCTCAGTTTCTCCCCAAGTTGGACTCACTTTTGGGGTGTCCCAAAAGCCTGATTCCAGGGCCTGCTAGCCCGACCCCGGTGACGCCTGCACCCGCGCCTGGCCCCAGCCTTCACGCGCGATCGCCGCCCTCCGCGTCACACCCTCCGCCAGAAAACAGCCGGCGGGCGGCGAGACTTTGGGCAGAGTCCGGGTTCCTCTCCGGCGCCAGGCCCGTCTCCCTGTCTCCCTGGGAGTGCGCAGCCTACACGCACCAGTTTCTCTTTAGAACAAGCATGGGGAGGGATTTGGGAGGGGGCTGAAACCTTTTGCCATCAGCGAACAGCCTCAGCCAAAAATAACCCTGGAAAGGCGAGCTAAGAATGGTTATCTCCTGCCAGCGCTGAAATCGGAGGCTTGGTGCTGCGTGTGGGGTGTGTGTGTGTATGTGTGTGTGTACCCTCCCACCCCGACCATTTGTTGAAGGGAATCACCACTGTCAGACTTCAATCCAACAGGACCCACTCGAGCCATCCACACTTTCCCCAGCCTCCTCCAAAACAGCACACTTTCCGGTATGGACAATTCTTTTTTTTTTTTTTTCACTTGTTTGTTTGTTTTGGTGGTTGCAACAGCAGCAACACAGACGACACATATTTCCCTATTCTTCTCGCCCTTCTCACCCTCCCTACCCAGCTCCTGCCTTAGAAACAGGCTTGGCCTACACTGTATCTGTCCACACTGCCTGAACTCTTCCCTGAATTAATCGTTTTCAATAGGAGGGGGCTAAATCCCTTATTAATGCCCTACCAGGAGTGAATGAATAAAGCCAAGTTAAAGGGGAACTGGGTACCACATACTGTGCTAGTTTCCTTTGCATGTATCCTTTCATTCTGCTGGAGCTAAAGATGTTCTGCCTCCTCTCCATAAAACGCACCCAAACTCCAAAACCAGGAAATTCTCCATAGAAAATAGGAGTGAAGAGAGAAAAGACTAACAGGATAAACCCCAAAGCAGGAAGAAAGTTTTGTCTCCCATTTTGCTCAAGGAATTTTTGGACCCACCAAGGCTACTGTCCTGAAAGATCCTGCTGCTTCTCCTTCCCCAAATATTGTCCACTTCCTGAGAGTAAGGCTGACTTGCCGCAGGCTTATAAAGTGTTTGGTCACAGTAAGACAACTGTGAGTAATAACACACATTGTATACTGTTTTGCAATTGATAAAATGCTTTGCATCTGTTTTTTCTTTGGAGGCTGAAGAAAAGAAGAATGGTATTCACGCAGTTCCCATTTTACAGATGAAAACAAGAGGACTTTTTCTGTGAAGTCAGGAAAGTGGTTACAGTGGTACTTTCCGCCTGTCCAAATTATGTATTGCCCCTCCCCTTTCTATTAATAACATTGAAGTGTGATGGGACAACCACTGAAGCTGTCAGTTGAAACCTGCTGGGACTTTTTAGCCATTCTCTTCAACATAAAGAATGGCTGTTTTTGGAGGGGGTGAGAGGAATGGGGAAATGTTGTCAAAGAGTACAATGTTTTAGTTGAGACAGGAAGAATACATTTTGTTGAGATCTACAGCACAGCATGGTGACTGTAGTTTACAATGAAGTATTGTGTATTTCAAAATTGCTAAGACAATAAATTTCAAATGATCTCACCACAAAAAAGATAGGTTTTGAGGTGATGAATCTATTAATTCTCTGGATTTAATTATTCCACAATGTATACATATATCATAACATCACATTATACCTCCGTAAATACATACAATTTTAATTTGTCAATTAACATTTTTTAAAAGAATAGTGTGGCCAGTTGGGGAGGTAGTTTTTTTTTTTTTTTTTTTCCTCTAGTCTCTACTCAGTCTCCAAGATCCCATTCCCCATAAAGTTCCTGTCACCCAGGTGGAGTGCAGTGGCACAATCATGGCTCACTGCACCCTCTCCCTCTTGGGCTCAAGCGATCCTCCCTCCTACAGGTACATGCCACCACGCCCAGCTAATTTTTGTAGCTTTTGTAGACATGGGGTTTCACCATGTTGCCTAGGCTGGTCTCGAACTCCTCAGCTCAATCAATCTGCCCACTTTAGCCTCCCACAGTGCTGGGATTACAGGTGGGAGCCACCAAGCCCAACCCATAAAGTTCCTAACTTTTTATCTCCCTGGGAGTGCACAGCCTACACACACCAGTTTCTCTTTAGAACATACTTAAGAGTCTTGGCTTAGCATCCAACAGACAGAACTTTAACACTTCTACGGATCTGTGCACCTGTCTATGGTGTGGGGTTTTTAAGATCTCTTTCTAATGACACTTTATTTTGCAAAGCAGGACAGTTTCATTCCCAGAAGAGCAGGTATGGTAAATCCTTTGTTCCAGTAGCGAAGACAATGATCCAAACCCTAAGCCTCAGAGAAGCCCAGAAACGCTCCAGGCCTCCATTTCTCTGCTCCTAGCACCTGCCTCTCTCTTGACATCAACATCATTCTCCCCTCTCACAGCCCAGCTCCTTCCACAGACCCAGGGATTAGGCACCAGCACCTCAGACTAGATTTTAGAGAATTACCATTCAAGAGGCAATCCTCTTCCCTTGGTTCCAATTTCAAGGTTCTCAAAGACTGGAACAGGGCTAGTTTGAGGCAATGTGCCCCATCGCATAGCCAGAAAGAACCTTACAGTGAAAAGGAAAACAATTCTTCCAAAGTAAGGGGGTGCTGATCCCAGAGGGAGGACAGATGGGCAACCAAACAGTAACCGGGCCACCACATGCTTCACACTCACTGATCAAGGATTTCTAAAACCACTTTTCTTTTCTCTGAATTTACATAGGACTTTGTATCACTCATAAAGGAATGTCTTATAGGCTAATAAAACCTTTCTATTCATGCTTATACTTAACATTTAGGCTAGGATAATTTCCTAACCTCAGTGTCCTCACTATAAGATGGGAATTATTATAATCCCTACCTCATAAATTGTTGGGAGGATTAAAATACTTAGTAAAGTGCCTGACTAATAGAAAGGCATTCAATAAATGTTAGCTATTCATGGTGTCATCATCATTATATTTACCATTATTACTAATCTCCTGTATTGCAAGAATTACAGTTTATATTTTTGTAGACCATCACTGTAGCTAAAGGGTCTTTGGGCCATAGGTGATATTCCATAAAGGTTGGTTAAATTGATCTGTGGTTTTTGACTATGGAAACTCAGAACTCCCTCAAAATGTACAAAACAGATTTACCTGCTAAATAAATCTCTTCGAAGCTGACCCCAGGTTTAATTGAATTAATTCCAATGAATTTGTCACAATGATGGAGAAAGGAAACTTAGAGGGCCCCACAGTTGTTTGCTGGTAAAATGAGAAGTTTGGATTAGATCAATGTTTCCCAAACTATTTTCCTCAGAATGTTAGTGCCCCTCGAATCCTGCACAAAGCAAGAGTTTCATGACCAAGTAGCTTTTAAAACTCCTGTACACTCTACTCCCATTCTTCACAATGCACACTTTCATATTAAAAGTTCTGAGAGGTCCTCAACAGAAGACATCACTTAACTTTTTTTTTTTTTTAAGACAGATTCTCACTCTGTCACCCAGGCTGGAGTACAGTGGCCACCACTCCTGGCCTAAAATTTTTTTAACCTGGTGCTTCCCAATCTAAACTCACAGGGACCAGTTTTCTTAATGAAAGAGAATCAGACTAGCTTGTAACCATAGCTGGTGACACTCCCCTGCCCCATTCCTTGTATGTCCTCAGTGGACTAGGTCAGGAATAAATAAATTTTCCTGATTCTCAAGGGCTGGTCACTCCTTTGCACTGAGCTCAAAGCTTCTCTGTAGCATGGGTCACAATGAATGGTAGCCCTGATAGCCTAGAGTAGCCTTTCAGCCTTCTCTGAGCCTCTAAAGACTGAGGATCCTTGGCATGAAATGGAGCAACTGATATACCCTTGCTTCCCCTGGGGACTCTCTTGCTGTCAAAAAGGAATCAGCCATCATCTCCATCTAGAGAATATACTATCTGACTCAGCTTGACCAGCCTGTCCCAAAATGAGAATCTGGGTAAAATAAGCATTGAAACACTTCATTCCTTGTAGATTCACAAAACATATTAGCATATTAAAGACTATGAAGTTCTGCAGGAAAAAAAAACCTATTTAACTTTAATCCAACATTGCCAAGTTTTATTTGACCATGGAAGATTTTTCCAAAACACTTACAAACAGATCAAGGACATTAATCTTTCATGAAACACTAGATCCCCAGGGTCCTCTCCAGCTACATCATTCTGTGATTTTCTTTTTTATTTATGATGCATTAAAAGATTAATCTCTATCAGACTTCCATTTAGAAATTCACCAGAATGTGCAAAGGCAGCAGGTAAAATTGCTGAAGGGTATTATAAAAATACCCTCCAGTGATTTTTGAAACTTAAACTGAAATATTTATATAACTATATATTTCAGTTTGTATATTATATATATATGTATATACACACATATATATGTGTGTATATATATTGGTGTATGTATATCTATATCTATGTATATATGGCATTATATCCATTTTACAGATGCAGAAACTGAGCTTTAGAGGGGGTGAGCAATTGGTCCAAAGCCACACAGCACACAGGTAGTCATTGATAAAGGTAAAAACAAGAGTTGAAGCCTGAGGTGTAAGGACACAGAGACAAGTACACAAATGTTTACAAGTTACACATATGACACGTGCCTTTAACATGAATTTCTTGAACATTCATTTAGAGGCCTTACAATGAAGACATCAGAGTGGCAGCAAGTTCTGTTGGAATCAGGGGAGCGTGTTCTTGTATAATCCCCTGGCTAACAGGAAAGCACACTGATTTGGCCCATGGTAGTTATACACTCCCATTGAGTCAGGGGCCACTTCTATGCACACAGGAGGTGCTAAAAATATGCTGCTGACTCATTGCCTCTAAGAGCAGAAGAAATGCCAAAAGTATAGGACAAGAGGCAGAAAAGCACACGGAAAAATGTCGTAGGGCAGTCCTCTGAGGAAGTGTTAGATCCCTTTGAAATCTGTCCAAACACTTTCTTGTGCTGGGGAAAGTCAATTCCATATTTCAAGCAACCCCACATGTCATACGAGTATCTTGTACGTGTTTGTGTACTCGTGTCTGTGAACTTACATCTCAGACTTCAACTTCTCGCTCCCCACCCTTATCAATGACTGCCTGCATGGCCTTGGGCAAGTTGCTTTCCCTCTTCAAAGCTCAGTTTCTGCATCTATAAAATGGACATAATGCTACCTACCTCATGGGGTTAGTGATCACATTTAAGGAGCTAATATGTGGAAATTGCTTACACACTACCTATCACATAATAAGGGTTTAATAAGTGTTTGATGTAATTGTTTTGATTATTACTACTATTACTAAAATAATAATTACTACAATAATAATGATTCTTATTCTCTATATTAGTATTATCTTTGAAAATGGGCATGGATTATGTCTATGTAACACTTTTGGCACAATATCTAGCATTATATCACACACAAATTAGAGAATTCATGTTATTAAGGATGAAAAAATATTTTTACTGACCCTTAAATTCTTCGTAAGTAACTGCAAAAGAAGCCATTATCCCAACACATGAAATAAAAAAAAAAAATTCAGTTGCTCTGGAGTTTGTTTTTGGAGGTAGCCACAGGATACCTAATTTTTTTTTCTTTTCAGAGAGACCGAGGGGCTCACTAGGTTGACTAGGCTGGTCTTGAACTCCTGGTCTCAAGCCATCCTCCCACCTCAGCCTCCCAAAGTGCTGGGATTACATGCATGAGCCACCACATCCAGCCTACCTAAAATATTGAATGCTGTTAATAAATCTCCTGAGGCCAGCATAAGAAGGTGATGGGCAAAACTAATGCAGGTATGTTTTTCTGGCTTTTTCATGTATTGGGCCAAACTTTGAAAAGCACTTACTATTAATGGCTAACTTGCAAAATTTGTGATTTATTAAAAGCGGATTTTAATTGTTTTACCTAAAAATAATAGGCCTCTGATCTGCCAAAGATGAAGATTTAATTTCTAGGTGTTCCCCACAATACCTAGAAACATCAGTGGAATCGAGTATTAAACACTTTAGAACTATTCTCATCAAAGTTCTTTAATATATAATACAGCAAAAGAAAAGTTTCTTTTCTAAAGGCTTCTCTATACTTTTTTTAATAGTTGAATTTCATTTCTGAAGGCTCCTAAAAAGAATAGAATTTAGATCTTTATTAAAGAGGAAATATATTTTCCATGTTTAATTTAAATTACATTCCATCAGTCATTTGCAATCTTAGCCTACACGGAATTTCTTTTTTTGGTAGTTTTTATGTTTGGGCTTTAGGAGGGGATTCCCAATAATCTCTATATAAATATTTCTAATCTCTATATAAATATTTTAACATTTCAATGTAAATTAGTTTTTTAAAGCTATTTTATCCATAAAAATAATAAATTTGCATGGCTGAGGGTGAAATAATGTGTTACCAGGACCCCTCAGTTTTGGGGGTTGTGAGTAGATCCCATCTTCATGTTCCTCCAGCCCAGCCCAAGCCTGGCTCAGGGCCTCCTCCCCCATTTGCCAGGAACCACCATCCCCAGGGATTCTATGTGCCCTGCCTGACCAGTGTTCTCCATCAGAGTTTACCAATCTTTTGTTCATTCCCTCAGAGCACAGCTAAGCAAGAGTACACTAATTTGAAAATTAACTCAAGCAAATAGAGGAACAATATCCCCAACACATTGCATTTTAACATAGGGTTTCCTGGACACACTGTTTCAACCCAAGAGTTGGGCTAATTGTAGGAGTTCCATCTGCTAAAATACGGCTGTCAGCTTCAGAGGGAAATTCATGAACGTCTTCGTAGTTTGTTTTTACGTTTCACTTGGCACTGTTTCTAAAATTTCCTCTGAAGCCAAAAAATAAGTTATTTCCCAGCACACTGGGCACTTTTCATTTATCATTGGATTGATTTTTGTAACTTGCAGTAGGAGCTGAAATCGACCAGGGGGTTCTTATCCAACAGACAGCAGCAAAACTCTTTGTGTATCTGCGTTCCTTTCAACAAGCGTGACTTCCTCAATGGCATCATTCGTGAGCGTAACACAGAGCTCAGCAATAACGTTTCTTCACTAACCCTACCAGGTATCCAACATAGGATGTTACTTCCTTTCACTGTTTTCCGACTCCTGGCAGATATTAATCATTGGGATTTGGGAACAAGGAAATAGAATTTCTGAGAATGCTTGGGAATTCCCAAATTCATATGATTTTCATAACACTTCACTTACAAGTTTTTGAAAAATAATAAGTGACTATAATAACAAGCAAATAGTCGTTTTTTTCTGTAACAGGATTATATGAAAAGTTTTAGTAGTCTTCTGTTTTTAAAAGATATGATAACAAATGATGATTTCTTATTATTAGGAGCCAACATATTGTAACAAGATTATAAAATCCAATAGCATTAATAGAGAAAACATTAAAAAGAAATGAATATTATCACAAAATAAATGCTAAAGAAAAGTCCTTTAAAGATTGAAAGGTAACACCACAAATACTTAATGCTTTAATCGTTGTTTACATGACATTGTTAAACAAGGCATCAATCATCCCCTCCAATACCATTTAAATAACATAACATTCTGATCTCCTGGCAAGATGAATAGCACTAGAAAGAAGCAACTGTCAAAATCGCCGATTTAAGGGCATATTTTGTTTCTAAAACTTGGCATTTCTTAGAAAACCTCTCATAGGATTTGTAAAACATATACTATGCCTATGAACACATTAATATTTATTTGCAGAAATGGTTCACTGTTAGCAGTGGACAAGGCCATGAACACACACTTGTAACACAGCAACAGATACAAGAAAGTCTGACTGAGGCTCCTTTACTGCTCCTGTCCTGTTCACCTTAACTTTCGTCTCCACATGTCAGTGCTTCCTCATCTTGCTTGACTTGAAGTCAGTGCATTTCTTCAAGTCAGTAAGTTCTCTATACTGACTATTAAGCTGTAATTTTCACAGGAAAATTAGAATGTTCCTTCCCATTTTCCTAATTTCTCAACTGATTTTTCTCAGAATTCAGAATCCATAAATATTGAAATGCCAGGAGAGAATTTCCAAATGGAAATGCTGTTCCCTTCGTCCATTTTCAGAAGAAACCGTAGGATAGTGTTATCCTTCTCTTCTCCAATTTTTTTTTCCTGCAAACTTATGGTTATCACCTCTTTAAGTGAGTAGCTCATAATTTTGCCTCCCCTGCAAATGGTCCCAAAACAGTGAAGTGGGTCCTCTTTAGCTGTGTCTTTAGTACATAATCCTGCATTTCTGACCATATGCAGGGAGTGTGACCCAGGGAAGGATCCCTGACTCAATGGGATTTCTCTTGCTGTCTCTAGAATTTGAACACTGGAACCCAGACGTACAGAGGCTGGGAGCCATCGTGGTGTGCTATATTGATGACGGCAGCAGTGGGTGGTGTGGGGGCAGTTAATTGACAGCTACCTGTTGCTGACATCCCAGGAACTGCCTGAACCTCCTCTTTCCCAGTCATAAGATATCTAAGATTCTGCAGTATTCTTCATTAAATCCTAGCATGGTTTAAGCTAGCCAGAATTAGGTTCTGTTGCTTTCAATCAACAGAACCTTAGCTAATACGTTGTTATTTCCTGGTCTTTGTTCCTTTAATTCTCCAGGAAAAGAAGGGAAAATGGCTTATTGGTTTTAAAAAGAGACAAGGGACAACATACCATTTATGCAAAATTTAGAAGCACTCAAAGGAAACTCTGGAAAGTTCCTGAGACATACCTAGGTAGGATCAGCATAAAACTTGAACAGTGTATCTAGATCATGGTTGCCATGGTTGCCTTGACACAATGAACATCTGTATCAAGATCATATTTTCTTGGTGGGACAGAGAGAAGCACAAGGCGGGACTCACATTTACAGTAATCCTTGTTTTCCAGGGACCATACAACCCAGTTTGTCCAGAGCTGTTCATCTTAAGTTTGTTATCCCACCATAATTATAAATAGAACCTCCTTTTTCTCTCAAGAATATCCCACTTTGGATGATAATTTCTGTGACTACCCATTAAGAATATTTAATAACTATAGAAAACTGCTTCTCTATATTTTTTGTATGTTTGAAACATTTTATAACAAAAATATCTTTAAAGTTATCACCTACACAGAATATAGCTGCCAAATGCTCCTACTCTGCTATTCTAACCATGAATCCCTCTGGGGCCCCTTCCTCCTACGACGCTTGTGAGGATGAAATAAAATAAGCTCTATGAAGTGCCCAACAGTGACCAACACTGAATAAAATACAGCCACCATAGGTGGCCTTCCCTTATGTTCACCAAACTCCTGATAAGTTATTCGGTGATGTTTTAATCTTAATATTTTATGTAGATTATACATTCATCTGATTCAAAATGCAAAAGGTACAAAAGCGTATACAGTTAAAAGTTTCCCAACCCACTACCATTTATCTCCCTGGAGGCAACTGTTTCCAGATTTTTGAATATCCTTAAAGAATATCATATGTATGGAAAAGAAAGATTATATATTTATATGCATCTGTGTATGCATTTTCCTATGAGAGGCTCACAAAGTCTCCTTGAAGAGATATCATTATTACAAATACCCCTCAATTTACAATAGGGTTATATTCCAATAAACTTATGAAAATATTGTAAGCTGAAAATGCATTTAATACACTTAACCTACTAAACATCATAGCTTAGCTCGGCCTACCTTAAACACTCACATTAACCTATAGTTAGGCAAAATCATCTAACAGAAAGCCCATTTTATAATAAAGTGGGCTTTGAATATCTCATGTAATATAATGAATACTGTACTGAAAGTGGAAAACAGAATGGTTGTATGAGTACTCAAAGTACAGCTTCTGCTGAATGTGTATTGCTTTCAAACTATCTTAAAGTTGAAAAATCATAAGTCAAAATATTCTAAGTCAGGGATTGTTTGTACTTCTACTTTACATGATGAAATTGAGCCTTGAAAAGATTAAGTGACTCGCCCAAGGTCACACTGGCAGTTAAATAGTGAAACTTGGATCCAAATTGTTCAGTCACTACATGTATTGTCTTGAAATTTGAAAAAGTGGAAGAGGAATTAAACTACTAAATTGAAGGACTATTTTAGGCATAGAAGAAGCAGATGCCTTCATGTTCAAGTGATTGTGAAAAGCCCACTTGCCCCAAAATATGTCTCCTGGTCATATGAAATTCCACCATTTCAGATTTTTACCTGGGGATTTAGAGTAATCTGCTGTTTTCCTAGAGCTCCCCTAAAATAGAAATGGAAACTTTTGGAAGGCTAAATATATGCTAACAATGGAAAACTCATTTTCTCCCCTTCGTAAGGCAAGGTACTGAAGGAGGGGGCCCTACGGGCTGTGCAGGGACATCCTGGAGGCATGGGGAGAAGAAACTGAAAGGCAAGTTTGTATGGAACAAAGAATACCGATCTCAGGATTCTCCCTTGAACCTGCCCTAACTTTGTTCAAATAGACTTAGCCACTGACCTGCTGTCAAAAGACCACAGCCAATCTGACTTGTTTTCAATATAATGATGAATATTGATTTGGTCCCTTCATCCAACATTCTCAGCTGGATCTTTTTTGACCAAGGATATACATTACTAGGTGAGTACAGGCAGTTAATTCTTCCACACGGGACTTCGCAGTTTCTGAGTTAACCAGAATCACCCACCTTAACATCTGCCAGTTTATACCCCAAGTCCTGACCAGTGCCCCCTACCTGCTATGCCTCATGTTTTCAATAGAGCATAAAATCAGAAATGAAAGATGAAACATCATAGCCAATATCACAGAAATACAAAGGATCCTAAGAAACTGCTAGGTATAATTACACACTAACTAATTGGATCATCTAGAAGAAATGGATAAATTCCCAGACACATAAAACCTACCAAGATTGACTCATGAAGAAATTTAAAAATCCGAACAGACTAATAGCAAGCAAGGAGGTTGAATCAGTAAGAAAATGTCTCCTATCAATGAAAAACCCAAAACCAGATGGCTTCCCAGATTAATTCTACCAAATATTTTAAGAAGAACGAATACCAGTCCTTCTCAAACTCTTCCAAAAAGCTGAAGTGGAGGGAATACTTCCAAACTCATCTTACAGGGCCAGCATTACCCTGATTCCAAAGCCAGACAAGAACACTAGAAGAAAGGAAAATGACAGGCCAATATCCTTGATCTACATAGATGCAAAAATCCTCAATAAAATCCTAGCAAACCAAATTCAATAGCACATTGAAAGAATCATTCACCATGATCATGTCATGGTTCAACATAAGCAAATCAATACATATAATATACCATATTAGAAAAATAAAGGATAGAAACTATATGGCCATCACAATAGATATAGAAAAAGCTTTTGACAAAATTCGAAACCCTTTCATGGTGAAAAAAAACCACCCAACAGATCACGTATTGAGGGACTGTATCCCAACAAAATAAAGGCCATATATGACAAACCCATAGCTAACACCATGATCAATGGTGAAAAGGTGAAACTTTTCCTCTACCATCAGGAACAAGACAAGGATGCCCACAGACACCACTTCTCAGGGTAATTTGGCAAAAGAAAGAAATAAAAGGCATCTTAATAGGAAAGGAAGAAGTGAAACTGTCTCTACTGACGGCATGATCTTGTTATATATAGAAAACCCTACAAACTTCACTAAAGAAAGGTTAGAACTCAACACAAAGAAGGGAACAATAGACACTGGGGGACTCCAAAGGTGGGAGGGAAGGATGGTGGGAGCAAGGGTTGAAAAACTACCTATCGATTACTATGCTCACTGCTTGGGTGGTGGGATCATTAGAAGCCCAAACCTCAGCACCATGCAATATACCTGTTTAAGAAACCTGTACATCTACGCTCCTGACTCTAAAATGAAACATGCAATATTTAAAAAACAAAAACAAATAAATAAAATTTGAAAACTGTTAGAACTGAACTGATAGGTGATATCAGTAAAGTTGTAGGATACAAAATCAACATATAGAGCCTTGAACACAGCAACATCCAGCTGTCTGACACGAAAGTCTCAGGGGCAATAAAACCTCTATATGAAATCAGAAACAATGAGCTAAGTTGTGTTTATGTCTGAAAGGATGTTAAGAACTTCATTCATGTTACATCAGAGCCAACAGAAAGAACCAACAGGAAACCTGTACCCAACAAACAGAAATGACAAGATGAAGGGAAAGCAGAGGTAAGGGCTTACCTTAGAAAGGGCAAGTGATTAGCTCAATATACAATACAATGTTTGCTCCTGAGCCAAAAATTTGTACAATAATTTGGATATTACTTGCACAACCAGAAAAATCAGCCACTCATTAGGAAAATGCGTTTCTGTAGAAGTCTTAGGACTCAGCTATCTATAATAACATGAAAAGACAATATTTTCATCCAAAATGAGTATTTTTGTTTGTCTTGGCTTGTTATTCTAACGTCAACAGCCTCTAAATAAACTGTTGAAGTACATGATATAACCACCTCTTTCTCCATCTTTCCCATTGCTCCCATAGGGTTTCAGTTGTGCAATTTCACCATTAGCAAAGCTTTTTGCTGAAATCTGGCTTTTCAAAGGGAGAGTATCCAGAAACAGAAGATGCTGATCTGGGAGGCTCTTCCTAATAGAACTGCTGCTTCAGTTTAACTTGAAAAAGCCCACACCCAGTTCCTAATGACAAACATCTGAACACCGGGTTCAGATGTTTGAACACCTGAGCAAGACCATGCTATGCCTCCTGCTCGCTCTGTTCTATAAGCAACCCACAGATTGCTCCCTGTGAAGAGGAGCCTGCCAGGGGAGCAGCATTCCACCAGACCCTGATTTAGCAAGATATTTCCGTATCATTCCCCCAACCAGCTGGAAGTCCTCCACTGCTGTTGTGTAAAAATCTAACTCATCTCGCTGAATTTCCTGATTTAAAAGTCTAATTCATTTCACCAAAAGTGTGACAGAAGGAAACCAAGTACACCATCTCTCTCTTACCAAACCAAAGCTATTGCATGTGCATTCTGGGGGGAAAACATGGTCCAAATATGTTATGGAGGGGGTGCCAGCCCAGTGTCATCCTCTTACTATTGCCATAGGATCTTGGCTGATGGCATCAGAGGAAAAACAAGTTTATCGATTACTTTCAACCATTGAGCTCACTCCTCCATGAAAAATAAGTCACAAGTCCAATGTCTCTTATTAAAATAAGCACTGCAAAATATAAAGGAGTCACAGTTTTAAAATGGGACACACGTTCTCTAAGCAGTGAACCATGTTAGAGGTGCACTGTTTACATTGTATAACGTCCCCTGGAGCCAGGGTTAGGAAGCGCATCTGTTCTTTGGTGTTCTGGGATGAAGGAGAAAGGAAAATGTGCTGCCAGAAGTGCGTGGGAAGGAGCCCATGAGATAAAGGAAGTAAATCCATTTGCTGATTGCAATAATAATGGTAATACACGAAGCTATACATACATACATACATACATACATGCAAATTTTCACATTTTTTTAAAAAAAGAACTTAAGGCTTCCACTCATCTAATCAGCCCTTATGAACTCTCCTGATTAGCTGCAAGGAAAATCTTCCTTTCTCCTCTTTCTTGCACCATCCTGGGCTCCCTTTTGACTTGTTTTTTTTTTTTTAACTTATAAACGATCAGCTCATATTCTGAAGTTTGTAGTCCCCTCCCGCCCCCTCTCTCTCTATACGGCTCATTTACATTGGCAGCTGTCGTGCTGCTGGGCATCCTCAAACCCACAAGTTTCCCTTTAATGTTTGAGCAGACAAACATGATCATGCACTAGGCATCACTGTGCCACTCAAAATGCTTTTTTGTTTTTTTTATTGCATCTGAGAGAAATCTCAAGGTTGCAAACCTGGAGTCAGAATTGTCTCCATGTGTCTCAGTGGGAAGAGTATCGTGTGAAGAAACAAGTTGATTCTACTAATCAAAAGGAATTTTTTTTGATATCAGGTCATCCTCCGAATGAATTTATATTACCAAGTGGAGGGTCACATGAAGAAAATGGTCAAACAGCACCACCTAGAGCAAGAGCTGAGAAGTGCAGTGGAGCCGGGCTGTGTCAGGAAAGAGAAGCAAGCTGGGGCCTGGCTCAGCGCTCTCCCCTCTGCTCCTGTCTGCACGGAAAGATTAGGATGACAGTGGCAGGAAGCCTGTGCACCTAGTATGCATCACTTGAAGGGAACACACAGATTCCAGTAAACAGTTGGAAGGAAATGTTAATACCAGGCTCTGCTAAACAATATGAAATGACTCCTAGATGAGACAAGCAACTTTCATCAAAGTTCCCTGATACCTGAAAAGACAGCCCAGGGGATCCTGCACTACATGTGGTGTATGTAAATTAAGCGGGTTTTTTTCCCCTTTGTAATCAAGGCTCATACACAAACAAAATCACACTTTAGAAACGGCCTATTTCAACTTGTAACTAGCTTGCTTTCAGGGGCTCCAGGTCAAAAAGAAATAGAGCACAAAGACGCTTTCTCCTTAGGGATCATACACAAATTCACTCTGTCCGTTTCTTTCCCACATGGAGCAACAAAGCCGTCAGACCTCTCCATCCATCCATCGGGTCCTTCCTGATTAAAGTGAGATAAATCACAGCCCTCTCTCTCCAGATGGCAGGCGACAAGAGGGGGATGCTTGCCTCAAGAAGTCCTCCCCATCCCTCTGCATTCATGCAAGCCCGAGCGGAGAGATGCAAGAAATTACGGATGCATTTTAATTCCCCAGACACTGCAATTAAAAATGGAAATTTTTTGGCCACGCCTGTTGGCTCACGCCTGTAATCCCAGCACTTTCAGAGGCCGAGGTTGGCGGATCACCTGGGGTCAGGAGTTCGAGACCAGCCTGGCCAACATGGTGAAACCCTGTCTCTACTAAAAATACAAAAATTAGCTAGGAATGGTGGTGGGCGCCTGTAGTCCCAGCTACTCGGGAGGATGAGGCAGGAGAATCACTTGAACCCGGGAGGCAAAGTTTGCAGTGAGCCAAGATCGCACCACTGCACTCCACTCTGGGTGACAAAGGAAGACTTCATCTCAAAAAATGTTTTTAAAAAATGGAAGTGTTGTTCTTTCATTTGTAAATGTGTTTTGGTAAAAGAGGGGCAGTTTAAGCAACCCTTTCTATTGTCTACATTGTTAAAATTCATCCGACATGGACTCTTGACTCCGTTTTGCCTGGGCAGACCCAATTCAAGCATTTACAACAGCTATAACCTCCTCAAATCAAAAAGAGGAATCAGCATTATTGCTAAGTTCAAATAAGGTCTTGTTTTATTTCATTTTTATTTTTGAATGCAGCCATTCCTCCATGTGCTGTCATCAGGTAAGATTGTCAGTCCTGATTAGGTAAAGGTATTATTACAAAATGCAATTCTTAAAAATTCAGTGTCTAACTACACTTTTAATAAGCCTTTCCCCCTCCCCTATGTATTCTCCCTTAGACACCCCTTCTCAAATTTAAAATCACAGAAACTAAAATATGATGCCTAAAGAGAGCCTAGCGACTGCCCAGTCCTCTAATTTGATGAGTGGGAGTACTGAAGCCCAGAGGAGGTCAAGTAATTTGTTCCCAATGTGTTAGAGAAGAAGAAAATGACCAGCTGGGAAATCCCACTCATGTCAAGGCAGAGGCACAGGGCCACAGACTGTGGTTGAATTGTGCCACACTCCTACATCCTTCTTTAGGAATCACAGAACATTCCTGTGTTGAGTCGGAGTCACTGACTTCCTTTTCAGGCTGATTGAGTTCTGTCCTTACAGGCTGCGACAAGAAGTTTTGGTATTATGCTACACCAAGACCATTTATCTAGTTCAAGAAATGCACAGTCCTTAGAGCCCATCAACTTTCCCCATGTCCAGTAAATGTAGCTTCTCCATTAGAAGCTGTCAGAATGGAGCCTTCTGGCTCATCTTGATTTTGATTTGTGCAAGAATGAATGGTTGTGCTAAGACAGCTTTCCTAGCTGATAGAGAGCGAAACTTTTTTCTCATCATCTATAAAAAAATTAAATTAGAACTTTTTTCTCATAATCTGTGAAAAAATATTAAATTAAATCTGGCTCGTCTTGATTTTGATTTGTGCAAGAATGAATGGTTGTGCTAAGACAGCTTTCCTAGCTGATAGTGAGCAAAACTTTTTTCTCATAATCTATAAAAAATATTAAATTAGAAGCATAGAGTTTATTTCATGACTTTTATCTTCCTGCAATTTTGTTGTGGGCATAAATGATTTGTTTTTATCCTGCCTGCCCCCCAATCCCTTTTCCAAGAGACTAAAAGAGTATCTAGTGCAAAGTGGAGACTCAAATATTTTTTAATAAACAGTGATCCCAGCCACCCAGTGCATGTTGCCAAATGCCAACCCCATAAATAATCAAACACATCATCTCATTCAGCCAATCAAAATCAAGTGCTACCTATTTTTTTAAGTTTTCATAGCCCTTGGGCATCTGCTTTCTCAGCATTTCCCAAACTTGAGTCATTCTCATCCTGCCTTCCTAATTTTGATCTGTCAATTACCTCTACTATTATTTATTTCATATATTTTTAAATAGACCCACTTTTGAAACTTAAATACACGCCTTTTAAAAGGAAGCTTTCTTACTACTATACATCAAAAGCCATTATTACTTGTTCTAAGTACTCATAACAAGATGGTCACAACTATTAAAATTTACTAATGTGCATCCCCATACTCTCTAAATTCATGGAGCATCTGCACACACTTTAAGAAACAATTCTGCATTACTCACTCAATTTTCTTGACATCCTTCTGAGGCAGGACAAACCTTGGGCCCAAAGAATTGAGGTAGGAGTCCAAGCAAGTTGCCAGCCACATAAAGGCAAACCTTGGCTCGGAAGTCAGGACTACCAGACCCTAGGTTATGGTTCATGCTCTTTCCTCTGCTCTCCAGAACCTCCTATCTCCAAGTGTAGTAAGCAGCCCAGATGCAGCAGCATCCTCTAGAGACTTGTTAAAAATGCAGAATCTCAGGCTCCACCCCAGGCCTATGCAGACTGAATCTGCATTTTAACAAGGTCCAGGTAATTCACGTGCACATTAAGTTTGAAAAGGCCTGGTCTAGATCAGCGGTTCTCTAACTTAGCAGCACATTAGAACCATCTGTAGAGACTTTAAAAATACCAGTGCCTGGGCTTCACCTCCCAGAGAATCTGACTTAAGTGTCTGGGGTTTGCCCTGAGTCTAGGTATTTTTAAAAACTCCTCAGCTTACACAAAGCTGGCAGGGCCGGGCACAGTGGCTCATGCATATAATCCCAGCAGTTTGTGAGGCCAAAGTGGGCAGATTGCTTGAGTCCAGGAGTTTGAGATTAGCCTGGGCTAAAACCCCATCCCTACAAAAAAAAAAAAATACAAAAAGTAGTTGGGCATGGTGGTGGCACATACCTGTAGTCCCGGCTACTCAGGAGGCTGAGTCCTCACTTCAACCCAGGAGGTCACGGTCTGGTCAACAGAGCAAGACCCTGTATCAAAACAAACAAACAAGCAAACAAAAAATGCTAGCAGCTTACCAGCTAGGGAGGCCTGTAGAGCCAAGTTTTCCAAATGGGGCTACATTAGTTTTTCCAGAACTTTAGCTGCATCAAAACCACCTGGATGGCTTGTTCAGCTACAGAGGGTCTGGCCATGCCCCTAGAGTTTCCAGCTGAGGGTCTGGAATGAGGCCCGATGATTTGCATTTCTAACAATCTCCAGGTGATGCTGATGCTGTGGGTCCAGGGACCACATTTTGAGAATCTATGCTAAATGAATCGGAGAAGACCAAAGCTCAAACTTATTCCAAGAACTTTTCAAGGCCCACCTGCAAGTTGTAGTGGAAGTAAGCATCTAAGGGTGCAAAAAAGTTTCACTGTAGACTAAGGCCTTTTACCTGAGCTCTCAAATGTTCACATTTCTCTTATCAACCTAAATAATAAACAGAGAGAGGCTCTCCACAAGAAAAAGATATTCGTTTGGAAACAGAGCCTTGCAATAGAAACAGGCAAGCCAGAGTAAACTATATGCATATTCACGGAGGTAAAGGAAGACAAAAGAAAAAATGAGGAAGATTATATGATCATTTGGAAACGATTATCCTTGGCTACAAAGATCAATAACAAAGGTGATGCCAGGCACAGGTTGGACAGGCAGTTGTTGGGCAAATATCCTTCAGAAGCATTGTTGTGTGCAAAGTTGCAATGGGCTTTGTGCAAGATTGTGTTTTTTGCAGTCTTCTGTGATAAGTTTTTGTTATCAGGCATACAAGCCCAAGAATCCTTTATTGCATGAACTTCCCTGGCTCTATTTGTCAGGGTTTTGGTTAGGGGAGAGGTATTTTTAACACTCTCAATGTAAAAAATGCCATAAGGTAGGTACCCCAATTGCTTGTTTCGTCTTCATAAAATAACTTTTCCACCCGAACAAAGTCTACACATAAATTGTAAAAATACCCTGGCATGCAGTCCCTGGAAAAGTCTGAAGTCATTCTCGGGGTTCCCACCCAGGTGGGCAAGCGTAGCCACCACAGATAAACACAAAGTAGGGGTCCCCGCTGGGGTTCAGTGGCAGGCAGTGGCCCTGGTTCTGATATTTGGCTGAAAACACAGCTCCTCTTTGTCACCCTCAGGACATTTCAGCTATTTCCTAGATAATAATCTCACTTCACCCTGCACAAAACAGGCACATGATCATGTCACTCTGACCTGGTTTGAGTCCAAGGAGAATTTTGTTTTTAAAATAATTTAGGTTAGTAGTTAAAATATGAACTTTGGGCCAGGAGTGGTGGCCCATGCCTATAATCCCAGCACTTCGTGAGGCCAAAGTGGGCAGATTGCTTGAGTCCAGGAGTTTGAGACTAGCCTGGGCTAAAACCACATCCCTACAAAAAAAAAAAAATACAAAAAGTAGTTGGGCATGGTGGTGGCACATACCTGTAGTCCCGGCTACTCAGGAGGCTGAGTCCTCGCTTGAACCCAGGAGGTCACGGTCTGGTCAACAGAGCAAGACCCTGTATCAAAACGAAGAAACAAACAAACAAAAAATGCTAGCAGCTTACCAGCTAGGGAGGCCTGTAGAGGCAAGTTTTCCAAATGGGGCTACATAAGTTGTTCCAAAACTTTAGCTGCATAGAAACCACCTGGATGGCTTGTTCAGCAACAGAGGGTCTGGCCATGCCCCTAGAGTTTCCAGCTGAGGGTCTGGAATGAGGCCCGATGATTTGCATTTCTAACAATCTCCAGGTGATGCTGATGCTGTGGGTCCAGGGACCACATTTTGAGAATCTATGCTAAATGAATCGGAGAAGACCAAAGCTCAAACTTATTCCAAGAACTTTTCAAGGCCCACATGCAAGTTGTAGTGGAAGTAAGCATCTAAGGGTGCAAAAAAGTTTCACTGTAGACAAAGGCCTTTTACCTGAGCTCTCAAATGTTCACATTTCTCTTATCAACCTAAATAACAAACAGAGAGAGGCTCTCCACAAGAAAAAGATATTCGTTTGGAAACAGAGCATTGCAATAGAAACAGGCAAGCCAGAGTAAACTATATGCATATTCATGGAGGTAAAGGAAGACAAAAGAAAAAATGAGGAAGATAATATGATCATTTGGAAATGACTATCCTTGGCTACAAAGATCAATAACAAAGGTGATGCCAGGCACAGGTTGGACAGGCAGTTGTTGGGCAAATATCCTTCAAAAGCAGTGTTGTGTGCAAAGTTGCAATGGGCTTTGTGCAAGATTGTGTTTTTTGCAGTCTTCTGTGATAAGTTTTTGTTATCAGGCATACAAGCCCAAGAATCCATTATTGCATGGCCTTTCCTGGCTCTATATGTCAGGGTTTTCGTTAGGGTAGGGCTATTTTTAACACTCTCAATGTAAAAAATGCCATAAGGTAGGTACCCCAATGATTTGTTTGGTCTTCATAAAGTAACTTTTCATAAAATCTCTGTAAACGTGGAAATATCTACACCGCTATCTCTGTAAATGTGTAAAAATTTACAACGCTATCTGTATAAACATGGAACTATTTACACCACCGTCTCTATAAACATGGAAATATCTACACCGTTATCTGTATAAACATGGAAATATCTACATTGCTATCTGTATAAACAGGGAAATATCTCCACCGCTATCTGTATAAACATGGAAATATCTACACCGCTTTCTGTATAAAGATGGAAATATCTACACCGCTATCTGTATAAACATGGAAATATATACAATGCTATCTGTGTAAACATGGAAATATCTACACAGCTATCTGTGTAAACTTGGAAATATCTACACAGCTATCTGTGTCAAAATGGAAATTTCTACACTGCAATCTGTGCAAAGATGGAAATACCTACACTGCTATCTCTGTGAACATGGAAATATCTACACCGCTATTTGTATAAACATGGAAATATCTATACCGCAGTCTCTATAAACATGAAAATAACTCCACTGCTATCTGTATAAACATGAAAATATCTACACCGCTATCTGTATAATCATGGACATATCTAAACCGCAATCTGTATAAACATGGAAATATCTACCACGGTATGTGTGTAAACATGGAAATATCTACACAGCTATCTGTGTAAACTTGGAAATATCTACACAGCTATCTGCGTAAACATGGAAATATCTACACGGCAATCTGTGCAAAGATGGAAATAACTACAACGCTATCTCTGTAAACTTGGAAATATCTACACTGCTACCAGTATAAATATGGAAATATCTACACCGCTGTCTGTATAAACAAGGAAATATCTACACCGCCATCTGTAGAAACATGGAAATATCTACACCGAAATCTCTATAAACATGGAAATACCTACATCGCTATCTGTATAAATATGGAAATATCTACACCACTGTCTCTATAAACATGGAAATACCTACACCGCTTTCTCTATAAACATGAAAATATCTACACTGCTATCTCTATATACATGGAAATATCTACACCTCCATCTCTATAAACATGAAAATATCTACACCGCCATCTTCAGAAACATGAATGTATCTACACCGCCATCTGTATAAACATGGAAATATCCACACCACTATCTGTATAAACGTGGAAATATCTTCACTGCCATCTGTATAAACATGGAAATATCTACACCGCCATCTGTATAAAGATGGAAATATCTACAGTGCAATCTGTATAAATATGGAAATAACTACACCGCTATCTCTATAGACATGGAAACATCTACATCGCTATCTGTATAAACATGGAAATATCTACACTGCCATCTGTATAAAGATGGAAATATCTACACCGCGAGCTGTATAAACATGGAAATATCTACACCGCTATCTGGATAAAGATGGAAATACCAACACCGCTATCTGTATAAACATGGAAATACCTACACCGCTATCTCTATAAACATGAAAATACTTACACCACCATCTCTATAAACCTGGAAATATTTACACCGCTATCTCTATAAACTTAGAAATAACTATACCGCCATCTCTATGAACATGGAAATATCTACACCGCTATCTGCATAAACATGGAAATATCTACACAGACATCTGTATAAACATGGAAATATGTACACCGCCATCTCTATAAACATGAAAATATCTACACCGCCATCTTCAGAAACATGGATGTATCTAAACCGCCATCTGTATAAACATGGAAATATCTACACCACTATCTGTATAAACATGGAAATATCTTCACTGCCATCTGTATAAACATGGAAATATCTACACCGCCATCTGTATAAAGTTGGAAATATCTACACCACAATCTGTATAAATATGGAAATACCTACACCGCTATCTCTATAGACATGGAAATTCCTACATCGCTATCTGTATAAACACGGAAATATCTACACTGCCATCTGTATAAAGATGGAAATATCTACACCGCGAGCTGTATAAACATGGAAATATCTACAGCGCTATCTGTACAAACATGGAAATACCAACACCGTTATCTGTATAAACATGGAAATATCTACACCGCTGTCTCTATAAACATGAAAATACTTACACCATCATCTCTATAAACATGGAGATATTTACACCGCTATCTCTATAAACATAGAAATAACTACACCGCCATCTCTATAAACATGGAAATATCTACACCGCCATCTGCATAAACATGGAAATATCTACACAGATATCTGTATAAACATGGAAATATCTACACTGCCATCTGTATAAACTTGGAAATACCTACACTGACATCTGTAGAAAGATGGAAATGTCTACAAACAGATCTGTATCAACATGGGAATTTCTACACCGCTACCTGTATAAACATGGATATATCTACACCGCTATCTGTATCAGCATGGAAATAACTACACCACAATCTGTATAAACATGGAAATATGTACAATGCTATCTCTGTAAACATGGAAATATCCACACAGCTATCTGTGTAAACTTGGAAATATCTACACCGCTATCTGTGTAAATTTGGCAATACCTACACCGCAATCTATGCAAAGATGGAAATACCTACACCGCTATCTCTGTAAACATGGAAATATCTACACCGATATCTGTATAAACATGGAAATATCTACACTGCCATCTGTATAAACATGGAAATACCTACACGGCTTTCCTATAAACATGAAAATATCTACACTGCTATCTCTATATACATGGAAATATCTACACCTCCATCTCTATAAACATGAAAATATCTACACCGTCATCTTCAGATACATGGGTGTAACTACACCGCCATCTGTAGAAACATGGAAATATCTACATCACTATCTGTAAGAACATGGAAATATCTTCACTGCCATTTGTATAAACATGGAAATATCTACACCGCCATCTGTATAAAGATGGAAATATCTACATCGCAATCTGTATAAATATGGAAATAACTACACCGCTATCTCTATAGACATGGAAATATCTACACCGCTATCTGTATAAACATGGAAATATCTACACTGCCATATGTACAAAGATGGAAATATCTACACCGCGAACTGTATAGACATGGAAATATCTACACCGCTATCTGTATAAAGATGGAAATACCAACACCGCAATCTGTATAAACATGGAAATACCTACACCACTCTCTCTATAAACATGAAAATAATTACACCACCATCTCTATAAACATGGAAATATTTACACCGCTATCTCTATAAACTTAGAAATAACTAAACCGCCATCTCTATGAACATGGAAATATCTACACCGCTATCTGCATAAACATGGAAATATCTACACAGACATCTGTATAAACATGGAAATATCTACACCGCCATCTCTATAAACATGAAAATATCTACACCACCATCTTCAGAAACATGGATGTATCTACACCGCCATCTGTATAATCATGGAAATATCTACACCACTATCTGTATAAACATGGAAATCTCTTCACTGCCATCTGTATAAACATGGAAATAACTACACAGCCATCTGTATAAAGATGGAAATATCTACACCGCAATCTGTATAAATATGGAAATACCTACACCGCTATCTCTATAGACATGGAAATATCTACACTGCTATCTGTATAAACATGGAAATATCTACACTGCCATCTGTATATAGATGGAAATATCTACACCGCGAGCTGTATAAACATGGAAATATCTTCACCGCTATCTGTATAAACATGGAAATAACAACACCGTTATCTGTATAAACATGGAAATATCTACACTGCTAACTCTATAAACAAGAAAATACTTACACCACCATCTCTATAAACATGGAGATATTTACAACGCTATCTCTATAAACATAGAAATAACTACACTGCCATCTCTATAAACATGGAAATATCTACACCGCCATCTGAATAAACATGGAAATATCTACACAAACATCTGTATAAACATGGAAATATCTACAGTGCCATCTGTATAAACTTGGAAATATCTACACTGACATCTGTAGAAAAATGGAAATGTCTACAAATCGATCTGTATAAACATGGGAATTTCTACATCGCTACCTGTATAAACATGGAAATATCTACACCGCTATCAGTATCAACATGGAAATAACTACACCGCAATCTGTATAAACACGGAAATATCTACAATGCTAACTCTGTAAACATGGAAATATCTACACAGCTATCTGTGTAAACTTGGAAATATCTACACCGCTATCTGTGTAAATTAGGCAATACCTACACCGCAATCTGTGCAAAGATGGAAATACCTACAACGCTATCTCTGTAAACATGGAAATACCTACACCGCGATCTGTATAAACATGGAAATATCTACACCGCGTTCTGTATATACATGGAAATATCTGCACCACTATCTGTAAAAACATGGAAATATCTACACAGCTATCTCTATAAACATGGAAATATCTACACCGCCATCTGTATAAACATGGAAATACCTACAAAGTCATCTGTATAAACATGGAAATATCTACACAGCCATCTGTATAAACATTGAAATATCTACACAGCCATGTGTATATACATGGAAATATCTACACCGCTATCTGTATAAATGTGGAAATATTTGCACCGCTATCCCTATAAACATGGTAATATCAACACCACGATATGTAAACATGGAAATACCTACACCATGATGTGCATAAACATGGAAACATCTACACCGTGATCTGTATAAACATGGAAATATCTACACTGCCATCTGTATAAACATGGAAATATCTACACCAATATCTGTATAAACATGGAAATATCCACACCGCTATCTCTATTAACATGGAAAAGTCAACACCGCTATCTCTATGAACATGGGAATATCTACACCGCCATCTCTATAAACATGGAAATATCTACACCGCGATCAGTATAAACATGGAAATATCTACACCGCTATCTGTATAAACATGGAAATATCTCCACTGCTGTCTCTATAAACATCGAAATATCTACACCGCAATCTGTATAAACATGGAAATACTTACAAAGTTATCTGTATAAACATGGAAATAACTACACCGCCATCTGAATAAACATGGAGATATCTACACAGCCATGTGTATATACATGGAAATATCTACACCGCTATCTATATAAACATGGAAATAACTACACCGCTTTCTGTATAAACATGGAAATATTTACACCGCCATCTACATATCCATAGAAATATCTGCGCTGCCATCTGTGTAAACATGGAAATATCTACACGGTCATCTGTGTATAGATGGAAATATCAACACCGCCATCAGTACAAACATGGAAATATCTGCAACGCTATCTGTATAAACATGGATATATTTGCACCACGGTCTGTATAAACATGGAAATATCAACACCGCTATCTGTATAAACATGGAAATATCTACAACGCTATCTCTATAAACATGGAAATATCTACACCGGGATCTGTATAAACATGGAAATATTTACACGGCTATCTGTATAAACATGGAAATATCTACACCGTTATCTGTATAAACATGGAAATATCTACACCGTTATCTGTATAAACATGGAAATATCTACACGGCTATCTCTATAAACATGGAAATATCTACAATGCCATCTGTAAAACATGGAAATACCTATACAGTCATCTGTATAAACATGGAAATATCTACAGCACCATCTGTATAAATATGGAAATATCTACAATGCCATCTGTATACACATGGAAATACCTACATGGCAATCTGTGTATAGATGGAAAAATCAACACCCCCATTTGTACAAACATGGAAATATCTACACCGCTATCTCTATAAACATGGAAATATCTACACTGTGGTCTGTGTAAACATGAAAATATCTACACTGGTATCTGTATAAACATGGAAATATCTACACCACGATCTGTATAAACATGGAAATAAATACACGGCTATCTGTATAAACATGGAAATATCAGCACCGATATCACTATAAACATGGAAATATCTACAAAGCCATCTGTATAAACTTGGAAATACCTACACAGTGATGTGCAGGAACATGGAAATATCTACACTGCCATCTGTATAAACATGGAAATACCTACACAGCCCTCTGTATGAATATGGAAATATCTCCATAGGCATCTGTATAAACATGGAAATATCTGCACCGCTATCTGTATAAACATGGAAATACCTACACCGCTGTCTCTATAAACATGGAAATATGTACACCGCTAATTGTATAAACATGGAAATATCTCCACTGCTTTCTGTATAAACATGGAAATATCTACACCACGATCTGTATAAACATGGAAATATCTACACCGCTGTCTGTATAATCATGGAAATATCGACACAGCTATCTCTATAAACATGGAAATATCTACACCGCCATCTGTATAAACATGGAAATACCTACAAAGTCATCAGTATAAACATGGAAATATCTACACAGCCATCTGTATAAACATGGAAATATCTACACAGACATCTGTATATACATGGAAATATCTACACCGCTATCTGAATAAACATGGAAATAACTACACCGCTATTTGTATAAACAAGGAAATATCTACACCGCCATCTGTTTAAACATGGAAATATATACACAGACATCTGTTTATACATGGAAATATCTGCACCGCTATCTGTATAAACATGCTAATAACTACACCGCTATCTGTATAAATGTAGAAATATATGCACCGCTTTCCCTATAAACATGGAAATAACTACACCGCGATCTGTATAAACATGGAAATATCTACACCACGATCTGTAGAAACATGGAATTATTTACACCGCTATCTGTATAAACATGGAAATATCTGCACCGCTATCTCTATAAACATGGAAATATCTACAAAGCCATCTGTATAAACATGGAAATACCTACACAGTCATGTGTAGGTACATGGAAATATCTACACCGCCTTCTACATAAACACGGAAATATCTACACTGCTGTCTGTATAAATATGAAGTATCTAAACCGCTATCTCTATGAAAATGGAAATATCTACACTGCTATCTGTAGAAACATGGAAGTATCCTCACTGCTATCTCTATGAGCACGGATATATCTACACCGCTATCTCTATAAACATGGAAATATCTACACCGCAATCTCTATAAACGTGGAAATATCTACACTGCCATCTGTATAAACATGGAAATACCTACAGCGCTATCTGTATAAACATGGAAATATCTACACCGCTATCTGTATAAGCATGGAAATATCTACACCGCGATCTGTATAAATTTGGAAATATCTACACCGCAATCTGTATAAACATGGAAATATCTACACTGCGTTCTGTATATACATGGAAATATCTGTACCGCTATCTGTAAAAACATGGAAATATCTACACAGCTATCTCTATAAACATGGAAATATCTACACCGCCATCTGTATAAACATGGAAATACCTACAAAGTCATCTGTGTAAACATGGAAATATCTACAGAGCCATCTGTATAAACATTGAAATATCTACACAGCCATGTGTATATACTTGGAAATATCTACACAGCTATCTGTATTAACATGGAAATAACTACACCGCTATTTGTATAAACAGGGAAATATCTACACCGCCATCTGTTTAAACATGTAAATATATACACAGTCATCTGTTTATACATGGAAATATCTACACTGCTATCTGTATAAACATGCTAATAACTACACTGCTATCTGTATAAATGTGCAAATATTTGCACCGCTATCCCTATAAACATGGTAGTATCAACACCGCGATCTGTATAAACATGGAAATATCTACAACATGATCTGTATAAACATGGAAATATCTACACCACGATCTGTATAAACATGGAAATAACTACACCGCGATCTGTATAAACATGGAAATATCTACACCGCCATCTGTATAAACATGGAAATATCTACACAGCCATGTGTATATACATGGAAATATCTACACCGCTATCTATATAAACATGGAAATAACTACACCGCTATCTGTATAAACATGGAAATATCTACACCGCCATCTACATATCCATAGAAATATCTGTGCCGCCATCTGTATAAACATGGAAATATCTACACGGTCATCTGTGTATAGATGGAAATATCAACACCGCCATCTGTACAAACATGGAAATATCTACACCGCTATCTGTATAAACGTGGAAATATCTACACCGCGGTCTGTATAAACATGGAAATAACTACACCGCTATCTGCATAAACATGGAAATAACTACACCGCTATCTATATAAATATGGAAATATCTGCATCATGATCTGTATAAACATGGAAATATTTACACCGCTATCTGTATAAACATGGAAATACCTTCACAGTTATCTCTATAAATATGGAAATATCTACACCGCTATCTCTATAAACATTTAAATATCCACACAGCCATCTGTATAAACATGGAAATAGCTACACTGCTATCTCTATATACACGGAAATATCTACAATGCCATCTGTAAAAACATTGAAATACCTATAGAGTCATCTGTATAAACTTGGAAATATCTACACCACCATCTGTATAAACATGGAAATATCTACAATGCCATCTGTATACACATGGAAATAACGACACGGCCATCTGTGTATAGATGGAAACATCAACACCGCCATCTGTACAAACATGGAAATATCTACACTGCTATCTCTATAAACATGGAAATATCTACACTGTGGTCTGTATAAACATGGAAATATCTACACCGGTATCTATATAAACATGGAAATATCTACACAACGATCTGTATAAACATGGAAATATCTGCACCGCTATCTCTATAGACATGGAAATATCCTCAAAGGCATCTGTATAAACATGGAAATACCTACACTGACATGTGTAGGAACATTTAAATATCTACACTGCCATCTGTATAAACATAGAAATATCTACACAGCCCTCTGTATAAATATGGAGATATCTGCATAGGCATCTGTATAAACATGGAAATATCTCTACCGCTATCTGTATCAACATGGAAATACCTACACCGCTGTCTCTATAAACATGGAAATATGTACGCCACTATGTGTATAAACATGGAAATATCTCCACTGCTCTCTGTATAAACATGGAAATATCTCCACCGTTATCTGTATAAACATGGAAATATCTACAGCGCCATCTATATAAACATTGAAATATCCACACTGCCATCTGTAAAAACATGGAAATATCTACACAGTCATCTGAATAAACATGGAAATATCTACACCACCATCTGTATAAACATGGAAATACCTACAATACCATCTGTATACACATGGAAATATCTACACAGACGTCTGTATAAACATGGAAATATCTACACTGCCATCTGTAGAAAGATGGAAATATCTACACCACTATCTCTATAAATATGGAAATATCTACACCGCCATCTCTATAAACATGAAAATATCTACACTGCCATCTCCACAAAAATGGAAGTATCTACTCCACCATGTGTATAAACACGGAAATATCTACACCACCATCTGTGTAAACATGGAAATATCTACACTGCTATCTGTATAAACACGGAAATATCTACACCGCCATCTGCATGTCCATGGAAATATCTACGCCGCCATCTGCATAAACATGGAAATATCTACACGGCCATCTGTGTATAGATGGAAATATCAGCCCCGCCATCTGTACAAACATGGAAATATCTACACCGCTATCTCTATAAACATGGAAATATCTGCACTGCCATCTGTAAAAACATGGAAATATCTATGCAGTCATCTGCATAAACTTGGAAATATCTACAATGCCATCGGTATACACATGGAAATATCAACACAGCCATCTGTATACACATGTAATTATCTACACTGCTATCTCTCCAAACATGGAAATATCTACACCGCCATCTCTATAAACATGAAAATATCTACACTGCCATCTCCATAAACATGAAAATATCTACACTGCCATCTCCATAAACATGGAACTAACTACCCCGTCATCTGTATAAACATGGAAATATCTACACCGCCAGCTGTGTGAATAAGGAAATATCTACAATGCCATCTGTATAAAGATATAAATATCTGCACCGCGAGCTGTATAAACATGGAAATATCTACATCGTTATGTGTATAAACGTGGAAATACCAACTCCGCTATCAGTATAAACATGGAAATATCTACAACGCCATCTATATAAACATGGAAATATCTACACCGCTATGTCTATAAACATGGAAATACCTACACCGCTATCTCTATAAACATGGAAATATGTTCACCGCTGTCTGTACAAACATGGAAATATCTACATCGCTATCTGTATAAACATGGAAATATCTACACTGCGATCTGTATAAACATGGAAATATCTTCACCACGATCTGTATAAACATGGAAATATGTACACCGCTATCTGTATATACATGGTAATATCTACACCACCGTCTATATAAACATGGAAATAGCTACACCGTCATCTGTATAAACATGGAAATATCTACAATGCCATCTGTAGAAAGATGGAAATATCTACACCGCAATCTGTGTAAACATGGAAATATCTACACCGATATCTGGAAAAACATGGAAATATCAACACTGCTATCTGTATGAACATGGAAATAGCTACACCGCGATCTTTATAAACATGGAAATATCTACACCGCGATCTGTATAAACATGGAAATATCTAAACAGCTATCTCTATAAACATGGAAATATCTACACCGCGATCAGTGTAAACATGGAAATACCTACACCGCTATCTGTATAAGCATGGAAATATCTCCAATGCTATCTCTATAAACATCGAAATATCTACACCGCCATCTGTATAAACATGGAAGTACTTACAAAGTTATCTGTATAGACATGGAAATATCTACACCGCCATCTGTATAAACATGGAAATACCTACACAGCCATGTGTATATACATGGAAATATCTACACCGCTATCTATATAAACATGGAAATACCTACACCGCTATCTGTATAAACATGGAAATATCTCCACTGCTATCTCTATAAACATTGACATATCTACACCGCCATCTGTATAAACATGGAAATACTTACGAAGTTATCTGTATAAACATGGAAATATCTACAACGCCATCTGTATAAACATTGAAATATCTACACTGCCATGTGTACATACATGGAAATGTCTACTCCACTCTCTATATAAACATGGAAATAAGTACAGCGCTATCTGTATATACATGGAAATATCTACACCACCATGTACATATCCATAGAAATATCTGCACCGGCATCTGTATAAACATGGAAATATCTACACGGTCATCTGTGTATAGATGGGAATATCAACACCGCCATCTGTACAAACATGGAAATATCTGCACCGCTATCTGTATAAACATGGAAATATCTACACCGCGGTCTGTATAAACATGGAGATATCTACTCCGCTATCTGTATAAACATGGAAATTTCTACACCGCTATCTCTATAAACATGGAAATATCTACACCGTGATCTGTAAAAACATGGAAATATTTACACCGCTATCTGTATAAACATGGAAATTTCTACACCGTTATCTGTGTAAATACGGAAATATCTACACCGCCATCTGTATAAACCTGGAAATACCTATACAGTCATCTGTATAAACATGGAAATATCTACACCACCATCTGTATAAACATGGAAATATCTACAATGCCATCTGTATACACATGGAAATACCTACACGGCAATCTGTGTATAGATGGAAACATCAACACCGCCATCTGTACAAACATGGAAATATCTACACTGCTATCTCTATAAACATGGAAATATCTACACTGTGGTCTGTATAAACATGGAAATATCTACACCGGTATCTATATAAACATGGAAATATCTACACAACGATCTGTATAAACATGGAAATATCTGCACCGCTATCTCTATAGACATGGAAATAACTACAAAGGCATCTGTATAAACATGGAAATACCTACACTGACATGTGTAGGAACATTTAAATATCTACACTGCCATCTGTATAAACATAGAAATATCTACACAGCCCTCTGTATAAATATGGAGATATCTGCATAGGCATCTGTATAAACATGGAAATATCTCTACCGCTATCTGTATAAACATGGAAATACCTACACCGCTGTCTCTATAAACATGGAAATATGTACGCCACTATGTGTATAAACATGGAAATATCTCCACTGCTCTCTGTATAAACATGGAAATATCTCCACCGTTATCTGTATAAACATGGAAATATCTACAGCGCCATCTCTATAAACATTGAAATATCCACACTGCCATCTGTAAAAACATGGAAATATCTACACAGTCATCTGAATAAACATGGAAATATCTACACCACCATCTGTATAAACATGGAAATACCTACAATACCATCTGTATACACATGGAAATATCTACACAGACGTCTGTATAAACATGGAAATATCTACACCGCCATCTCTATAAACATGAAAATATCTACACTGACGTCTCCACAAAAATGGAAGTATCTACTCCACCATGTGTATAAACACGGAAATATCTACACCACCATCTGTGTAAACATGGAAATATCTACACCGCTATCTGTATAAACACGGAAATATCTACACCGCCATCTGCATGTCCATGGAAATATCTACGCCGCCATCTGTATAAACATGGAAATATCTACACGGCCATCTGTGTATAGTTGGAAATATCAGCACCGCCATCTGTACAAACATGGAAATATCTACACCGCTATCTCTATAAATATGGAAATATCTGCACTGCCATCTGTAAAAACATGGAAATACCTATGCAGTCATCTGCATAAACTTGGAAATATCTACAATGCCATCGGTATACACATGGAAATATCAACACAGCAATCTGTATACACATGTAATTATCTACACTGCTATCTCTCTAAACATGGAAATATCTACACCGCCATCTCTATAAACATGAAAATATCTACACTGCCATCTCCATAAACATGAAAATATCTACACTGCCATCTCCATAAACATGGAACTAACTACCCCGTCATCTGTATAAACATGGAAAAATCTACACCGCCACCTGTGTGAATAAGGAAATATCTACAATGCCATCTGTATAAAGATATAAATATCTGCACCGCGAGCTGTATAAACATGGAAATATCTACATCGTTATGTGTATAAACGTGGAAATACCAACACCGCTATCAGTATAAACATGGAAATATCTACAACGCCATCTATATAAACATGGAAATATCTACACCGCTATGTCTATAAACATGGAAATACCTACACCGCTATCTCTATAAACATGGAAATATGTACACCGCTGTCTGTACAAACATGGAAATATCTACATCGCTATCTGTATAAACATGTAAATAGCTACACTGCGATCTGTATAAACATGGAAATATCTTCACCACGATCTGTATAAACATGGAAATATCTACACCGTTATCTGTATATACATGGTAATATCTACACCACCGTCTATATAAACATGGAAATAGCTACACCGCCATCTGTATAAACATGGAAATATCTACAATGCCATCCGTAGAAAGATGGAAATATCTACACCACAATCTGTGTAAACATGGAAATATCTACACCGATATCTGGAAAAACATGGAAATATCAACACTGCTATCTGTATGAACATGGAAATAGCTACACCGCGATCTTTATAAACATGGAAATATCTACACCGCGATCTGTATAAACATGGAAATATCTACACAGCTATCTCTATAAACATGGAAATATCTACACCGCGATCAGTGTAAACATGGAAATACCTACACCGCTATCTGTATAAGCATGGAAATATCTCCAATGCTATCTCTATAAACATCGAAATATCTACACCGCCATCTGTATAAACATGGAAATACTTACAAAGTTATCTGTATAGACATGGAAATATCTACACCGCCATCTGTATAAACATGGAAATACCTACACAGCCATGTGTATATACATGGAAATATCTACACCGCTATCTATATAAACATGGAAATACCTACACCGCTATCTGTATAAACATGGAAATATCTCCACTGCTATCTCTATAAACATCGACATATCTACACCGCCATCTGTATAAACATGGAAATACTTACGAAGTTATCTGTATAAACATGGAAATATCTACAACGCCATCTGTATAAACATTGAAATATCTACACTGCCATGTGTACATACATGGAAATGTCTACTCCACTCTCTATATAAACATGGAAATAAGTACAGCGCTATCTGTATATACATGGAAATATCTACACCACCATGTACATATCCATAGAAATATCTGCACCGGCATCTGTATAAACATGGAAATATCTACACGGTCATCTGTGTATAGATGGGAATATCAACACCGCCATCTGTACAAACATGGAAATATCTGCACCGCTATCTGTATAAACATGGAAATATCTACACCGCGGTCTGTATAAACATGGAGATATCTACTCCGCTATCTGTATAAACATGGAAATTTCTACACCGCTATCTCTATGAACATGGAAATATCTACACCGTGATCTGTAAAAACATGGAAATATTTACACCGCTATCTGTATAAACATGGAAATTTCTACACCGTTATCTGTGTAAATACGGAAATATCTACACCGCCATCTGTATAAACCTGGAAATACCTATACAGTCATCTGTATAAACATGGAAATATCTACACCACCATCTGTATAAACATGGAAATATCTACAATGCCATCTGTATAATCATGGAAATACCTACACGGCAATCTGTGTATAGATGGAAACATCAACACCGCCATCTGTACAAACATGGAAATATCTACACTGCTATCTCTATAAACATGGAAATATCTACACTGTGGTCTGTATAAACATGGAAATATCTACACCGGTATCTATATAAACATGGAAATATCTACACAACGATCTGTATAAACATGGAAATATCTGCACCGCTATCTCTATAGACATGGAAATAACTACAAAGGCATCTGTATAAACATGGAAATACCTACACTGACATGTGTAGGAACATTTAAATATCTACACTGCCATCTGTATAAACATAGAAATATCTACACAGCCCTCTGTATAAATATGGAGATATCTGCATAGGCATCTGTATAAACATGGAAATATCTCTACCGCTATCTGTATAAACATGGAAATACCTACACCGCTGTCTCTATAAACATGGAAATATGTACGCCACTATGTGTATAAACATGGAAATATCTCCACTGCTCTCTGTATAAACATGGAAATATCTCCACCGTTATCTGTATAAACATGGAAATATCTACAGCGCCATCTCTATAAACATTGAAATATCCACACTGCCATCTGTAAAAACATGGAAATATCTACACAGTCATCTGAATAAACATGGAAATATCTACACCACCATCTGTATAAACATGGAAATACCTACAATACCATCTGTATACACATGGAAATATCTACACAGACGTCTGTATAAACATGGAAATATCTACACTGCCATCTGTAGAAAGATGGAAATATCTACACCACTATCTCTATAAATATGGAAATATCTACACCGCCATCTCTATAAACATGAAAATATCTACACTGACGTCTCCACAAAAATGGAAGTATCTACTCCACCATGTGTATAAACACGGAAATATCTACACCACCATCTGTGTAAACATGGAAATATCTACACCGCTATCTGTATAAACACGGAAATATCTACACCGCCATCTGCATGTCCATGGAAATATCTACGCCGCCATCTGTATAAACATGGAAATATCTACACGGCCATCTGTGTATAGTTGGAAATATCAGCACCGCCATCTGTACAAACATGGAAATATCTACACCGCTATCTCTATAAACATGGAAATATCTGCACTGCCATCTGTAAAAACATGGAAATACCTATGCAGTCATCTGCATAAACTTGGAAATATCTACAATGCCATCGGTATACACATGGAAATATCAACACAGCAATCTGTATACACATGTAATTATCTACACTGCTATCTCTCTAAACATGGAAATATCTACACCGCCATCTCTATAAACATGAAAATATCTACACTGCCATCTCCATAAACATGAAAATATCTACACTGCCATCTCCATAAACATGGAACTAACTACCCCGTCATCTGTATAAACATGGAAAAATCTACACCGCCACCTGTGTGAATAAGGAAATATCTACAATGCCATCTGTATAAAGATATAAATATCTGCACCGCGAGCTGTATAAACATGGAAATATCTACATCGTTATGTGTATAAACGTGGAAATACCAACACCGCTATCAGTATAAACATGGAAATATCTACAACGCCATCTATATAAACATGGAAATATCTACACCGCTATGTCTATAAACATGGAAATACCTACACCGCTATCTCTATAAACATGGAAATATGTACACCGCTGTCTGTACAAACATGGAAATATCTACATCGCTATCTGTATAAACATGGAAATAGCTACACTGCGATCTGTATAAACATGGAAATATCTTCACCACGATCTGTATAAACATGGAAATATCTACACCGTTATCTGTATATACATGGTAATATCTACACCACCGTCTATATAAACATGGAAATAGCTACACCGCCATCTGTATAAACATGGAAATATCTACAATGCCATCCGTAGAAAGATGGAAATATCTACACCACAATCTGTGTAAACATGGAAATATCTACACCGATATCTGGAAAAACATGGAAATATCAACACTGCTATCTGTATGAACATGGAAATAGCTACACCGCGATCTTTATAAACATGGAAATATCTACACCGCGATCTGTATAAACATGGAAATATCTACACAGCTATCTCTATAAACATGGAAATATCTACACCGCGATCAGTGTAAACATGGAAATACCTACACCGCTATCTGTATAAGCATGGAAATACCTCCAATGCTATCTCTATAAACATCGAAATATCTACACCGCCATCTGTATAAACATGGAAATACTTACAAAGTTATCTGTATAAACATGGAAATATCTACACCGCCATCTGTATAAACATGGAAATACCTACACAGCCATGTGTATATACATGGAAATATCTACACCGCTATCTATATAAACATGGAAATACCTACACCGCTATCTGTATAAACATGGAAATATCTCCAATGCTATCTCTCTAAACATCGAAATATCTACACCGCCATCTGTATAAACATGGAAATACTTACAAAGTTATCTGTATAAACATGGAAATATCTACAACGCCATCTGTATAAACATTGAAATATCTACACTGCCATGTGTACATACATGGAAATGTCTACACCACTCTCTATATAAACATGGAAATAAGTACAGCGCTATCTGTATATACATGGAAATATCTACACCACCATGTACATATCCATAGAAATATCTGCACTGGCATCTGTATAAACATGGAAATATCTACACGGTCATCTGTGTATAGATGGGAATATCAACACCGCCATCTGTACAAACATGGAAATATCTGCACCGCTATCTGTATAAACATGGAAATATCTACACCGCGGTCTGTATAAACATGGAAATATCTACTCCGCTATCTGTATAAACATGGAAATATCTCCACCGTTATCTGTATAAACATGGGAATATCTACAGCGCCATCTCTATAAACATTGAAATATCCACACTGCCATCTGTAAAAACATGGAAATATCTGCACAGTCATCTGAATAAACATGGAAATATCTACACCACCATCTGTATAAACATGGAAATACCTACAATACCATCTGTATACACATGGAAATATCTACACAGACGTCTGTATAAACATGGAAATATCTACACTGCCATCTGTAGAAAGATGGAAATATCTACACCGCTATCTCTATAAATATGGAAATATATACACCGCCATCTCTATAAACATGAAAATATCTACACTGCCATCTCCATAAAGATGGAAATATATACTCCGCAATGTGTATAAACACGGAAATATCTACACCACCATCTGTGTAATCATGGAAATATCTACACCGCTATCTGTATAAACATGGAAATATCTACACCGACATCTGCATGTCCATGGAAATATCTAAACTGCCATCTGTATAAACATGGAAATATCTACACGGACATCTGTGTATAGATGGAAATATCAGCACCGCCATCTGTACAAACATTGAAATATCTACACCGCTATCTCTATAAACATGGAAATATCTGCACTGCCATCTGTAAAAACATGGAAATACCTATACAGTCATCTGTATAAACATGGAAATATCTACAATGCCATCTGTATACACATGGAAATATCTACACGGCCATCTGTATAAACATGTAAATATCTACACTGCTATCTCTATAAACATGGAAATATCTACACCGCCATCTCTATAAACATGAATATATCTACACTGTCATCTCCATAAACATGGAACTTACTACTCCGCCATCTGTATAAACATGGAAACATCTACACCGCCATCTGTGTGAATAAGGAAATATCTACAATGCCATCTGTATAAAGATATAAATATCTGCACCGCGAGCTGTATAAACATGGAAATATGTACATCGCTATCTGTATAAATGTGGAAATACCAACACCGCTATCGGTATAAACATAGAAATATTTACAATGCCATCTATATAAACATGATAATATCTACACCGCTATGTCTATAAACATGGAAATAACTACACCGCTATCTCTATAAACATGGAAATATCTACACCACTATCTGTATAAACATGGAAATATCTACAAAGCTATCTCTATAAACATGGAAATATCTACACCGCCATCTGTATAAACATGGAAATATGTACATCGCTGTCTGTATAAATGTGGAAATACCAACACCGCTATCGGTATAAACATAGAAATATCTACAATGCCATCTATATAAACATGGAAATATCTACACCGCTATGTCTATATACATGGAAATAACTACACCGCTATCTCTATAAACATGGAAATATCTACACCGCGATCTGTATAAACATGGAAATATCTACAAAGCTATCTCTTTAAACATGGAAATATATACACCGCCATCTGTATAAACATGGAAATGCCTACAATGTCATCTGTATAAACATGGAAATATCTACAAAGCCATCTGTATAAACATGGAAATATCTACACAGCCATCTGTATATACATGGAAATATCTACACCACTATCTGTATAAACATGGTAAAAACTACACCACTATTTGTATGAACAAGGAAACATCTACACCATGACTTGTATAAACATGGAAATATTTACACCGCTATGTGTATAAACATGGAAATATCTCCACTGCTCTCTGTATAAACATGGAAATATCTCCACCGTTATCTGTATAAACATGGAAATATCTACAATGCCATCTGTATACACATGGAAATACCTACACGGCAATCTGTGTATAGATGGAAACATCAACTCCGCCATCTGTACAAACTTCGAAATATCTACACTGCTATCTCTATAAACATGGAAATATCTACACTGTGGTCTGTATAAACATGGAAATATCTACACCGGTATCTGTATAAACATGGAAATATCTACACCACGATCTGTATAAACATGGAAATATGTACACTGCTATCTGTATAAACATGGAAATATCTGCACCGCTATCTCTATAGACATGGAAATATCTACAAAGCCATCTGTATAAACATGGAAATACCTACACAGTCATGTGTAGGAACATGGAAATATCTACACTGCCATCTGTATAAACATAGAAATATCTACACAGCCCTCTGCATAAATATGGAGATATCTGCATAGGCATCTGTATAAACATGGAAATATCTGTACCGCTATCTGTATAAACATGGAAATACCTACACCGCTGTCTCTAAAAACATGGAAGTATGTACACCGCTATGTGTATAAACATGGAAATATCTCCACTGCTCTCTCTATAAACATGGAAATATCTCCACCGTTATCTGTATAAAAATGGAAATATCTACAGCGCCATCTCTATAAACATTGAAATATCCACACTGCCATCTGTAAAAACATGGAAATACCTACACAGTCATCTGAATAAACATTGAAATATCTACAACACCATCTGTATAAACATGGAAATAACTACAAAACCATCTGTATACACATGGAAATGTCTACACAGATATCTGTGTAAAAATGGAAATATCTACACCGCCATCTGTATAAACATGGAAATATATTCTCTGTCATCTGTAGAAAGATGGAAATATCTACACCGCTATCTCTATAAATATGGAAATATCTACACCGCCATCTCTATAAACATGAAAATATCTACACTGCCATCTCCATAAAGATGGAAGCATCTACTCCGCCATGTATATAAACACGGAAATATCTACACCACCATCTGTGTAAACATGGAAATATCTACACCACTATCTGTATAAACATGGAAATATCTACACCGCCATCTGCATGTCCATGGAAATATCTTCGCCGCCATCTGTATAAACATGGAAATATCTACACGGCCATCTGTGTATAGATGGAAATATCAGCACCGCCATCTGTAGAAACATGGAAATATCTACACCGCTATCTCTATAAACATGGAAATATCTGCACTACCATCTGTAAAAACATGGAAATACCTATACAGTAATCTGTATAAACTTGGAAATATCTACAATGCCATCTGTGTACACATGGAAATATCTACACAGCCATCTGTATAAACATGTAAATATCTACACTGCTATCTCTATAAACATGGAAATATCTACACTGCCATCTCTATAAACATGAAAATATCTACACTGCCATCTCCATAAACATGGAAATAACTACTCCGACATCTTTATAAACATGGAAACATCTACACCGCCATCTGTGTGAATAAGGAAATATCTACAATGCCATCTGTGTAAAGATATAAATATCTGCACCGCGAGCTGTATAAACATGGAAATATCTACATCGCTATCTGTATAAACGTGGAAATATCAACACCACTATCGGTATAAACATGGAAATATCTACAACGCCATCTATATAAACATGGAAATATCTACCCCGCTATGTCTATAAACATGGAAATAGCTACACCGCTATCTCTATAAACATGGAAATATGTACACCGCTATCTGTATAAACATGGAAATATCTACATCGGTATCTGCATAAACATGGAAATATCTACACTGCGATCTGTATAACCATGGAAATATCTTCACCACGATCTGTATAAACATGGATATATCTACACCGCTATCTGTATAAACATCGTAATATCTACACCACCATCTATATAAACATGGAAATATCTACACCGCCATCTGTATAAACATGGAAATATCTACAATGCTATCTCTATAAACATGGAAATATCTACACCGCCATCTCTATAAACATGAAAATATCTACACTGCCATCTCCATAAACATGGAACTAACTACTCCGTCATCTGTATAAACATGGAAACATCTACACCGCCATCTGTGTGAATAAGGAAATATCTACAATGCGATCTTTATAAAGATATAAATATCTGCACCGCGAGCTGCATAAACATAGAAATTTCTACATCGCTATCTGTATAAACGTGGAAATACCAACGCCGCTACCAGTATAAACATGGAAATATCTACAACGCCATCTATATAAACATGGAAATATCTACACCGCTATGTCTATAAACATGGAAATACCTACACCGCTATCTCTATGAACATGGAAATATCTACAAAGACATCTGTATAAACATGGAAATACCTACACAGTCATGTGTAGGAACATTTAAATATCTACACTGCCATCTGTATAAACATAGAAATAGCTACACAGCCCTCTGTATAAATATGGAAATATCTGCATAGGCATGTGTGTAAACCTGGAAATATCTGCACCGCTATCTGTATAAACATGGAAATACCTACACCGCTGTCTCTATAAACATGGAAATATGTACACCGCTATGTGTATAAACATGGAAATATCTCCACTGCTCTCTGTATAAACATGGAAATATCTCCACCGTTATCTGTATAAACATGGAAATATCTACACAGTCATCTGAATAAACGTGGAAATATCTACACCACCATCTGTATAAACATGGAAATACCTACAATACCATCTGTATACACATGGAAATAGCTACACGGCCATCTGTATAAACATGGAAATATCTACACCGCCGTCTGTATAAACATGGAAATATCTACATCGCTATCTGTATAAACGTGGAAATACCAACACCGCTATCGGTATAAACATGGAAATATCTACAACGCCATCTATATAAACTTGGAAATATCTACACCGCTATGTCTATAAACATGGAAATACCTACACCGCTATCTCTATAAACATGGAAATATCTACACCGCTCTCTGTATATACATGGAAATATCTACACCGCCATCTGCATATCCATGGAAATATTAACGCCGCCATCTGTATAAACATGGAAATATCTACACGGCCATCTGTGTATAGATGGAAATATCAACACCGTCATCTGTACAAACATGGAAATATCTACACCGCCATTGCATATCCATGGAAATATCTACACCGCTATCTCTATAAACACGGAAATACCTACACAATCATCTGTATAAACATGGAAACATCTACAATGCCATCTGTATACACATGGAAATATCTACACAGCCATCTGTATAAACATGTCAATATCTACACTGCTATCTCTATAAACATGGAAATACCTACATCGCCATCTCTATAAACATGAAAATATCTACACTGCCATCTCCATAAACATGGAACTAACTACTCCGCCATCTGTATAAACATGGAAACATCTACACCGCCATCTGTGTGAATAGGGAAATATCTACAAGGCCATCTGTTTAAAGATATAAATATCTGCACCACGAGCTGTATAAACATAGAAATATCTACATCGCTATCTGTATAAACGTGGAAATACCAACACCGCTATCGGTATAAACATGGAAATATCTACAACGCCATCTATATAAACATGGAAATATCTACACCGATATGTCTATAAACATGGAAATACCTACACCGCTATCTCTATAAACATGGAAATATCTACAACGCTATCTGTATAAACATGGAAATATCTACACCGCGGTCTGTATAAACATGGAAATATCTACTCCGCTATCTGTATAAACATGGAAATATCTCCACCGTTATCTGTATAAACATGGGAATATCTACAGCGCCATCTCTATAAACATTGAAATATCCACACTGCCATCTGTAAAAACATGGAAATATCTGCACAGTCATCTGAATAAACATGGAAATATCTACACCACCATCTGTATAAACATGGAAATAGCTACAATACCATCTGTATACACATGGAAATATCTACACAGACGACTGTATAAACATGGAAATATCTACACTGCCATCTGTAGAAAGATGGAAATATCTACACCGCTATCTCTATAAATATGGAAATATATACACCGCCATCTCTATAAACATGAAAATATCTACACTGCCATCTCCATAAAGATGGAAATATATACTCCGCAATGTGTATAAACACGGAAATATCTACACCACCATCTGTGTAATCATGGAAATATCTACACCGCTATCTGTATAAACATGGAAATATCTACACCGACATCTGCATGTCCATGGAAATATCTAAACTGCCATCTGTATAAACATGGAAATATCTACACGGACATCTGTGTATAGATGGAAATATCAGCACTGCCATCTGTACAAACATTGAAATATCTACACCGCTATCTCTATAAACATGGAAATATCTGCACTGCCATCTGTAAAAACATGGAAATACCTATACAGTCATCTGTATAAACATGGAAATATCTACAATGCCATCTGTATACACATGGAAATATCTACACGGCCATCTGTATAAACATGTAAATATCTACACTGCTATCTCTATAAACATGGAAATATCTACACCGCCATCTCTATAAACATGAATATATCTACACTGTCATCTCCATAAACATGGAACTTACTACTCCGCCATCTGTATAAACATGGAAACATCTACACCGCCATCTGTGTGAATAAGGAAATATCTACAATGCCATCTGTATAAAGATATAAATATCTGCACCGCGAGCTGTATAAACATGGAAATATGTACATCGCTATCTGTATAAATGTGGAAATACCAACACCGCTATCGGTATAAACATAGAAATATTTACAATGCCATCTATATAAACATGATAATATCTACACCGCTATGTCTATAAACATGGAAATAACTACACCGCTATCTCTATAAACATGGAAATATCTACACAACTATCTGTATAAACATGGAAATATCTACAAAGCTATCTCTATAAACATGGAAATATCTACACCGCCATCTGTATAAACATGGAAATATGTACATCGCTGTCTGTATAAATGTGGAAATACCAACACCGCTATCGGTATAAACATAGAAATATCTACAATGCCATCTATATAAACATGGAAATATCTACACCGCTATGTCTATATACATGGAAATAACTACACCGCTATCTCTATAAACATGGAAATATCTACACCGCGATCTGTATAAACATGGAAATATCTACAAAGCTATCTCTTTAAACATGGAAATATATACACCGCCATCTGTATAAACATGGAAATGCCTACAATGTCATCTGTATAAACATGGAAATATCTACAAAGCCATCTGTATAAACATGGAAATATCTACACAGCCATCTGTATATACATGGAAATATCTACACCACTATCTGTATAAACATGGTAAAAACTACACCACTATTTGTATGAACAAGGAAACATCTACACCATGACTTGTATAAACATGGAAATATTTACACCGCTATGTGTATAAACATGGAAATATCTCCACTGCTCTCTGTATAAACATGGAAATATCTCCACCGTTATCTGTATAAACATGGAAATATCTACAATGCCATCTGTATACACATGGAAATACCTACACGGCAATCTGTGTATAGATGGAAACATCAACTCCGCCATCTGTACAAACTTCGAAATATCTACACTGCTATCTCTATAAACATGGAAATATCTACACTGTGGTCTGTATAAACATGGAAATATCTACACCGGTATCTGTATAAACATGGAAATATCTACACCACGATCTGTATAAACATGGAAATATGTACACTGCTATCTGTATAAACATGGAAATATCTGCACCGCTATCTCTATAGACATGGAAATATCTACAAAGCCATCTGTATAAACATGGAAATACCTACACAGTCATGTGTAGGAACATGGAAATATCTACACTGCCATCTGTATAAACATAGAAATATCTACACAGCCCTCTGCATAAATATGGAGATATCTGCATAGGCATCTGTATAAACATGGAAATATCTGTACCGCTATCTGTATAAACATGGAAATACCTACACCGCTGTCTCTAAAAACATGGAAGTATGTACACCGCTATGTGTATAAACATGGAAACATCTCCACTGCTCTCTCTATAAACATGGAAATATCTCCACCGTTATCTGTATAAAAATGGAAATATCTACAGCGCCATCTCTATAAACATTGAAATATCCACACTGCCATCTGTAAAAACATGGAAATACCTACACAGTCATCTGAATAAACATTGAAATATCTACAACACCATCTGTATAAACATGGAAATAACTACAAAACCATCTGTATACACATGGAAATGTCTACACAGATATCTGTGTAAAAATGGAAATATCTACACCGCCATCTGTATAAACATGGAAATATATTCTCTGTCATCTGTAGAAAGATGGAAATATCTACACCGCTATCTCTATAAATATGGAAATATCTACACCGCCATCTCTATAAACATGAAAATATCTACACTGCCATCTCCATAAAGATGGAAGCATCTACTCCGCCATGTATATAAACACGGAAATATCTACACCACCATCTGTGTAAACATGGAAATATCTACACCACTATCTGTATAAACATGGAAATATCTACACCGCCATCTGCATGTCCATGGAAATATCTTCGCCGCCATCTGTATAAACATGGAAATATCTACACGGCCATCTGTGTATAGATGGAAATATCAGCACCGCCATCTGTAGAAACATGGAAATATCTACACCGCTATCTCTATAAACATGGAAATATCTGCACTACCATCTGTAAAAACATGGAAATACCTATACAGTAATCTGTATAAACATGGAAATATCTACAATGCCATCTGTGTACACATGGAAATATCTACACAGCCATCTGTATAAACATGTAAATATCTACACTGCTATCTCTATAAACATGGAAATATCTACACTGCCATCTCTATAAACATGAAATTATCTACACTGCCATCTCCATAAACATGGAAATAACTACTCCGACATCTTTATAAACATGGAAACATCTACACCGCCATCTGTGTGAATAAGGAAATATCTACAATGCCATCTGTGTAAAGATATAAATATCTGCACCGCGAGCTGTATAAACATGGAAATATCTACATCGCTATCTGCATAAACGTGGAAATATCAACACCACTATCGGTATAAACATGGAAATATCTACAACGCCATCTATATAAACATGGAAATATCTACCCCGCTATGTCTATAAACATGGAAATAGCTACACCGCTATCTCTATAAACATGGAAATATGTACACCGCTATCTGTATAAACATGGAAATATCTACATCGGTATCTGCATAAACATGGAAATATCTACACTGCGATCTGTATAACCATGGAAATATCTTCACCACGATCTGTATAAACATGGATATATCTACACCGCTATCTGTATAAACATCGTAATATCTACACCACCATCTATATAAACATGGAAATATCTACACCGCCATCTGTATAAACATGGAAATATCTACAATGCTATCTCTATAAACATGGAAATATCTACACCGCCATCTCTATAAACATGAAAATATCTACACTGCCATCTCCATAAACATGGAACTAACTACTCCGTCATCTGTATAAACATGGAAACATCTACACCGCCATCTGTGTGAATAAGGAAATATCTACAATGCGATCTTTATAAAGATATAAATATCTGCACCGCGAGCTGCATAAACATGGAAATATCTACATCGCTATCTGTATAAACGTGGAAATACCAACGCCGCTATCAGTATAAACATGGAAATACCTACAACGCCATCTATATAAACATGGAAATATCTACACCGCTATGTCTATAAACATGGAAATACCTACACCGCTATCTCTATGAACATGGAAATATCTACAAAGACATCTGTATAAACATGGAAATACCTACACAGTCATGTGTAGGAACATTTAAATATCTACACTGCCATCTGTATAAACATAGAAATAGCTACACAGCCCTCTGTATAAATATGGAAATATCTGCATAGGCATGTGTGTAAACCTGGAAATATCTGCACCGCTATCTGTATAAACATGGAAATACCTACACCGCTGTCTCTATAAACATGGAAATATGTACACTGCTATGTGTATAAACATGGAAATATCTCCACTGCTCTCTGTATAAACATGGAAATATCTCCACCGTTATCTGTATAAACATGGAAATATCTACACAGTCATCTGAATAAACGTGGAAATATCTACACCACCATCTGTATAAACATGGAAATACCTACAATACCATCTGTATACACATGGAAATAGCTACACGGCCATCTGTATAAACATGGAAATATCTACACCGCCGTCTGTATAAACATGGAAATATCTACATCGCTATCTGTATAAACGTGGAAATACCAACACCGCTATCGGTATAAACATGGAAATATCTACAACGCCATCTATATAAACTTGGAAATATCTACACCGCTATGTCTATAAACATGGAAATACCTACACCGCTATCTCTATAAACATGGAAATATCTACACCGCTCTCTGTATATACATGGAAATATCTACACCGCCATCTGCATATCCATGGAAATATTAACGCCGCCATCTGTATAAACATGGAAATATCTACACGGCCATCTGTGTATAGATGGAAATATCAACACCGTCATCTGTACAAACATGGAAATATCTACACCGCCATTGCATATCCATGGAAATATCTACACTGCTATCTCTATAAACATGGAAATACCTACACCGCCATCTCTATAAACATGAAAATATCTACACTGCCATCTCCATAAACATGGAAGTAACTACTCCGCCATCTGTATAAACATGGAAACATCTACACCGCCATCTGTGTGAATAGGGAAATATCTACAAGGCCATCTGTTTAAAGATATAAATATCTGCACCACGAGCAGTATAAACATAGAAATATCTACATCGCTATCTGTATAAACGTGGAAATACCAACACCGCTATCGGTATAAACATGGAAATATCTACAACGCCATCTATATAAACATGGAAATATCTACACCGATATGTCTATAAACATGGAAATACCTACACTGCTATCTCTATAAACATGGAAATATCTACAACGCTATCTGTATAAACATGGAAATATCTACATTGCTATCTGTATAAACATGGAATTATCTACACTGCGATCTGTATAAACATGGAAATATCTGCACAGCTATCTCTACAAACATGGAAATATCTACACCGCTATCTGTATAAACATGGTAATATCTACACCACCATCTATATAAACATGGAAATATCTACACCGCCATCTGTATAAACATGGAAATATATACAATGCCATCTGTAGAAAGATGGAAATATCTACACCGCAATCTGTGTAAACATGGAAATATCTACACCGATATCTGGAAAAACATGGAAATATCTACACTGCTATCTGTATAAACATGGAAATATCTACACCGCAATCTTTATAAACATTGAAATATCTACACCGCCATCTGTATAAACATGGAATTATCTACACCGCTATCTGTATAAACATGGAAATATCTACACATCTATCTCTATAAACATGGAAATATCTACACCGCCATCAGAATAAACATGGAAATACCTACAAAGTCATCTGTATAAACATGGAAATGTCTACACAGCCATCTGTATAAACATGGAAATATCTACACAGCCATCTGTATATACATGAAAATATCTACGCCGCTATCTGTATAAACATGGATATAACTACACCGCTATTTGTATAAACAAGGAAATATCTACACGGTGACTTGTATAAACATTGAAATATTTTCACCGCTATCTGTATAAACATGGAAATTTCTACACCGTTATCTGTATAAATATGGAAATATCTACACCGCTGTCACTATAAACAAGGTAATATCAACACCGCCATCTGTGTAAACATGGAAATACCTATACAGTCATCTGTGTAAACATGGAAATATCTACACCACCATCTGTATAAACATGGAAATATCTACAATGCCATCTGTATACACATGGAAATACCTACACGGCAATCTGTGTATAGATGGAAACATCAACACCGCCATCTGTACGAACTTGGAAATATCTACACTGCTATCTCTATAAACATGGAAATATAAACACTGCGGTCTGTATAAACATGTAAATATCTACACCGGTATCTATATATACATGGAAATATCTACACCACGATCTGTATATACATGGAAATATATACACCGCTATCTGTATAAACATGGAAATATCTGCACCGCTATCTCTATAGACATGGAAATATCTACAAAGCCATGTGTATAAACAAGGAAATACCTACACAGTCATGTGTAGGAACATGGAAATAGCTACACTGCCATCTGTATAAACATGGAAATATCTACACAGCCTTATGTATATATATGGAGATATCTTCATAGGCATCTGTATAAACATGGAAATATCTACACCGCAATCTGTATAAACATGGAAATATCTACACCGCTATCTGTATAAATATGAAATATCTAAACATCTATCTCTATAAAAGTGGAAATATCTCCACTGCTATCTGTATAAACATGGAAATATCTTCAATTCTATCTGTATAAACATGGAAATATCTACACCGCCATCTGTATAAATATGGAAATATCTCCACTGCTATCTCTATAAACATCGAAATATCTACAACGCCATCTGTATAATCATGGAAATACTTACAAAGTTATCTGTATAAACATGGAAATATCTACACCGCTAACTGTATAAACATGGAAATATCTACACAGCCATGTGTAGATACATGGAAATATCTACACCTCCATCTACGTATCCATGGAAATATCTGTGCCGCCATCTGTATAGACGTGGAAATATCTACACGGTCATCTGTGTATTGATGGAAATATCAACACCGCCATCTGTACAAACATTGAAATATCTGCACCGTTATCTGTATAAACATGGAAATATCTACACCACGGTCTGTATAAACATGGAAATATCTACACCACTATCTATATAAACATGGAAATATCTACACCGCTATCTCTATAAACATGGAAATATCTACACCGTGATCTGTATAAACATGGAAATATTTACACCGCTATCTGTATAAACATGGAAATTTCTTCACCGTTATCTGTATAAATATGGAAATATCTTCACCGCTATCTCTATAAAGATGGAAATATCTACACCGCCATCAGTATAAACATGGAAATACCTATACAGTCATCTGTGTAAACATGGAAATAACTACACCACCATCTGTATAAACATGGAAATATCTACAATGCCATCTGTATACACATGGAAATACCTACACGGCAATCTGTGTATAGATGGAAACATCAACACCGCCATCTGTACAAACATGGAAATATCTGCACTGCTATCTGTATAAACACGGAATTATCTACACTGCGGTCTGTATAAACATGGAAATATCTACACCGCCATCTGTATAAACATGGGAATATCTCCACTGCTATCTCTATAAACATCGAAATATATACACCGCTATCTGTATAAACATGGAAATATCTGCACCGATATCTGTATAAACATGGAAATATCTACAAAGACATCTGTATAAACATGGAAATACCTACACAGTCATGTGTAGGAACATTTAAATATCTACACTGCCATCTGTATAAACATAGAAATAGCTACACAGCCCTCTGTATAAATAAGGAAATATCTGCATAGGCATTTGCGTAAACCTGGAAATATCTGCACCGCTATCTGTACAAACATGGAAATACCTACACCGCAGTCTCTATAAACATGGAAATATGTACACCGCTATGTGTATAAACATGGAAATATCTCCACTGCTCTCTGTATAAACTTGAAAAAATCTCCACTGTTATCTGTATAAACATGGAAATATCTACAGCACCATCTCTATAAACATTTACAAATCTACACTGCCATCTGTAAAAACATGGAAATATCTACACAGTCATATGAATAAACTTGGAAATATCTACACCACCATCTGTATAAACATGGAAATAACTACAATACCATCTGTAAACACATGGAAATATCTACACGGCCATCTGTATAAACACGGAATTACCTACACTGGCATCTGTAGAAAGATGGAAATATCTACACCGCTATCTCTATGAATATGGAAATATCTACACCGCCATCTCTATAAACATGAAAATATCTACACTGCAACCTCCATAAAGATGGAAGTATCTACTCCGCCATGTGTATAAACACGGAAATATCTACACCACCATCTGTGTAAACATGGAAATATCTACACCGCTATCTGTATAAATATGAAATATCTAAACATCTATCTCTATAAAAGTGGAAATATCTCCACTGCTATCTGTATAAACATGGAAATATCTTCAATTCTATCTGTATAAACATGGAAATATCTACACCGCCATCTGTATAAACATGGAAATATCTCCACTGCTATCTCTATAAACATCGAAATATCTACAACGCCATCTGTATAATCATGGAAATACTTACAAAGTTATCTGTATAAACATGGAAATATCTACACCGCTAACTGTATAAACATGGAAATATCTACACAGCCATGTGTAGATACATGGAAATATCTACACCTCCATCTACGTATCCATGGAAATATCTGTGCCGCCATCGGTATAGACGTGGAAATATCTACACGGTCATCTGTGTATTGATGGAAATATCAACACCGCCATCTGTACAAACATTGAAATATCTGCACCGTTATCTGTATAAACATGGAAATATCTACACCACGGTCTGTATAAACATGGAAATATCTACACCACTATCTATATAAACATGGAAATATCTACACCGCTATCTCTATAAACATGGAAATATCTACACCGTGATCTGTATAAACATGGAAATATTTACACCGCTATCTGTATAAACATGGAAATTTCTTCACCGTTATCTGTATAAATATGGAAATATCTTCACCGCTATCTCTATAAAGATGGAAATATCTACACCGCCATCAGTATAAACATGGAAATACCTATACAGTCATCTGTGTAAACATGGAAATAACTACACCACCATCTGTATAAACATGGAAATATCTACAATGCCATCTGTATACACATGGAAATACCTACACGGCAATCTGTGTATAGATGGAAACATCAACACCGCCATCAGTACAAACATGGAAATATCTGCACTGCTATCTGTATAAACACGGAATTATCTACACTGCGGTCTGTATAAACATGGAAATATCTACACCGCCATCTGTATAAACATGGGAATATCTCCACTGCTATCTCTATAAACATCGAAATATATACACCGCTATCTGTATAAACATGGAAATATCTGCACCGCTATCTGTATAAACATGGAAATATCTACAAAGACATCTGTATAAACATGGAAATACCTACACAGTCATGTGTAGGAACATTTAAATATCTACACTGCCATCTGTATAAACATAGAAATAGCTACACAGCCCTCTGTATAAATAAGGAAATATCTGCATAGGCATTTGCGTAAACCTGGAAATATCTGCACCGCTATCTGTACAAACATGGAAATACCTACACCGCAGTCTCTATAAACATGGAAATATGTACACCGCTATGTGTATAAACATGGAAATATCTCCACTGCTCTCTGTATAAACTTGAAAAAATCTCCACTGTTATCTGTATAAACATGGAAATATCTACAGCACCATCTCTATAAACATTTACAAATCTACACTGCCATCTGTAAAAACATGGAAATATCTACACAGTCATATGAATAAACTTGGAAATATCTACACCACCATCTGTATAAACATGGAAATAACTACAATACCATCTGTAAACACATGGAAATATCTACACGGCCATCTGTATAAACACGGAATTACCTACACTGGCATCTGTAGAAAGATGGAAATATCTACACCGCTATCTCTATGAATATGGAAATATCTACACCGCCATCTCTATAAACATGAAAATATCTACACTGCAACCTCCATAAAGATGGAAGTATCTACTCTGCCATGTGTATAAACACGGAAATATCTACACCACCATCTGTGTAAACATGGAAATATCTGCACCGTTATCTGTATAAACATGGAAATATCTACACCGCCATCTGCATGTCAATGGTTATAACTACGCAGCCATTTGTATAAACATGGAAATATCTACACGGCCATCTGTGTATAGATGGAAATATCAACACTGCCATCTGTACAAACATGGAAATATCTACACCGCTATCTCTACAAACATGGAAATATCTGCACTGCCATCTGTAAAAACATGGAAATACCTATACAGTCATCTGTATAAACATGGAAATAACTACAATGCCATCTGTATACACATGGAAATATCTACACAGCCATCTGTATAAACATGTAAATATCTACACTGCTATCTCAATAAACATGGAAATATCTACACCGCCATCTCTATAAACATGAAAATAACTACACTGCCATCTCCATAAACATGGAAATAACTACTCCGCCATCTGTATAAACATGGAAACATCTACACCGTCATCTGTGTGAATAAGGAAATATCTACAATTCCATCTGTATAAAGATATAAATATCTGCACCGCGAGCTGTATAAACATGGAAATATCTACATCGCTATCTGTATAAACGTGGAAATACCAACACCGCTATCGGTATAAACATGGAAATATCTACAACGCCATCTATATAAACATGGAAATATCTACACCGCTATGTCTATAAACATGGAAATACCTACACCGCTATCTCTATAAACATGGAAATATCTACACCGCTATCTGTATAAACATGGAAATATCTACACCGCTATCTGTATAAACATGGAAATATCTACACCGCGATCTGTATAAACATGGAAATATCTACATCGCGATTTGTATAAACAGGGAAATATATTCACCACGATCTGTATAAACATGGAAATATCTACACCGCTATCTGTATAAACATGGTAATATCTACACCACCATCTATATAAACATGGAAATATCTACACCGCCATCTGTATAAACATGGAAATATCTACAATGCCATCTGTAGAAAGACGGAAATATCTACACCGCAATCTGTGTAAACATGGAAATACCTATACCGATATCTGTAAAAACATGGAAATACCTGCATACCTATCTGCATAAACATGGAAATATCTACACCGCTATCTCTATAAACATGGAAAAATCAACACCACTATCTCTATGAAAATGGAAATATCTACACCGCCATCTCTATAAACATGGAAATATCTACACCACGATCAGTATAAACATGGAAATATCTACACTGCTATCTGTATAAACATGGAAATATCTCCACTGCTATCTCTATAAACATCGAAATATCTACACCACCATCTGTATAAACATGGAAATACTTACAAAGTTATCTGTATTAAGATGGAAATATCTACACCGCTATCTGTATAAACATGGAAATATCTACAGAGCCATGTGTATATACATGGAAATATCTGCACCGCTATCTATATAAACATGGAAATAACTACACCGCTATCTGTATAAACATGGAAATATCTACACCACCATCTACATATCCATGGAAATATCTGCGCCGCCAGCTGTATAAACATGGAAATATCTACACGGTCATCTGTGTATAGATGGAAATATCAACACCGCCATCTGTACAAACATGGAAATATCTGGGCCGCTATCTGTATAACCATGGAAATATCTACACCGCGGTCTGTATAAACATGGAAATATCTACACCGCTATCAGTATAAACATGGAAATATCTACAACGCTATCGCTATAAACATGGAAATATCTAAACCGTGATCTGTATAAACATGGAAATATGTACACCGCTATCTGTATAAACATGGAAATTTCTACACCGTTATCTGTATAAATATGGAAATATCTACACCGCTATCTGTATAAACATGGAAATATCTACACCGCTATCTGTATAAACATGGAAATATCTACACTGCGATCTGTATAAACATGGAAATATCTACACCGTGATCTGTATAAACATGGAAATATCTTCACCACAATCTGTATAAACATGGAAATATCTACACCGCAACCTGTATAAACATGGTGATATGTACACCACCATCTATATAAACATGGAAATACGTACACCGCCATCTGTATAAACATGGAAATATCTACAATGCCATCTGTAGAAAGATGGAAATATCTACACCGCAATCTGTGTAAACATGGAACTATCTACACCGCTATCTGTAAACACATGGAAATATCTACACCGCTATCTGTATAAACATGGAAATGTCTACACTGCGATCTGTATAAACATGGAAATATCTACACCGTGATCTGTATAAACATGGAAATATCTACACCGATATCTGTATAAACATGGAAATATCTACACAGCTATCTCTATAAACATGGAAATATCTACACCGCGATCTGTATAAACATGGAAATATCTACACCGCTATCTGTATAAAGATGGAAATATCTACACCGCTATCTGTATAAACATGGAAATATTTACACAGCTATCTCTATAAACATGGAAATATCTACACCGCCATCTGTATAAACTTGGAAATACCTACAAAGTCATCTGTATAAACATGGAAATATCTACACAGCCATCGGTATAAACATGGAAATATCTACACAGCCATCTGTATATACATGGAAATATCTACACCGCTATCATTATAAACATGGAAATAACTACACCGATATTTGTATAAACAAGCAAATATCCACACCGTGATCTGTATAAAGATGGAAATATCTACACCGCCATCTCTATAAACATGGAAATATCTACACCCCTATCTGTATAAACATGGAAATATCCACACCGCTATCTCTGTAAACATGGAAAAATCAACACCGCTATATCTATGAACATGGAAATATCTACACCGCCATCTGTATAAACATGGAAATATCTACACAGCCATGTGTATATACATGGAAATATCTGCAACGCTATCTATATAAACATGGAAATAACTACACCGCTATCAGTATAAACATGGAAATATCTACACCATCATCTACATATCCATGGAAATATCTGCGCCGCCATCTGTATAAACATGGAAATATCTACACGGTCATCTGTGTATAGATGGAAATATCAACACCGCCATCTGTAGAAACATGGAAATATCTGCACCGCTATCTGTATAACCATGGAAATATCTACACCGCGGTCTGCATAAACATGGAAATATCTACACCGCTATCTGTATAAACATGGGAATATCTACACCGCTATCTCTATAAACATGTAAATATTGACACCGTGATCTGTATAAACATGGAAATATTTACACCGCTATCTGTGTAAACATGGAAATTTCTACACCGTTATCTGTATAAATATGGAAATATCTACACCGCTATCTGTATAAACATGGAAATATCTACACCGCTATCTGTATAGACATGGAAATATCTACACCGCGATCTGTATAAACATGTAAAAATCTACACCGTGATCTCTATAAACATGGAAATATCTTCACCACAATTTGTATAAACATGGAAATATCTACACCGCTACCTGTATAAACATGGTAATATCTACACCACCATCTATATAAACATGGAAATATCTACACCGCCATCTGTATAAACATGGAAATATCTAAAATGCCATGTGTAGAAAGATGGAAATATCTACACCGCAATCTGTGTAAACATGGAACTATCTATACCGCCATCTGTAGTCACATGGAAATATCTACACCTCTATCTGTATAAACATGGAAATATCTACACCGTGATCTGTATAAACATGGAAATATCTACACAGCGATGTGTATAAACAGGGAAATATCTACACCGCTATCTGTATAAACATGGAAATATCTACACAGCTATCTCTATAAACATGGAAATATCTACACCGCCATCTGTATAAACTTGGAAATACCTATACAGTCATCTGTGTCAACATGGAAATATCTACACCACCATCTGTATAAACATGGAAATATCTTCAATGCCATCTGAATACGCATGGAAATACCTACACGGCAATCTGTGTATAGATGGAAACATCAACACCGCCATCTGTACAAACATGGAAATATCTACACTGCTATCTCTATATACATGGAAATATCTACACTGCGGTCTGCATAAACATGGAAATATCTACACCGGTATCTGTATAAACATGGAAATATCTACACCATTATCTGTATATACATGGAAATATATACACCGCTATCTGTATAAACATGGAAATATCTGCACCGCTATCTCTATAAACATGGAAATAACTACAAAGACATCTGTATAAACATGGAAATACCTACACAGTCATGTGTAGGAACATTTAAATATCTACACTGCCTTCTGAACAAACATAGAAATATCTACACAGCCCTCTGTATAAATATGGAAATATCTGCATAGGCATCTGTGTAAACATGGAAATATCTGCACCGCTATCTGTATAAACATGGGAATACCTACACCGCTGTCTCTATAATCATGGAAATATGTACACCGCTATGTGTATAAACATGGAAATATCTCCACTGCTCTCTGTATAAACATGGAAATATCTCCACCGTTATATGTATAAACATGGAAATATCTACAGCGCCATCTCTATAAACATTGAAATATCTACACTGCCAATAGTAAAAACATGGAAATATCTACACAGTCATCTGAATAAACATGGAAATATCTTCACCACCATCTGTATAAACATGGAAATACCTACAATACCATCTGTATACACATGGAAATATCTACACAGACATCTGTATAAATATGGAAATATCTACACCGCCATCTGTATAAACATGGAAATATCTACACTGCCATCTGTAGAAAGATGGAAATATCTACACCGCTATCTCTATAAATATGGAAATATCTACACCGCCATCTCTATAAACATGAAAATATCTACACTGCCATCTCCATAAAGATGGAAGTATCTACTCTGCCATGTGTATAAACACGGAAATATCTACACCACTATCTGTGTAAACATGGAAATATCTACACCGCTATCTGTTTAAACCTGGAAATATCTACAGCGCCATCTTCATGTCCATGGAAATATCTACGCCGCCATCTGTATAAACATGGAAATATCTACACGGCCATCTGTGTATAGATGGAAATATCAACACCGCCATCTGTAGAAACATGGAAATATCTACTCCGCTATCTCTATAAACATGGAAATATCTGCACTGCCATCTGTAAAAACATGGAAATACGTATACAGTCATCTGTATAAACATGGAAATATCTACAATGCAGTCTGTATACACATGGAAATATCTACACTGCTATCTCTATAAACATGGAATTATCTGCACTGCCATCCGTAAAAACATGGAAATACGTATACAGTCATCTGTATAAACATGGAAATATCTACAATGCCATCTGTATACACATGGAAATATTTACACAGCCATCTGTATAAACATGTAAATATCTACACTGCTATCTCTATAAACATGGAAATATCTACACCGCCATCTCTATAAACATGATAATATCTACACTGCCATCTCCATAAACATGGAACTAACTACTCTGCCATCTGTATAAACATGGAAACACCTACACCGCCATCTGTGTGAATAAGGAAATATCTACAATGCCATCTGCACAAAAATATAAATATCTGCACCGCGAGCTGTATAAACTTGGAAATATCTACATCGCTATCTGTATAAACGTGGAAATAGCAACACCGCTGTCGGTACAAACATGGAAATATCTACAACGCCATCTATATAAACATGGAAATATCTACACCGCTATGTCTATAAACATGGAAATACCTACACCGCTATCTCTATAAACATGGAAATATCTACACCGCTATCTGTATAAACATGGAAATATCTACACCGCTATCTGTATAAACATGGAAATATCTACACCGCGATCTGTATAAACATGGAAATATCTACACCACGATCTGTATAAACATGGAAATATCTTCACCACGATCTGTATAAACATGGAAATATCTACACGGCTATCTGTATAATCATGGTAATATCTACACCACCATCTATATAAACATGGAAATATCTACACCACCATCTGTATAAACATGGAAATATCTACAATGCCATCTGTAGAAAGATGGAAATATCTGCACCGCAATCTGTGTAAACATGGAAATATCTACAACGATATCTGTAAAAACATGGAAATATCTACACCGCGATCTGTATAAACATGGAAATATCTACACCGCTATCTGTATAAACATGGAAATATCTACACAGCTATCACTATAAACAAGGAAAATCTACACCGCCATCTGTATAAACATGGAAATACCTACAAAGTCATCTGTATAAACATGGAAATATCTACACATCCATCTGTATAAACATGGAAATATCTACACAGCCATCTGTATATACATGGAAATATCTACACCGCTATCTGTATAAACATGGAAATAACTACACCGCTATCAGTATAAACAAGGAAATACCTACACCGTGATCTGTATAATCATGGAAATATCTACACCGCTATCTATATAAACATGGAAATATCTACAACCCTATCTGTATAAGCATGGAAATATCCACACCGCTATCTCTATAAACATGGAAAAATCAACACCGCTATCTCTATGAACATGGAAATATCTACACCGCCATCTCTATAAACATGGAAATATCTACACCGCTATCTGTATAAAGATGGAAATATCTACACCGCTATCTGTATAAACATGGAAATATTTACACAGCTATCTCTATAAACATGGAAATATCTACACCGCCATCTGTATAAACTTGGAAATACCTACAAAGTCATCTGTATAAACATGGAAATATCTACACAGCCATAGGTATAAACATGGAAATATCTACACAGCCATCTGTATATACATGGAAATATCTACACCGCTATCATTATAAACATGGAAATAACTACACCGATATTTGTATAAACAAGCAAATATCTACACCGTGATCTGTATAAAGATGGAAATATCTACACCGCCATCTCTATAAACATGGAAATATCTACACCCCTATCTGTATAAACATGGAAATATCCACACCGCTATCTCTGTAAACATGGAAAAATCAACACCGCTATATCTATGAACATGGAAATATCTACACCGCCATCTGTATAAACATGGAAATATCTACACAGCCATGTGTATATACATGGAAATATCTGCAACGCTATCTATATAAACATGGAAATAACTACACCGCTATCTGTATAAACATGGAAATATCTACACCATCATCTACATATCCATGGAAATATCTGCGCCGCCATCTGTATAAACATGGAAATATCTACACGGTCATCTGTGTATAGATGGAAATATCAACACCGCCATCTGTAGAAACATGGAAATATCTGCACCGCTATCTGTATAACCATGGAAGTATCTACACCGCGGTCTGCATAAACATGGAAATATCTACACCGCTATCTGTATAAACATGGAAATATCTACACCGCTATCTCTATAAACATGTAAATATTGACACCGTGATCTGTATAAACATGGAAATATTTACACCGCTATCTGTATAAACATGGAAATTTCTACACCGTTATCTGTATAAATATGGAAATATCTACACCGCTATCTGTATAAACATGGAAATATCTACACCGCTATCTGTATAGACATGGAAATATCTACACCGCGATCTGTATAAACATGTAAAAATCTACACCGTGATCTCTATAAACATGGAAATAGCTTCACCACAATTTGTATAAACATGGAAATATCTACACCGCTACCTGTATAAACATGGTAATATCTACACCACCATCTATATAAACATGGAAATATCTACACCGCCATCTGTATAAACATGGAAATATATAAAATGCCATGTGTAGAAAGATGGAAATATGTACACCGCAATCTGTGTAAACATGGAACTATCTATACCGCCATCTGTAGTCACATGGAAATATCTACACCTCTATCTGTATAAACATGGAAATATCTACACCGTGATCTGTATAAACATGGAAATATCTACACAGGGATGTGTATAAACAGGGAAATATCTACACCGCTATCTGTATAAACATGGAAATATCTACACAGCTATCTCTATAAACATGGAAATATCTACACCGCCATCTGTATAAACTTGGAAATACCTATAAAGTCATCTGTGTCAACATGGAAATATCTACACCACCATCTGTATAAACATGGAAATATCTTCAATGCCATCTGAATACGCATGGAAATACCTACACGGCAATCTGTGTATAGATGGAAACATCAACACCGCCATCTGTACAAACATGGAAATATCTACACTGCTATCTCTATATACATGGAAATATCTACACTGCGGTCTGCATAAACATGGAAATATCTACACCGGTATCTGTATAAACATGGAAATATCTACACCATTATCTGTATATACATGGAAATATATACACCGCTATCTGTATAAACATGGAAATATCTGCACCGCTATCTCTATAAACATGGAAATATCTACAAAGACATCTGTATAAACATGGAAATACCTACACAGTCATGTGTAGGAACATTTAAATATCTACACTGCCTTCTGAACAAACTTAGAAATATCTACACAGCCCTCTGTATAAATATGGAAATATCTGCATAGGCATCTGTGTAAACATGGAAATATCTGCACCGCTATCTGTATAAACATGGGAATACCTACACCGCTGTCTCTATAATCATGGAAATATGTACACCGCTATGTGTATAAACATGGAAATATCTCCACTGCTCTCTGTATAAACATGGAAATATCTCCACCGTTATATGTATAAACATGGAAATATCTACAGCGCCATCTCTATAAACATTGAAATATCTACACTGCCAATAGTAAAAACATGGAAATATCTACACAGTCATCTGAATAAACATGGAAATATCTTCACCACCATCTGTATAAACATGGAAATACCTACAATACCATCTGTATACACATGGAAATATCTACACAGACATCTGTATAAATATGGAAATATCTACACCGCCATCTGTATAAACATGGAAATATCTACACTGCCATCTGTAGAAAGATGGAAATATCTACACCGCTATCTCTATAAATATGGAAATATCTACACCGCCATCTCTATAAACATGAAAATATCTACACTGCCATCTCCATAAAGATGGAAGTATCTACTCTGCCATGTGTATAAACACGGAAATATCTACACCACTATCTGTGTAAACATGGAAATATCTACACCGCTATCTGTTTAAACCTGGAAATATCTACAGCGCCATCTTCATGTCCATGGAAATATCTACGCCGCCATCTGTATAAACATGGAAATATCTACACGGCCATCTGTGTATAGATGGAAATATCAACACCGCCATCTGTAGAAACATGGAAATATCTACTCCGCTATCTCTATAAACATGGAAATATCTGCACTGCCATCTGTAAAAACATGGAAATACGTATACAGTCATCTGTATAAACATGGAAATATCTACAATGCAGTCTGTATACACATGGAAACACCTACACCGCCATCTGTGTGAATAAGGAAATATCTACAATGCCATCTGCACAAAAATATAAATATCTGCACCGCGAGCTGTATAAACTTGGAAATATCTACATCGCTATCTGTATAAACGTGGAAATAGCAACACCGCTGTCGGTACAAACATGGAAATATCTACAACGCCATCTATATAAACATGGAAATATCTACACCGCTATGTCTATAAACATGGAAATAACTACACCGCTATCTCTATAAACATGGAAATATCTACACCGCTATCTGTATAAACATGGAAATATCTACACCGCTATCTGTATAAACATGGAAATATCTACACCGCGATCTGTATAAACATGGAAATATCTACACCACGATCTGTATAAACATGGAAATAACTTCACCACGATCTGTATAAACATGGAAATATCTACACCGCTATCTGTATAATCATGGTAATATCTACACCACCATCTATATAAACATGGAAATATCTACACCACCATCTGTATAAACATGGAAATATCTACAATGCCATCTGTAGAAAGATGGAAATATCTGCACCGCAATCTGTGTAAACATGGAAATATCTACAACGATATCTGTAAAAACATGGAAATATCTACACCGCGATCTGTATAAACATGGAAATATCTACACCGCTATCTGTATAAACATGGAAATATCTACACAGCTATCACTATAAACAAGGAAAATCTACACCGCCATCTGTATAAACATGGAAATACCTACAAAGTCATCTGTATAAACATGGAAATATCTACACATCCATCTGTATAAACATGGAAATATCTACACAGCCATATGTATATACATGGAAATATCTACACCGCTATCTGTATAAACATGGAAATAACTACACCGCTATCAGTATAAACAAGGAAATACCTACACCGTGATCTGTATAAACATGGAAATATCTACACTGCTATCTCTATAAACATGGAAATATCTACAACCCTATCTGTATAAGCATGGAAATATCCACACCGCTATCTCTATAAACATGGAAAAATCAACACCGCTATCTCTATGAACATGGAAATATCTACACCGCCATCTCTATAAACATGGAAATATCTACACCGCGATCAGAATAAACATGGAAATATCTACACCACTATCTGTATAAACATGGAAATATCTCCACTGCTATCTCTATAAACATCGAAATATCTACACCGCCATCTGTATAAACATGGAAATACTTACAAAGTTATTTGTGTAAACATGGAAATATCTACACTGCCATGTGTATATACATGGAAATAACTACACCGCTATCTATATAAACATGGAAATAACTACACCGCTATCTGTACAAACATGGAAATATCTACACCGCCATCTACATATCCATGGAAATATCTGCGTCACCATCTGTATAAACATGGAAATATCTACACAGTCATCTGTGTATTGATGGAAATATCAACACCGCCATCTGTACAAACATGGAAATATCTGCACCGCTATCTGTATAACCATGGAAATATCTACACCGCGGTCTGTATAAACATGGAAATATCTACACCGCTATCTGTATAAACATGGAAATATCTACACCGCTATCATTATAAACATGGAAATATCGACACCGTGATCTGTATAAACATGGAAATATTTACACTGCTATCTGTATAAACATGGAAATTTCTACACCGTTATCTGTATAAATATGGAAGTATCTACACCGCTATCTGTATAAACATGGAAAAATCTACACCGCTATCTGTATAAACATGGAAATATCTACACCGCGATCTGTATAAACATCTAAATGTCTCCACCGCGATCTGTATAAACATGGAAATATCTACACCGCTATCTGTATAAACATGGAAATGTCTCCACCGCGATCTGTATAAACATGGAAATATCTACACCGCTATCTGTATAAACATGGAAATATCTACACTGCTATCTGTATAAACGTGGAAATATCTTCAATGCCATCTGTATACACATGGAAATACCTACACGGCAATCTGTGTATAGATTGAAACAGCAACACCGCCATCTGTACTAACATGGAAATATCTACACTGCTATCTCTATAAACATGGAAATATCTACAGTGCGGTCTGTATAAACATGGGAATATCTACACCAGTATCTGTATAAACATGGAAATATCTACACCATTATCTGTATAAACATGGAAATATCTGCACCGCTATCTCTATAAACATGGAAATATGTACAAAGACATCTGTATAAACATGGAAATAACTACACAGTCATGTGTAGGAACATTTAAATATCTACACTGCCTTCTGTATAAACATAGAAATATCTACAGAGCCCTCTGTATAAATATGGAAATATCTGCATAGGCATCTCTGTAAACATGGAAATATCTGCACCGCTATCTGTATAAACATGGAAATACCTACACCGCTGTCTCTATAATCATGGAAATATGTACACCGCTATGTGTATAAACATGGAAATATCTCCACTTCTCTCTGTATAAATATGGAAATATCTCCACCGTTATCTGTATAAACATGGAAATATCTAGAGCGCCATCTCTATAAACATTGAAATATCTACACTGCCAATAGTAAAAACATGGAAATATCTACACAGTCATCTGAATAAACATGGAAATATCTTCACCACCATCTGTATAAACATGGAAATACCTACAATACCATCTGTATACACATGGAAATATCTACACAGACATCTGTATAAATATGGAAATATCTACACCGCCATCTGTATAAACATGGAAATATCTACATTGCCATCTGTAGAAAGATGGAAATATCTACACCGCTATCTCTATAAATATGGAAATATCTACACCGCCATCTCTATAAACATGAAAATATCTACACTGCCATCTCCATAAAGATGGAAGTATCTACTCTGCCATGTGTATAAACACGGAAATATCTACACCACTATCTGTGTAAACATGGAAATATCTACACCACTATCTGTTTAAACATGGAAATATCTACAGCGCCATCTGCATGTCCATGGAAATATCTACGCCGCCATCTGTATAAACATGGAAATATCTACACGGCCATCTGTGTATAGATGGAAATATCAACACTGCCATCTGTAGAAACAGGGAAATATCTACACCGCTATCTCTATAAACATGGAAATATCCTTACTGCCATCTGTAAAAACATGGAAATACGTATACAGTCATCTGTATAAACATGGAAATATCTACAATGCCATCTGTATACACATGGAAATATCTACACTGCTATCTCTATAAACATGGAAATATCTGCACTGCCATCTGTAAAAACATGGAAATACGTATACAGTCATCTGTATAAACATGGAAATATCTACAATGCCATCTGTATACACATGGAAATATTTACTCAGCCATCTGTGTAAACATGTAAATATCTACACTGCTATCTCTATAAACATGGAAATATCTACACCGCCATCTCTATAAACATGAAAATATCTACACTGCCATCTCCATAAACATGGTACTAACTACTCTGCCATCTGTATGAACATGGAAACATCTACACCGCCATCTGTGTGAATAAGGAAATATCTACAATGCCATCTCTATAAAAATATAAATATCTGCACCGCGAGCTGTATAAACATGGAAATATCTACATCGCTATCTGTATAAACGTGGAAATACCAACACCGCTGTCAGTACAAACATGGAAATATCTACAACGCCATCTATATAAACATGGAAATATCAACACCGCTATGTCTATAAACATGGAAATACCTATACCGCTATCTCTATAAACATGGAAATATGTACACCGCTATCTGTATAAACATGGAAATATCTACACCGCTATCTGTATAAACATGGAAATATCTACACCGCGATCTGTATAAACAAGGAAATATCTACACCACGATCTGTATAAACATGGAAATATCTTCACCACGGTCTGTATAAACATGGAAATATCTACACCGCCATCTGTATAAACATGGAAATATCTACAATGCCATCTGTATACACATGGAAATACCTACACGGCAATCTGTGTATAGATGGAAACATCAAAACCGCCATCTGTACAAACATGGAAATATCTACACTGCTATCTCTATAAACATGGAAATATCTAAACTGCGGTCTGTATAAACATGGAAATATCTACACCGGTATCTGTTTAAACATGGAAATATCTACAGCGACATCTCTATAAACATTGAAATATCTACACTGCCATCTGTAAAAACATGGAAATAACTACACAGTCATCTGAATAAACATGGAAATATCTACACCACCATATGTATAAACATGGAAGTACCTACAATACCATCTGTATACACATGGAAATATCTACACAGACATCTGTATAAATATGGAAATATCTACACTGCCATCTGCATATACATGGAAATATCTACACCGCTATCTGTATAAACATGGTAATATCTACACCACCATCTATAAAAACACGGAAATATCTACACCGCCATCTATATAAACATGGAAATATCTACAATGCCATCTGTAGAAAGATGGAAATATCTACACGGCAATCTGTGTAAAAATGGAAATATCTACACCGATATCTGTAAAAACATGGAAATATCTACACCGCTATCTATATAAACATGGAAATATCTACACCGCTATCTGTATAAACATGGAAATTTCTACACCGTTATCTGTGTAAATATGGAAATATCTACACCGCTATCTGTATAAACATGGAAATATCTATACAGGTATCTCTATAAACATGGAAATATCTACACCGCCATCTGTATAAACATGGAAATAACTACAAAGTCATCTGTATAAACATGGAAATATCTACACAGCCATCTGTATAAACATGGAAATATCTACACAGCCATCTGCATATACATGGAAATATCTACACCGCTATCTGTATAAACATGGAAATAACTACACCGTTATTTTTATAAACAAGCAAATATCTACACCTTGATCTGTATAAACATGGAAATATCTACACCGCCATCTCTATAAACATGGAAATATCTACACCCCTACCTGTATAAACATGGAAATATCCACACCGCTATCTCTGTAAACATGGAAAAATCAACACCGCTATCTCTATGAACATGGAAATATCTACACCGCCATCTCTATAAACATGGAAATATCTACACCACGATCAGCATAAACATGGAAATATCTACACCGCTATCTGTATAAACATGGAAATATCTCCAATGCTATCTCTATAAACATCGAAATACCTACACCGCCATCTGTATAAACATGGAAATACTTACAAAGTTATCTGTATAAACATGGAAATATCTACACCGCCATCTGTATAAACATGGAAATATCTACACAGCCATGTGTATATACATGGAAATATCTGCAACGCTATCTATATAAACATGGAAATAACTACACCGCTATCTGTATAAACATGGAAATATCTACACCATCATCTACATATCCATGGAAATATCTGCGCCGCCATCTGTATAAACATGGAAATATCTACACGGTCATCTGTGTATAGATGGAAATATCAACAACGCCATCTGTACAAACATGGAAATATCTGCACCGCTATCTGTATAACCATGGAAATATCTACACCGCGGTCTGCATAAACATGGAAATATCTACACCGCTATCTGTATAAACATGGAAATATCTACACCGCTATCTCTATAAACATGGAAATATCGACACCGTGATCTGTATAAACATGGAAATATTTACACCGCTATCTGTATAAACATGGAAATTTCTACACCGTTACCTGTAAATATGGAAATATCTACACCGCTATCTGTATAAACATGGAAATATCTACACCACTATCTGTATAAACATGGAAATATCTACACCGCGATCTGTATAAAGAAGGAAAAATCTACACCGCGATCTCTATAAACATGGAAATATCTTCACCACAATCTGTATAAACATGGAAATATCTACACCGCTACCTGTATAAACATGGAAATATCTACACAGCTATCTCTATAAACATGGAAATATCTACACCGCTATCTTTATAAACATGGAAATATCGACACCGTGATCTGTATAAACATGGAAATATTTACACCGCTATCTGTATAAACATGGAAATTTCTACACCGTTACCTGTAAATATGGAAATATCTACACCGCTATCTGTATAAACATGGAAATATCTACACCACTATCTGTATAAACATGGAAATATCTACACCGCGATCTGTATAAACAAGGAAAAATCTACACCGCGATCTCTATAAACATGGAAATATCTACACAGCGATGTGTATAAACATGGAAATACCTACACCGCTATCTGTATAAACATGGAAATATCTACACAGCTATCTCTATAAACATGGAAATATCTACACCGCAATCTGTATAAACTTGGAAATACCTATACAGTCATCTGTGTCAACATGGAAATATCTACACCACCATCTGTATAAACATGGAAATATCTTCAATGCCATCTGAATACGCATGGAAATACCTACACGGCAATCTGTGTATAGATGGAAACACCAACACCGCCATCTGTACAAACATGGAAATATCTACACTGCTATCTCTATAAACATGGAAATATCTACACTGCGGTCTGCATAAACATGGAAATATCTACACTGGTATCTGTATAACATGGAAATATCTACACCATTATCTGCATATACATGGAAATATATACACCGCTATCTCTGTAAACATGGAAATATCTACAAAGACATCTGTATAAACATGGAAATACCTACACAGTCATGTGTAGGAACATTTAAATATCTACACTGCCTTCTGAACAAACATAGAAATATCTACACAGCCCTCTGTATAAATATGGAAATATCTGCATAGGCATCTGTGTAAACATGGAAATATCTGCACCGCTATCTGTATAAAAATGGGAATACCTACACCGCTGTCTCTACAATCATGGAAATATGTACACCGCTATGTGTATAAACATGGAAATATCTCCACTGCTCTCTGTATAAACATGGAAATATGTACATCGCTATCTGTATAAACATTGAAATATCTCCACCGCTATCTCTGTAAACATGGAAATATCTACACCGCTATCTTTCTGAACATCGAAATATCTACACCGCTATCTGTATAAATGTGGAAATATCTACACCGCCATCTCTATAAACATGAAAATATCTACACCGCCATCTCCATAAACATGGAACTATCTACACTGCCATCTGGTTAAAAATGGAAATATCTACACCACTATCTGTAGAAACATGGAAATATCTACACTGCCACCTGTATACAGATGAAACTTTCTACACCGTCAGCTGTATAAACATGGAAATATCTACACCACTATCTGTATAAACATGGAAATACCAACACCGCTATCTGTATAAACATGGAAATATCGACACCGCTATCTGTATAAACATGGAAATATCTACACCGATATCTCTATAAACATAGAAATATCTACACTGCCATCTCTATAAACATGGAAATATCTTCACCGCCATCTGCATGAACATGGAAATATCTACACGGCTATCTCTATAAATATGGAAATATTTTGACCGCCATCTGTATAAACGTTGAAATATCTACACAGTCATCTGTATAAACATGGAAATATCTACACCGCAGTCTGTATAAACATGGAAATATCTACACCACTATCTGTATAAACTTGGAAATATCTACACTGACATCTCTATAAACATTGAAATATCTCCACCGCTATCTGTATAAACATGGAAATATCTCCACCGCTATCTGTACAAACATGGAAATAACTAAACCGCTATCTGTATAAACATGGAAATATCGGCACCGCCATCTGCATAAACATGGAAATATCTACACTACTATCTGTATAAACATGGAAATATCTACATTGCCATATGTATAAACATGGAAATATCTACAAAGCCATCTCTATAAACATGGAAATATCTACACTGCTATCTGTATGAACGTGGAAATAGCCACACCGCTATCTGTATAAACATGGAAATACCTACAACGCCATCTGTATAAACATGGAAATATCTACAAAGCCATCTCTATAAACATGGAAATATATACACTGCTATCTGAATGAACGTGGAAATAGCCACACCGCTATCTGTATAAACATGGAAATATCTGCAACGCAATCTGCAAATACATGAAAATATCTACACAGTCATCAATTTAAATACGGAAATATCTTCACCTTCGTCTGTATAAACATGGAAATATCTACACCGCTATCTCTATAAATATGGAAATACCTACACCACAATCTGTATAAACATGGAAATATCTACCACCCTATCTGTATAAACATGGAAATATCTACACCGAAATCTGAATAAACAGGGAAATATCTACACCACTATCTGAATAAACATGGAAATATCTACATCGCTATCAGTATATACATGGAAATACCTCCACCGCTATCTCTATAAACATGGAAATATCTACACCGCAATCTTTATAAACATGGAAATATCTACACCGTGATCAGCATAAACATGTAAATACCTACAACACTATCTGTGAAAACATGGAAATATCTACACAGCTATCTGTGAAAACATGGAAATTTCTAACCCGTTATCTGTGTAAAGATGTAAATATGTACACCGCAATCTGTGAAAATTTGGAAATATCTACACCGCTATCTCTGAAAACCTGGAATTATCTACTCCGCTATCTGTATAAATGTGGAAATATCTACACCGCTATCTGTACAAACATGGAAATATCTACAGCACGATCTGTATAAACATGGAAATATCTACACCACTATCTGTATGAACATGGAAATATCTATACCGCTATCTGTATAAACACGGAAATATCTACACCGCTATCTGTATAAATATGGAAATATCTTCAACGCCATCTCTATAAACATGGAAATGTCTACACCGCTATCTGTATAAACATGAAAATATCTACATGGCTATCTCTATAAACATGGAAATATCTACCCCGCCATCTGTATAAACATGGAAATAACTACACAGTCATCTGTATAAACATGGAATTATCTACACTGCAATCTGTATAAACATGGAAATATCTGCACCGCCATCTACATAAACATTTAAATATCCACACCGCTTTCTCTATAAACATGGAAATGCATTCACCGCTGACTCTATAAACATGGTAATATCTACAACGATATCTCTATAAACATGGAAATATCTACACCGCTATCTGTCTGAACATGGAAATATATACACCGCTATCTGTATAAACATGGAAATATCTACACCGCTATCTGTATAAACGTGGAAATATCTATACCGCCATCTCTATAATGTGAAAATATCTATACCGCCATCACCATAAACATGGAACTATCTACACCGCCATCTGTTTAAAAATGGAAATATCTACACCACTTTCTGTATATACTTGGGAATATCTACACTGCCATCTGTATACAGATGAAAATACCTACACCGTCAGCTGTATAAACATGGAAATATCTACACCACTATTTGTATAAACATGGAAATACCAACACCGCTATCTGTATAAACATGGAAATATCTACACCGCTATCTGTATAAACATGGAAATATCTACACCACTATCTCTATAAACATGGAAATACCTACACCGCCATCTCTATAAACATGGAATTATCTACACTGATATCTCCATAAACATAGAAATATCTACACTGCCATCTCTACATACATGGAAATATCTTCACCGCCATCTGCATGAACATGGAAATATCTACACGGATATCTCTATAAATATGGAAATATTTAAACCGCCATCTGTATAAAAGTTGAAATATCTACACAGTCATCTGTATAAACATGGAAGTATCTACACCGCAGTCTGTATAAACTTGGAAATATCTACACTGCCATCTGTATAAACATTGAAATATCTCCACCGCTATCTGTATAAACATGGAAATATCTCCACCGCTATCTGTATAAACATGGAAATATCTCCATCGCTATCTGTACAAACATGGAAATATCTACACTGCTATCTGAATGAACTTGGAAATAGCCACACCGCTATCTGTATAAACATGGAAATATCTACAACGCCATCTGCAAATACATGAAAATATCTACAGAGTCATCAGTATATATAAGGAAATATCTACACCTTCATCTGTATAAACATGGAAATAACTACAAAGCCATCTGTATAAACATGGAAATATCTACACCGCTATCTCTATAAACATGGAAATACCTACACCACAATCTGTATAAACATGGAAATATCTACCACCCTATCTGTATAAACATGGAAATATCTACACCGAAATCTGTATAAACAGGGAAATATCTACACCACTATCTGTATAAACATGGAAATATCTACATCGCTATCAGTATATACTTGGAAATACCTCCACCGCTATCTCTATAAACATGGAAATATCTACACCGCTATCTTTATAAACATGGAAATATCTACACCGTTATCTGTATAAACATGGAAATATCTACAACACTATCTGTGAAAACATGGAAATATCTACACAGCTATCTGTGTAAACATGGAAATTTGTAACCCGCTATCTGTGTAAAGATGGAAATATGTACGCCACAATCTGTGTAAATTTGGAAATATCTACACCGCTATCTCTGTAAACAATGAATTATCTACACAGCTATCTGCATAAATGTGGAAATATCTACACCGCTATCTGTATAAACATGGAAATATCTACAGCACGATCTGTATAAACATGGAAATATCTACACCGATATCTGTATGAACATGGAAATATCTATACCGCTATCTGTATAAACACGGAAATATCTACACCGCTATCTGTATAAATATGGAAATATCTACAATGCCATCTCTATAAACATGGAAATGTCTACACTGCTATCTGTATAAACATGGAAATAACTACACAGTCATCTGTATAAACATGGAAATATCTACACCGCTATCTGTATAAACATATAAATATCTGCACCGCCATCTGCATAAACATGGAAATATCCACAACGCTTTCTCTATAAACATGGAAATGCCTTCACCGCTACCTCTATAAACATGGAAATATCTACAACGATATCTCTATAAACATGGAAATATCTACACCTCTACCTGTATAAACATGGAAATATCTACACCGCTATCTGTATAAACTTGGAAATATATACATCGCTATGTGTATAAACATGGAAATATGTACATCGCTATCTGTATAAACATTGAAATATCTCCACCGCTATCTCTGTAAACACGGAAATATCTACACCGCAATCTTTCTGAACAAGGAGATATCTACACCGCTATCTCTATAAACATGGAAATATCTACACCGCTATCTGTATAAACGTGGAAATAACTACACCGCCATCTCTATAAACATGGAATTATCTACACCGATATCTCTATAAACATAGAAGTATCTACGCTGCCATCTCTATAAACATGGAAATAACTTCACCGCCATCTGCATGAACATGGAAATATCTACACGGGTATCTCTATAAATATGGAAATATTAAAACCGCCATCTGTAAAAACGTTGAAATACCTACACAGCCATCTGTATAAACATGGAAATATCTACACCGCAGTGTGTATCAACATGGAAATATCTACACTGCTATCTGTATAAACTTGGAAATATCTACACTGCCATCTCTATAAACATGGAAATATCTACAACGCCATCTGTATAAACATGGAAATATCTACAAAGCCATCTCTATAAACATGGAAAAATCTACACTGCTATCTGAATGAACATGGAAATAGCCACACCGCTATCTGTATATACATGGAAATATCTACAACGCCATCTGCAAATACATGAAAATATCTACACAGTCATCAGTATAAATATGGAAATATCTGCACCTTCATCTATTTAAACATGGAAATATCTACAAACCATCTGTGTAAACATGGAAATATCTACACCGCTTTCTCTATAAACATGGAAATGCCTCCACCGCTACCTCTATAAACATGGAAATACCTACACCACTATCTGTATAAACATGGAAATATCTACACCGCTATCTGTATAAACTTGGAAATATATACATCGCTATCTTTATAAACATGGAAATATGTACATCGCTATCTGTATAAACATTGAAATATCTCCACCGCTATCTCTGTAAACATGGAAATATCTACACCGCTATCTTTCTGAACATGCAATTATCTACACCGCTATCTGTATAAACGTGGAAATATCTACACCGCCATCTCTATAAACATGAAAATATCTACACCGCCATCTCCATAAACATGGAATGATCTACACCGCCATCTGGTAGAAAATGGAAATATCTACACCACTATCTGTATAAACATGGAAATATCTACACTGCCATCTGTATACAGATGAAAATAACTACACCGTCAGCTGTATAAACATGGAAATATCTACACCACTATCTGTATAAACATGGAAATACCAACACCGCTATCTGTATAAACATGGAAATATCTACACCGCTATATGTATAAACATGGAAATACCTACACCACTATCTCTATAAACATGGAAATAACTACACCGCCATCTCTATAAACATGGAATATCTACACCGATATCTCTATAAACATAGAAATATCTACACTGCCATCTCTATAAACATGGAAATATCTTCACCGCCATCTGTATAAACATGGAAATATCTACACGGCTATCTCTATAAATATGGAAATATTTAAACCGCCATCTGTATAAACGTCGAAATATCTACACAGTCATATGTATAAACATGGAAATATCTACACCGCAGTCTGTATCAACATGGAAATATCTACACCGCTATCTGTATAAACTTGGAAATATCTACACTGCCATCTCTATAAACATGGAAATACCTACACCGCCATCTCAATAAACATGAAATTATCTACACCGATATCTCTATAAACATAGAAATATCTACACTGCCATCTCTATAAACATGGAAATATCTTCACAGCCATCTGCACGAACATGGAAATATCTACACGGCTTTATCTATAAATATGGAAATATTTAAAACGCCATCTGTATAAACGTTGAAATATCTACACAGTCATCTGTATAAACATGGAAATATCTACACCACAGTCTGTACAAACTTGGAAATATGTACACTGCCATCTGTATAAACATTGAAATATCTCCACCGCTATCTGTATAAACATGGAAATATCTCCACCGCTGTCTGTACAAAAATGGAAATAGCTACAAGGCCATCTCTATAAACATGGAAATGTCTACACCGCTATCTGTATAAACATGGAAATATCTACATGGCTATCTCTATAAACATGGAAATATATACACCGCCATCTGTATAAACATGGAAATAACTACACAGTCATCTGTATAAACATGGAAATATCTACACCGCTATCTGTATAAACATGGAAATATCTGCACTGCCATCTGCATAAACATGGAAATATCCACACCGCTTTCTCTGTAAACATGGAAATGCCTTCACCTCTACCTCTATAAACATGGAAATATCTACAACGATATATCTATAAACATGGAAATATATACATCGCTATCTCATAAACATGGAAATATGTACATCGCTATCTGTATAAACATTGAAATATCTCCACCGCTCTCTCTGTAAACATGGAAATATCTACACCGCTATCTTTCTTAACATGGAAATATCTACACCGCTATCTGTATAAACATGGAAATATCTACAATGCCATCTGTATAAACATGGAAATATCTACACTGCCATATGTATAAACAGGGAAATATCTACAAAGCCATCTCTATAAACATCGAAATATTTACACTGCTATCTGTATGAACGTGGAAATAGCCACACCGCTATCTGTATAAACATGGAAATACCTACAACGCCATCTGTATAAACATGGAAATATCTACACCGCTATCTCTATAAACATGGAAATGTCTACACCGCTATCTGTATAAACATGGAAATATCTACATGGCTGTCTCTATAAACATGGAAATATCTTCACCGCCATCTGTATAGACATGGAAATAACTACACAGTCATCTGTATAATCCTGGAAATATCTACACCACTAACTGTATAAACATGAAAATATCTACACTGCCATCTGTATAAATATGTAAATATCTGCACAGCCATCTCTATAAACATGGAAATACCTACACCGCTATCTGTATAAACATGGAAATAGCCACACAGCTAGCTGTATAAACATGGAAATGTCTACACCGCTATCTCTATAATCATGGAAATATCTCCACCGCTATCTGTAAACTTGGAAATATATCCACCGCTATCTGTATAAACAAGGAAATAGTGACACCGCTATCTGTATAAATATGGAAATATCTACACCGCTATCTCTATAAACATGGAAATGTCTACACCGCTATCTGTATAAACATGGAAATAACTACATGGCTGTCTCTATAAACATGGAAATATCTTCACTGCCATCTGTATTGACATGGAAATAACTACACAGTCATCTGTATAATCCTGGAAATATCTACACCACTATCTGTATAAACATGAAAATATCTACAATGCCATCTGTTTAAACATGTAAATGTCTACACAGCCATCTCTATAAACATGGAAATATCTACACCGCTATCTTTATAAACATGGAAATAGTCACACCGCGATCTGTATAAACATGGAAATAGCTACACCGCCATCTGTAAAAACATGGAAATATCTACAGAGTCATCTGTATAAACATGGAAATATCTACACCTCCATCTGTTTAAACATGGAAATATCTACACTGCCATCTGTATAAACATGGAAATACCTGCACCGCTATCTGTATAAAGATGGAAATATCTACACCATTATCTGTCTAAACATGGAAATATCTACACTGCCATCTGTATAAATATGTAAATATCTACACAGCCATCTCTATAAACATGGAAATATCTACACCGCTATCTCTATAAACATGGAAATAGCCACATAGCTATCTGTATAAACATGGAAATATATACACTGCTATCTCTATAAACATGGAAATATCTCCACCGCTATCTGTATAAACATGGAAATATCTCCAACGCTATCTGTATAAACATGGAAATATCTCCAACGCTATCTGTATAAACATGGAAATAGCCACACAGTTATCTGTATAAACATGGAAATGTCTACACCGCTATCTCTATAAACATGGAAATATCTCCACCGCTATCTGTATAAACATGGAAATACCTCCACCGCTATCTTCATAAACATGGAAATATCTACAATGCTATCTCTATAAATATGGAAATGTCGACACCGCTAACTGTATAAACATGGAAATATCTACATGGCTGTCTCTATAAACATGGAAATATCTTCACCGCCATCTGTATAAACATGGAAATAACTACACCGTCAACTGTATAATCCTGGAAATATCTACAACACTATTTGCATAAACATGAAAATATCTACACTGCCATCTGTATACACATGTAAATATCTACACAGCCATCTCTATAAACATGGAAATATCTGCACCGCTATCTGTATAAACATGGAAATATCTACACCGCTATCTGTATAAACATGGAAATAGTGACACCGCTATTTGGATAAATTTGGAAATATCTTCACCGCTATCTCTATAAACATGGAAATGTCTACACCGCTATCTGTATAAACATGTAAATATCTACACCGCCATCTGTATAAACATGGAAATACCTACACAGTCATCTCTAGAAACCTGGAAATATCTACACCACTATCTGTATAAACATGGAAATATCTACACTGCCATCTGTATAAACATGTAAATATCTACACAGCCATCTCTATAAACATGGAACTATCTCCACCGCTATCTGTATAAACATGCAAATAGCCACACCGCTATCTGTATAAACATTGAAATATCTACACCGTCATCTGTAAAAACAGGGAAATATCTACACAGTCATCTGTATAAACATGGAACTATCTACACCTCCATCTGTATAAACATGGAAATATCTACACTGCCATCTGTATACACATGGAAATATCTACACATCCATCTCTATAAACATGGAAATATCTACACCTCCATCTGTATAAACATGGAAATATCTACACTGCCATCTGTATAAACATGGAAATACCTGCACCGCAATCTGTATAAACATGGAAATATCTACACCATTATCTGTCTAAACATGGAAATATCTACACTGCCATCTGTATAAATATGTAAATATCTACACAGCCATCTCTATAAACATGGAAATATCTACACCGCTATCTCTATAAACATGGAAATAGCCACACAGCTATCTGTATAAACATGGAAATATATACACTGCTATCTCTATAAACATGGAAATATCTCCACCGCTATCTGTATAAACATGGAATATCTCCAACGCTATCTGTATAAACATGGAAATATCTCCAACCCTATCTGTATAAACATGGAAATAGCCACACAGTTATCTGTATAAACATGGAAATGTCTACACCGCTATCTCTATAAACATGGAAATATCTCCACCGCTATCTGTATAAACATGGAAATACCTCCACCGCTATCTTCATAAACATGGAAATATCTACACTGCTATCTCTATAAATATGGAAATGTCGACACCGCTAACTGTATAAACATGGAAATATCTACATGGCTGTCTCTGTAAACATGGAAATATCTTCACCGCCATCTGTATAAACATGGAAATAAATACACCGTCATCTGTATAATCCTGGAAATATCTACACCACTATCTGCATAAACATGAAAATATCTACACTGCCATCTGTATACACATGTAAATATCTACACAGCCATCTGTATAAACATGGAAATATCTGCACCGCTATCTGTATAAACATGGAAATATCTACACCGCTATCTGTATAAACATGGAAATAGTGACACCGCTATTTGGATAAATATGGAAATATCTTCACCGCTATCTCTATAAACATGGAAATGTCTACACTGCTATCTGTATAAACATGGAAATATCTACATGGCTATCTCTATAAACATGCAAATATCTACACCGCCATCTGTATAAACATGGAAATAGCTACATAGTCATCTCTAGAAACCTGGAAATATCTACACCACTATCTGTATAAACATGGAAATATCTACACTGCCATCTGTATAAACATGTAAATATCTACACAGCCATCTCTATAAACATGGAAATATCTCCACCGCTATCTGTATAAACAAGCAAATAGCCACACCGCTATCTGTATAAACATTGAAATATCTACACCGTCATCTGTAAAAACAGGGAAATATCTACACAGTCATCTGTATAAACATGGAACTATCTACACCTCCATCTGTATAAACATGGAAATATCTACACTGCCATCTGTATACACATGGAAATATCTACACAGCCATTTGTATAAACATGGAAATATCTACACCGCTATCTCTATAAACTTGGAAATACCTACCCCGCAATTTGTATAAACATGGAAATATTTACACCATTATATGTCTAAACTTGGAAATACCTACACTGCCATCTGTATAGATATGTAAATATCTACACAGCGTTCTCTATAAACATGGAAATATCTACACCGCTATCTGCATAAACATGGAAATATCTCCACCGCTATCTATATAAACATGGAAATATCTCCAACGCTATCTGTATAAACATGGAAATAGCCACACAGCTCGCTGTATAAACATGGAAATGTCTACACCGCTATCTCTATAATCATGGAAATATCTCCACCGCTATCTGTAAACTTGGAAATATATCCACCGCTATCTGTATAAACATGGAAATAGTGACACCGCTATCTGTATAAATATGGAAATATCTACACCGCTATCTCTATAAACATGGAAATGTCTACACCGCTATCTGTATAAACATGGAAATAACTACATGGCTGTCTCTATAAACATGGAAATATCTTCACCGCCATCTGTATAGACATGGAAATAACTACACAGTCATCTGTATAATCCTGGAAATATCTACACCACTATCTGTATAAACATGAAAATATCTACAATGCCATCTGTTTAAACATGTAAATATCTACAGAGCCATCTCTATAAACGTGGAAATATCTACACCGCTGTCTTTATAAACATGGAAATAGTCACACCGCTATCTGTATAAACATGGAAATAGCTACACCGCCATTTGTAAAAACATGGAAGTATCTACACAGTCATCTGCATAAACATGGAAATATCTACACCTCCATCTGTATAAACATGGAAATATCTACACTGCCATCTGTATAAACATGGAAATACCTGCACCGCAATCTGTATAAACATGGAAATATCTACACCATTATCTGTCTAAACATGGAAATATCTACACTGCCATCTGTATAAATATGTAAATATCTACACAGCCATCTCTATAAACATGGAAATATCTACACCGCTATCTCTCTAAACATGGAAATAGCCACACAGCTATCTGTATAAACATGGAAATATATACACTGCTATCTCTATAAACATGGAAATATCTCCACCGCTATCTGTATAAACATGGAAATATCTCCAACGCTATCTGTATAAACATGGAAATATCTCCAACGCTATCTGTATAAACATGGAAATAGCCACACAGTTATCTGTATAAACATGGAAATGTCTACACTGCTATCTCTATAAACATGGAAATATCTCCACCGCTATCTGTATAAACATGGAAATACCTCCACCGCTATCTTCATAAACATGGAAATATCTACACTGCTATCTCTATAAATATGGAAATGTCGACACCGCTAACTGTATAAACATGGAAATATCTACATGGCTGTCTCTATAAACATGGAAATATCTTCACCGCCATCTGTATAAACATGGAAATAACAACACCGTCATCTGTATAATCCTGGAAATATCTACACCACTATCTGCATAAACATGAAAATATCTACACTGCCATCTGTATACACATGTAAATATCTACACAGCCATCTCTATAAACATGGAAATATCTGCACCGCTATCTGTATAAACATGGAAATAGCCACACCACTATCTGTATAAACATGGAAATATCTACACCGCCATCTGTAAAAACATGGATATATCTACACAGTCATCTGTATAAACATGGAAATATCTACACCTCCATCTGTATAAACATGGAAATATCTACAATGCCATCTGTATACACATGGAAATATCTACACAGCCATCTGTATAAAAATGGAAATATCTACACAGCTATGTCTATAAACATGGAAATAACTACTCCGCAATCTGTATAAACATGGAAATATCTACACCATTATCTGTATAAACATGGAAATATCTACACTGCCATCTGTATAAATATGTAAATATCTGCACAGCCATCTCTATAAACATGGAAATACCTACACCGCTATCTGTATAAAAATGGAAATAGCCACACCGCTATCTGTATAAACATGGAAATATCTACACCGCTATCTCTATAAACATGGAAATATCACCACCGTTATCTGTATAAACATGGAAATATCTCCTCCGCTATCTCTATAAACATGGAAATATCTACACCGCTATCTGTATAAACATGGAAATAGTGACACCGCTATTTGGATAAATATGGAAATATCTTCACCGCTATCTCTATAAACATGGAAATGTCTACACCGCTATCTGTATAAACATGGAAATATCTACATGGCTATCTCTATAAACATGGAAATATCTACACCGCCATCTGTATAAACATGGAAATAACTACACAGTCATCTCTAGAAACCTGGAAATATCTACACCACTATCTGTATAAACATGGAAATATCTACACTGCCATCTGTATAAACATGTAAATATCTACACAGCCATCTCTATAAATATGGAAGTATTTCCACCGCTATCTGTATAAACTTGCAAATAGCCACACCGCTGTCTGTATAAACATTGAAATATCTACACCGTCATCTGTAAAAACAGGGAAATATCTACACAGTCATCTGTATAAACATGGAACTATCTACACCTCCATCTGTATAAACATGGAAATATCTACACTGCCATCTGTATACACATGGAAATATCTACACAGCCATTTGAATAAACATGGAAATATCTACACCGCTATCTCTATAAACTTGGAAATACCTACCCCGCAATCTGTATAAACATGGAAATATTTACACCATTATCTGTCTAAACTTGGAAATATCTACACTGCCATCTGTATAAATATGTAAATATCTACACAGCGTTCTCTATAAACATGGAAATATCTACACCGCTATCTGCATAAACATGGAAACATCTCCACCGCTATCTATATAAACATGGAAATATCTCCAACGCTATCTGTATAAACATGGAAATAGCCACACAGCTAGCTGTATAAACATGGAAATGTCTACACCGCTATCTCTATAATCATGGAAATATCTCCACCGCTATCTGTAAACTTGGAAATATATCCACCGCTATCTGTATAAACAAGGAAATAGTGACACCGCTATCTGTATAATTATGGAAATATCTACACCGCTATCTCTATAAACATGGAAATGTCTACACCGCTATCTGTATAAACATGGAAATAACTACATGGCTGTCTCTTTAAACATGGAAATATCTTCACCGCCATCTGTATAGACATGGAAATAACTACACAGTCATCTGTATAATCCTGGAAATATCTACACCACTATCTGTATAAACATGAAAATATCTACAATGCCATCTGTTTAAACATGTAAATGTCTACACAGCCATCTCTATAAACATGGAAATATCTACACCGCTATCTTTATAAACATGGAAATAGTCACACCGCTATCTGTATAAACATGGAAATAGCTACATCGCCATCTGTAAAAACATGGAAATATCTGCAGAGTCATCTGTATAAACATGGAAATATCTACACCTCCATCTGTATAAACATGGAAATATCTACACTGCCATCAGTATAAACATGGAAATACCTGCACCGCAATCTGTATAAACATGGAAATATCTACACCATTATCTCTCTAAACATGGAAATATCTACACTGCCATCTGTATAAATATGTAAATATCTACACAGCCATCTCTATAAACATGGAAATAGCCACACAGCTATCTGTATAAACATGGAAATATATACACTGCTATCTCTATAAACATGGAAATATCTCCACCGCTATCTGTATAAACATGGAAATATCTCCAACGCTATCTGTATAAACATGGAAATATCTCCAACGCTATCTGTATAAACATGGAAATAGCCACACAGTTATCTGTATAAACATGGAAATGTCTACACCGCTATCTCTATAAACATGGAAATATCTCCACCGCTATCTGTATAAACATGGAAATACCTCCACCGCTATCTTCATAAACATGGAAATATCTACACTGCTATCTCTATAAGTATGGAAATGTCGACACCGCTAACTGTATAAACATGGAAATATCTACATGGCTGTCTCTGTAAACATGGAAATACCTTCACCGCCATCTGTATAAACATGGAAATAAATACACCGTCATCTCTATAATCCTGGAAATATCTACACCACTATCTGCATAAACATGAAAATATCTACACTGCCATCTGTATACACATGTAAATATCTACACAACCATCTCTATAAACATGGAAATATCTGCACCGCTATCTGTATAAACATGGAAATATCTACACCGCTATCTGTATAAACATGGAAATAGTGACACCGCTATTTGGATAAATATGGAAATATCTTCACCGCTATCTCTATAAACATGGAAATGTCTACACTGCTATCTGTATAAACATGGAAATATCTACATGGCTATCTCTATAAACATGCAAATATCTACACCGCCATCTGTATAAACATGGAAATACCCACATAGTCATCTCTAGAAACCTGGAAATATCTACACCACTATCTGTATAAACATGGAAATATCTACACTGCCATCTGTATAAACATGTAAATATCTACACAGCCATCTCTATAAACATGGAAATATCTCCACCGCTATCTGTATAAACATGCAAATAGCCACACCGCTATCTGTATAAACATTGAAATATCTACACCGTCATCTGTAAAAACAGGGAAATATCTACACAGTCATCTGTATAAACATGGAACTATCTACACCTCCATCTGTATAAACATGGAAATATCTACACTGCCATCTGTATACACATGGAAATATCTACACAGCCATTTGTATAAACATGGAAATATCTACACCGCTATCTCTATAAACTTGGAAATACCTACCCCGAAATCTGTATAAACATGCAAATATTTACACCATTATCTCTCTAAACTTGGAAATACGTACACTGCCATCTGTATAAATATGTAAATATCTACACAGCGTTCTCTATAAACATGGAAATATCTACACCGCTATCTGTATAAACATGGAAATAGCTACACCGCCATCTGTAAAAACATGGAAATATCTACACAGTCATTTGTATAAACATGGAAATATCTACACCTCCATCTGTATAAACATGGAAATATCTACACTGCCATCTGTATAAACATGGAAATACCTGCACCGCTATCTGTATAAACATGGAAATATCTACACCATTATCTGTCTAAACATGGAAATATCTACGCTGCCATCTGTATAAATATGTAAATATCTACACAGCCATCTCTATAAACATGGAAATATCTACACCGCTATATCTCTAAACATGGAAATAGCCACACAGCTATCTGTATAAACATGGAAATATATACACTGCTATCTCTATAAACATGGAAATATCTCCACCGCTATCTGTATAAACATGGAAATATCTCCAACGCTATCTGTATAAACATGGAAATATCTCCAACGCTATCTGTATAAACATGGAAATAGCCACACAGTTATCTGTATAAACATGGAAATGTCTACACCGCTATCTCTATAAACATGGAAATATCTCCACCGCTATCTGTATAAACATGGAAATACCTCCACCGCTATCTGTATAAACATGGAAATATCTACATGGCTATCTCTATAAACATGGAAATATCTACACCGCCATCTGTATAAACATGGAAATACCAACACAGTCATCTCTATAAACCTGGAAATATCTACACCAATATCTGTATAAACATGGATATATCTACACTGCCATCTGTATAAACATGTAAATATATACACCGAAATCTGTATAAACAGGGATATATCTACACCACTATCTGTATAAACATGGAAATGTCTACATCGCTATCAGTATATACATGGAAATAACTCCACCGCTATCTGTATAAACATGGAAATATCTACACCGCTATCTTTATAAACATGGAAATATCTACACCGTGATCTGTATAAACATGGAAATATCTACACTGCTATCTGTATAAACATGGTAATATCTACACCACCATCTATATAAACATGGAAATATCTGCACCGCCATCTGCATAAACATGGAAATATCCACACCGCTTTCTCTATAAACATGGAAATGCCTTCACCGCTACCTCTATAAACATGGAAATATCTACAACGATATCTCTATAAACATGGAAATATCTACAGCACTACCTGTATAAACATGGAAATATCTACACCGCTATCTGTATAAACTTGGAAATATATACATCGCTATCTGCATAAACATGGAAATATGTACATCGCTATCTGTATAAATATTGAAATATCTCCACCGCTATCTCTGTAAACATGGAAATATCTACACCGCTATCTTTCTGAACATGCAATTATCTACACCGCTATCTGTATAAACGTGGAAATATCTACACCGCCATCTCTATAAACATGAAAATATCTACACCGCCATCTCCATAAACATGGAACGATCTACACCGCCATCTGGTAGAAAATGGAAATATCTACACCACTATCTGTATAAACATGGAAATATCTACACTGCCATCTGTATACAGATGAAAATAACTACACCGTCACCTGTATAAACATGGAAATATCTACACCACTATCTGTATAAACATGGAAATACCAACACCGCTATCTGTATAAACATGGAAATATCTACACCGCTATATGTATAAACATGGAAATACCTACACCACTATCTCTATAAACATGGAAATAACTACACCGCCATCTCTATAAACATGGAATATCTACACCGATATCTCTATAAACATAGAAATATCTACACTGCCATCTCTATAAACATGGAAATATCTTCACCGCCATCTGTATAAACATGGAAATATCTACACGGCTATCTCTATAAATATGGAAATATTTAAACCGCCATCTGTATAAACGTCGAAATATCTACACAGTCATATGTATAAACATGGAAATATCTACACCGCAGTCTGTATCAACATGGAAATATCTAGACCGCTATCTGTATAAACTTGGAAATATCTACACTGCCATCTCTATAAACATGGAAATACCTACACCGCCATCTCAATAAACATGAAATTATCTACACCGATATCTCTATAAACATAGAAATATCTACACTGCCATCTCTATAAACATGGAAATATCTTCACAGCCATCTGCACGAACATGGAAATATCTACACGGCTTTATCTATAAATATGGAAATATTTAAAACGCCATCTGTATAAACGTTGAAATATCTACACAGTCATCTGTATAAACATGGAAATATCTACACCACAGTCTGTACAAACTTGGAAATATGTACACTGCCATCTGTATAAACATTGAAATATCTCCACCGCTATCTGTATAAACATGGAAATATCTCCACCGCTGTCTGTACAAAAATGGAAATAGCTACAACGCCATCTCTATAAACATGGAAATGTCTACACCGCTATCTGTATAAACATGGAAATATCTACATGGCTATCTCTATAAACATGGAAATATATACACCGCCATCTGTATAAACATGGAAATAACTACACAGTCATCTGTATAAACATGGAAATATCTACACCGCTATCTGTATAAACATGGAAATATCTGCACTGCCATCTGCATAAACATGGAAATATCCACACCGCTTTCTCTGTAAACATGGAAATGCCTTCACCGCTACCTCTATAAACATGGAAATATCTACAACGATATATCTATAAACATGGAAATATATACATCGCTATCTCATAAACATGGAAATATGTACATCGCTATCTGTATAAACATTGAAATATCTCCACCGCTCTCTCTGTAAACATGGAAATATCTACACCGCTATCTTTCTTAACATGGAAATATCTACACCGCTATCTGTATAAACATGGAAATATCTACAATGCCATCTGTATAAACATGGAAATATCTACACTGCCATATGTATAAACAGGGAAATATCTACAAAGCCATCTCTATAAACATCGAAATATTTACACTGCTATCTGTATGAACGTGGAAATAGCCACACCGCTATCTGTATAAACATGGAAATACCTACAACGCCATCTGTATAAACATGGAAATATCTACACCGCTATCTCTATAAACATGGAAATGTCTACACCGCTATCTGTATAAACATGGAAATATCTACATGGCTGTCTCTATAAACATGGAAATATCTTCACCGCCATCTGTATAGACATGGAAATAACTACACAGTCATCTGTATAATCCTGGAAATATCTACACCACTAACTGTATAAACATGAAAATATCTACACTGCCATCTGTATAAATATGTAAATATCTGCACAGCCATCTCTATAAACATGGAAATACCTACACCGCTATCTGTATAAACATGGAAATAGCCACACAGCTAGCTGTATAAACATGGAAATGTCTACAACGCTATCTCTATAATCATGGAAATATCTCCACCGCTATCTGTAAACTTGGAAATATATCCACCGCTATCTGTATAAACAAGGAAATAGTGACACCGCTATCTGTATAAATATGGAAATATCTACACCGCTATCTCTATAAACATGGAAATGTCTACACCGCTATCTGTATAAACATGGAAATAACTACATGGCTGTCTCTATAAACATGGAAATATCTTCACTGCCATCTGTATAGACATGGAAATAACTACACAGTCATCTGTATAATCCTGGAAATATCTACACCACTATCTGTATAAACATGAAAATATCTACAATGCCATCTGTTTAAACATGTAAATGTCTACACAGCCATCTCTATAAACATGGAAATATCTACACCGCTATCTTTATAAACATGGAAATAGTCACACCGCTATCTGTATAAACATGGAAATAGCTACACCGCCATCTGTAAAAACATGGAAATATCTACAGAGTCATCTGTATAAACATGGAAATATCTACACCTCCATCTGTTTAAACATGGAAATATCTACACTGCCATCTGTATAAACATGGAAATACCTGCACCGCTATCTGTATAAAGATGGAAATATCTACACCATTATCTGTCTAAACATGGAAATATCTACACTGCCATCTGTATAAATATGTAAATATCTACACAGCCATCTCTATAAACATGGAAATATCTACACCGCTATCTCTATAAACATGGAAATAGCCACATAGCTATCTGTATAAACATGGAAATATATACACTGCTATCTCTATAAACATGGAAATATCTCCACCGCTATCTGTATAAACATGGAAATATCTCCAACGCTATCTGTATAAACATGGAAATATCTCCAACGCTATCTGTATAAACATGGAAATAGCCACACAGTTATCTGTATAAACATGGAAATGTCTACACCGCTATCTCTATAAACATGGAAATATCTCCACCGCTATCTGTATAAACATGGAAATACCTCCACCGCTATCTTCATAAACATGGAAATATCTACAATGCTATCTCTATAAATATGGAAATGTCGACACCGCTAACTGTATAAACATGGAAATATCTACATGGCTGTCTCTATAAACATGGAAATATCTTCACCGCCATCTGTATAAACATGGAAATAACTACACCGTCAACTGTATAATCCTGGAAATATCTACAACACTATTTGCATAAACATGAAAATATCTACACTGCCATCTGTATACACATGTAAATATCTACACAGCCATCTCTATAAACATGGAAATATCTGCACCGCTATCTGTATAAACATGGAAATATCTACACCGCTATCTGTATAAACATGGAAATAGTGACACCGCTATTTGGATAAATTTGGAAATATCTTCACCGCTATCTCTATAAACATGGAAATGTCTACACCGCTATCTGTATAAACATGGAAATATCTACACCGCCATCTGTATAAACATGGAAATACCTACACAGTCATCTCTAGAAACCTGGAAATATCTACACCACTATCTGTATAAACATGGAAATATCTACACTGCCATCTGTATAAACATGTAAATATCTACACAGCCATCTCTATAAACATGGAACTATCTCCACCGCTATCTGTATAAACATGCAAATAGCCACACCGCTATCTGTATAAACATGGAAATATCTCCAACGCTATCTGTATAAACATGGAAATAGCCACACAGCTCGCTGTATAAACATGGAAATGTCTACACCGCTATCTCTATAATCATGGAAATATCTCCACCGCTATCTGTAAACTTGGAAATATATCCACCGCTATCTGTATAAACATGGAAATAGTGACACCGCTATCTGTATAAATATGGAAATATCTACACCGCTATCTCTATAAACATGGAAATGTCTACACCGCTATCTGTATAAACATGGAAATAACTACATGGCTGTCTCTATAAACATGGAAATATCTTCACCGCCATCTGTATAGACATGGAAATAACTACACAGTCATCTGTATAATCCTGGAAATATCTACACCACTATCTGTATAAACATGAAAATATCTACAATGCCATCTGTTTAAACATGTAAATATCTACACAGCCATCTCTATAAACGTGGAAATATCTACACCGCTGTCTTTATAAACATGGAAATAGTCACACCGCTATCTGTATAAACATGGAAATAGCTACACCGCCATTTGTAAAAACATGGAAGTATCTACACAGTCATCTGCATAAACATGGAAATATCTACACCTCCATCTGTATAAACATGGAAATATCTACACTGCCATCTGTATAAATATGTAAATATCTACACAGCCATCTCTATAAACATGGAAATATCTACACCGCTATCTCTCTAAACATGGAAATAGCCACACAGCTATCTGTATAAACATGGAAATATATACACTGCTATCTCTATAAACATGGAAATATCTCCACCGCTATCTGTATAAACATGGAAATATCTCCAACGCTATCTGTATAAACATGGAAATATCTCCAACGCTATCTGTATAAACATGGAAATAGCCACACAGTTATCTGTATAAACATGGAAATGTCTACACTGCTATCTCTATAAACATGGAAATATCTCCACCGCTATCTGTATAAACATGGAAATACCTCCACCGCTATCTTCATAAACATGGAAATATCTACACTGCTATCTCTATAAATATGGAAATGTCGACACCGCTAACTGTATAAACATGGAAATATCTACATGGCTGTCTCTATAAACATGGAAATATCTTCACCGCCATCTGTATAAACATGGAAATAACAACACCGTCATCTGTATAATCCTGGAAATATCTACACCACTATCTGCATAAACATGAAAATATGTACACTGCCATCTGTATACACATGTAAATATCTACACAGCCATCTCTATAAACATGGAAATATCTGCACCGCTATCTGTATAAACATGGAAATAGCCACACCACTATCTGTATAAACATGGAAATATCTACACCGCCATCTGTAAAAACATGGATATATCTACACAGTCATCTGTATAAACATGGAAATATCTACACCTCCATCTGTATAAACATGGAAATATCTACAATGCCATCTGTATACACATGGAAATATCTACACAGCCATCTGTATAAAAATGGAAATATCTACACAGCTATGTCTATAAACATGGAAATAACTACTCCGCAATCTGTATAAACATGGAAATATCTACACCATTATCTGTATAAACATGGAAATATCTACACTGCCATCTGTATAAATATGTAAATATCTGCACAGCCATCTCTATAAACATGGAAATACCTACACCGCTATCTGTATAAAAATGGAAATAGCCACACCGCTATCTGTATAAACATGGAAATATCTACACCGCTATCTCTATAAACATGGAAATATCACCACCGTTATCTGTATAAACATGGAAATATCTCCTCCGCTATCTCTATAAACATGGAAATATCTACACCGCTATCTGTATAAACATGGAAATAGTGACACCGCTATTTGGATAAATATGGAAATATCTTCACCGCTATCTCTATAAACATGGAAATGTCTACACCGCTATCTGTATAAACATGGAAATATCTACATGGCTATCTCTATAAACATGGAAATATCTACACCGCCATCTGTATATACATGGAAATAACTACACAGTCATCTCTAGAAACCTGGAAATATCTACACCACTATCTGTATAAACATGGAAATATCTACACTGCCATCTGTATAAACATGTAAATATCTACACAGCAATCTCTATAAATATGGAAGTATTTCCACCGCTATCTGTATAAACATGCAAATAGCCACACTGCTGTCTGTATAAACATTGAAATATCTACACCGTCATCTGTAAAAACAGGGAAATATCTACACAGTCATCTGTATAAACATGGAACTATCTACACCTCCATCTGTATAAACATGGAAATATCTACACTGCCATCTGTATACACATGGAAATATCTACACAGCCATTTGAATAAACAGGGAAATATCTACACCGCTATCTCTATAAACTTGGAAATACCTACCCCGCAATCTGTATAAACATGGAAATATTTACACCATTATCTGTCTAAACTTGGAAATATCTACACTGCCATCTGTATAAATATGTAAATATCTACACAGCGTTCTCTATAAACATGGAAATATCTACACCGCTATCTGCATAAACATGGAAACATCTCCACCGCTATCTATATAAACATGGAAATATCTCCAACGCTATCTGTATAAACATGGAAATAGCCACACAGCTAGCTGTATAAACATGGAAATGTCTACACCGCTATCTCTATAATCATGGAAATATCTCCACCGCTATCTGTAAACTTGGAAATATATCCACCGCTATCTGTATAAACAAGGAAATAGTGACACCGCTATCTGTATAATTATGGAAATATCTACACCGCTATCTCTATAAACATGGAAATGTCTACACCGCTATCTGTATAAACATGGAAATAACTACATGGCTGTCTCTTTAAACATGGAAATATCTTCACCGCCATCTGTATAGACATGGAAATAACTACACAGTCATCTGTATAATCCTGGAAATATCTACACCACTATCTGTATAAACATGAAAATATCTACAATGCCATCTGTTTAAACATGTAAATGTCTACACAGCCATCTCTATAAACATGGAAATATCTACACCGCTATCTTTATAAACATGGAAATAGTCACACCGCTATCTGTATAAACATGGAAATAGCTACATCGCCATCTGTAAAAACATGGAAATATCTGCAGAGTCATCTGTATAAACATGGAAATATCTACACCTCCATCTGTATAAACATGGAAATATCTACACTGCCATCAGTATAAACATGGAAATACCTGCAACGCAATCTGTATAAACATGGAAATATCTACACCATTATCTGTCTAAACATGGAAATATCTACACTGCCATCTGTATAAATATGTAAATATCTACACAGCCATCTCTATAAACATGGAAATAGCCACACAGCTATCTGTATAAACATGGAAATATATACACTGCTATCTCTATAAACATGGAAATATCTCCACCGCTATCTGTATAAACATGGAAATATCTCCAACGCTATCTGTATAAACATGGAAATATCTCCAACGCTATCTGTATAAACATGGAAATAGCCACACAGTTATCTGTATAAACATGGAAATGTCTACACCGCTATCTCTATAAACATGGAAATATCTCCACCGCTATCTGTATAAACATGGAAATACCTCCACCGCTATCTTCATAAACATGGAAATATCTACACTGCTATCTCTATAAGTATGGAAATGTCGACACCGCTAACTGTATAAACATGGAAATATCTACATGGCTGTCTCTGTAAACATGGAAATACCTTCACCGCCATCTGTATAAACATGGAAATAAATACACCGTCATCACTATAATCCTGGAAATATCTACACCACTATCTGCATAAACATGAAAATATCTACACTGCCATCTGTATACACATGTAAATATCTACACAGCCATCTCTATAAACATGGAAATATCTGCACCGCTATCTGTATAAACATGGAAATATCTACACCGCTATCTGTATAAACATGGAAATAGTGACACCGCTATTTGGATAAATATGGAAATATCTTCACCGCTATCTCTATAAACATGGAAATGTCTACACTGCTATCTGTATAAACATGGAAATATCTACATGGCTATCTCTATAAACATGCAAATATCTACACCGCCATCTGTATAAACATGGAAATACCCACATAGTCATCTCTAGAAACCTGGAAATATCTACACCACTATCTGTATAAACATGGAAATATCTACACTGCCATCTGTATAAACATGTAAATATCTACACAGCCATCTCTATAAACATGGAAATATCTCCACCGCTATCTGTATAAACATGCAAATAGCCACACCGCTATCTGTATAAACATTGAAATATCTACACCGTCATCTGTAAAAACAGGGAAATATCTACACAGTCATCTGTATAAACATGGAACTATCTACACCTCCATCTGTATAAACATGGAAATATCTGCACTGCCATCTGCATAAACATGGAAATATCCACACCGCTTTCTCTGTAAACATGGAAATGCCTTCACCGCTACCTCTATAAACATGGAAATATCTACAACGATATATCTATAAACATGGAAATATATACATCGCTATCTCATAAACATGGAAATATGTACATCGCTATCTGTATAAACATTGAAATATCTCCACCGCTCTCTCTGTAAACATGGAAATATCTACACCGCTATCTTTCTTAACATGGAAATATCTACACCGCTATCTGTATAAACATGGAAATATCTACAATGCCATCTGTATAAACATGGAAATATCTACACTGCCATATGTATAAACAGGGAAATATCTACAAAGCCATCTCTATAAACATCGAAATATTTACACTGCTATCTGTATGAACGTGGAAATAGCCACACCGCTATCTGTATAAACATGGAAATACCTACAACGCCATCTGTATAAACATGGAAATATCTACACCGCTATCTCTATAAACATGGAAATGTCTACACCGCTATCTGTATAAACATGGAAATATCTACATGGCTGTCTCTATAAACATGGAAATATCTTCACCGCCATCTGTATAGACATGGAAATAACTACACAGTCATCTGTATAATCCTGGAAATATCTACACCACTAACTGTATAAACATGAAAATATCTACACTGCCATCTGTATAAATATGTAAATATCTGCACAGCCATCTCTATAAACATGGAAATACCTACACCGCTATCTGTATAAACATGGAAATAGCCACACCGCTAGCTGTATAAACATGGAAATGTCTACAACGCTATCTCTATAATCATGGAAATATCTCCACCGCTATCTGTAAACTTGGAAATATATCCACCGCTATCTGTATAAACAAGGAAATAGTGACACCGCTATCTGTATAAATATGGAAATATCTACACCGCTATCTCTATAAACATGGAAATGTCTACACCGCTATCTGTATAAACATGGAAATAACTACATGGCTGTCTCTATAAACATGGAAATATCTTCACTGCCATCTGTATAGACATGGAAATAACTACACAGTCATCTGTATAATCCTGGAAATATCTACACCACTATCTGTATAAACATGAAAATATCTACAATGCCATCTGTTTAAACATGTAAATGTCTACACAGCCATCTCTATAAACATGGAAATATCTACACCGCTATCTTTATAAACATGGAAATAGTCACACCGCTATCTGTATAAACATGGAAATAGCTACACCGCCATCTGTAAAAACATGGAAATATCTACAGAGTCATCTGTATAAACATGGAAATATCTACACCTCCATCTGTTTAAACATGGAAATATCTACACTGCCATCTGTATAAACATGGAAATACCTGCACCGCTATCTGTATAAAGATGGAAATATCTACACCATTATCTGTCTAAACATGGAAATATCTACACTGCCATCTGTATAAATATGTAAATATCTACACAGCCATCTCTATAAACATGGAAATATCTACACCGCTATCTCTATAAACATGGAAATAGCCACATAGCTATCTGTATAAACATGGAAATATATACACTGCTATCTCTATAAACATGGAAATATCTCCACCGCTATCTGTATAAACATGGAAATATCTCCAACGCTATCTGTATAAACATGGAAATATCTCCAACGCTATCTGTATAAACATGGAAATAGCCACACAGTTATCTGTATAAACATGGAAATGTCTACACCGCTATCTCTATAAACATGGAAATATCTCCACCGCTATCTGTATAAACATGGAAATACCTCCACCGCTATCTTCATAAACATGGAAATATCTACAATGCTATCTCTATAAATATGGAAATGTCGACACCGCTAACTGTATAAACATGGAAATATCTACATGGCTGTCTCTATAAACATGGAAATATCTTCACCGCCATCTGTATAAACATGGAAATAACTACACCGTCAACTGTATAATCCTGGAAATATCTACAACACTATTTGCATAAACATGAAAATATCTACACTGCCATCTGTATACACATGTAAATATCTACACAGCCATCTCTATAAACATGGAAATATCTGCACCGCTATCTGTATAAACATGGAAATATCTACACCGCTATCTGTATAAACATGGAAATAGTGACACCGCTATTTGGATAAATTTGGAAATATCTTCACCGCTATCTCTATAAACATGGAAATGTCTACACCGCTATCTGTATAAACATGGAAATATCTACACCGCCATCTGTATAAACATGGAAATACCTACACAGTCATCTCTAGAAACCTGGAAATATCTACACCACTATCTGTATAAACATGGAAATATCTACACTGCCATCTGTATAAACATGTAAATATCTACACAGCCATCTCTATAAACATGGAACTATCTCCACCGCTATCTGTATAAACATGCAAATAGCCACACCGCTATCTGTATAAACATGGAAATATCTCCAACGCTATCTGTATAAACATGGAAATAGCCACACAGCTCGCTGTATAAACATGGAAATGTCTACACCGCTATCTCTATAATCATGGAAATATCTCCACCGCTATCTGTAAACTTGGAAATATATCCACCGCTATCTGTATAAACATGGAAATAGTGACACCGCTATCTGTATAAATATGGAAATATCTACACCGCTATCTCTATAAACATGGAAATGTCTACACCGCTATCTGTATAAACATGGAAATAACTACATGGCTGTCTCTATAAACATGGAAATATCTTCACCGCCATCTGTATAGACATGGAAATAACTACACAGTCATCTGTATAATCCTGGAAATATCTACACCACTATCTGTATAAACATGAAAATATCTACAATGCCATCTGTTTAAACATGTAAATATCTACACAGCCATCTCTATAAACGTGGAAATATCTACACCGCTGTCTTTATAAACATGGAAATAGTCACACCGCTATCTGTATAAACATGGAAATAGCTACACCGCCATTTGTAAAAACATGGAAGTATCTACACAGTCATCTGCATAAACATGGAAATATCTACACCTCCATCTGTATAAACATGGAAATATCTACACTGCCATCTGTATAAATATGTAAATATCTACACAGCCATCTCTATAAACATGGAAATATCTACACCGCTATCTCTCTAAACATGGAAATAGCCACACAGCTATCTGTATAAACATGGAAATATATACACTGCTATCTCTATAAACATGGAAATATCTCCACCGCTATCTGTATAAACATGGAAATATCTCCAACGCTATCTGTATAAACATGGAAATATCTCCAACGCTATCTGTATAAACATGGAAATAGCCACACAGTTATCTGTATAAACATGGAAATGTCTACACTGCTATCTCTATAAACATGGAAATATCTCCACCGCTATCTGTATAAACATGGAAATACCTCCACCGCTATCTTCATAAACATGGAAATATCTACACTGCTATCTCTATAAATATGGAAATGTCGACACCGCTAACTGTATAAACATGGAAATATCTACATGGCTGTCTCTATAAACATGGAAATATCTTCACCGCCATCTGTATAAACATGGAAATAACAACACCGTCATCTGTATAATCCTGGAAATATCTACACCACTATCTGCATAAACATGAAAATATGTACACTGCCATCTGTATACACATGTAAATATCTACACAGCCATCTCTATAAACATGGAAATATCTGCACCGCTATCTGTATAAACATGGAAATAGCCACACCACTATCTGTATAAACATGGAAATATCTACACCGCCATCTGTAAAAACATGGATATATCTACACAGTCATCTGTATAAACATGGAAATATCTACACCTCCATCTGTATAAACATGGAAATATCTACAATGCCATCTGTATACACATGGAAATATCTACACAGCCATCTGTATAAAAATGGAAATATCTACACAGCTATGTCTATAAACATGGAAATAACTACTCCGCAATCTGTATAAACATGGAAATATCTACACCATTATCTGTATAAACATGGAAATATCTACACTGCCATCTGTATAAATATGTAAATATCTGCACAGCCATCTCTATAAACATGGAAATACCTACACCGCTATCTGTATAAAAATGGAAATAGCCACACCGCTATCTGTATAAACATGGAAATATCTACACCGCTATCTCTATAAACATGGAAATATCACCACCGTTATCTGTATAAACATGGAAATATCTCCTCCGCTATCTCTATAAACATGGAAATATCTACACCGCTATCTGTATAAACATGGAAATAGTGACACCGCTATTTGGATAAATATGGAAATATCTTCACCGCTATCTCTATAAACATGGAAATGTCTACACCGCTATCTGTATAAACATGGAAATATCTACATGGCTATCTCTATAAACATGGAAATATCTACACCGCCATCTGTATATACATGGAAATAACTACACAGTCATCTCTAGAAACCTGGAAATATCTACACCACTATCTGTATAAACATGGAAATATCTACACTGCCATCTGTATAAACATGTAAATATCTACACAGCAATCTCTATAAATATGGAAGTATTTCCACCGCTATCTGTATAAACATGCAAATAGCCACACTGCTGTCTGTATAAACATTGAAATATCTACACCGTCATCTGTAAAAACAGGGAAATATCTACACAGTCATCTGTATAAACATGGAACTATCTACACCTCCATCTGTATAAACATGGAAATATCTACACTGCCATCTGTATACACATGGAAATATCTACACAGCCATTTGAATAAACAGGGAAATATCTACACCGCTATCTCTATAAACTTGGAAATACCTACCCCGCAATCTGTATAAACATGGAAATATTTACACCATTATCTGTCTAAACTTGGAAATATCTACACTGCCATCTGTATAAATATGTAAATATCTACACAGCGTTCTCTATAAACATGGAAATATCTACACCGCTATCTGCATAAACATGGAAACATCTCCACCGCTATCTATATAAACATGGAAATATCTCCAACGCTATCTGTATAAACATGGAAATAGCCACACAGCTAGCTGTATAAACATGGAAATGTCTACACCGCTATCTCTATAATCATGGAAATATCTCCACCGCTATCTGTAAACTTGGAAATATATCCACCGCTATCTGTATAAACAAGGAAATAGTGACACCGCTATCTGTATAATTATGGAAATATCTACACCGCTATCTCTATAAACATGGAAATGTCTACACCGCTATCTGTATAAACATGGAAATAACTACATGGCTGTCTCTTTAAACATGGAAATATCTTCACCGCCATCTGTATAGACATGGAAATAACTACACAGTCATCTGTATAATCCTGGAAATATCTACACCACTATCTGTATAAACATGAAAATATCTACAATGCCATCTGTTTAAACATGTAAATGTCTACACAGCCATCTCTATAAACATGGAAATATCTACACCGCTATCTTTATAAACATGGAAATAGTCACACCGCTATCTGTATAAACATGGAAATAGCTACATCGCCATCTGTAAAAACATGGAAATATCTGCAGAGTCATCTGTATAAACATGGAAATATCTACACCTCCATCTGTATAAACATGGAAATATCTACACTGCCATCAGTATAAACATGGAAATACCTGCAACGCAATCTGTATAAACATGGAAATATCTACACCATTATCTGTCTAAACATGGAAATATCTACACTGCCATCTGTATAAATATGTAAATATCTACACAGCCATCTCTATAAACATGGAAATAGCCACACAGCTATCTGTATAAACATGGAAATATATACACTGCTATCTCTATAAACATGGAAATATCTCCACCGCTATCTGTATAAACATGGAAATATCTCCAACGCTATCTGTATAAACATGGAAATATCTCCAACGCTATCTGTATAAACATGGAAATAGCCACACAGTTATCTGTATAAACATGGAAATGTCTACACCGCTATCTCTATAAACATGGAAATATCTCCACCGCTATCTGTATAAACATGGAAATACCTCCACCGCTATCTTCATAAACATGGAAATATCTACACTGCTATCTCTATAAGTATGGAAATGTCGACACCGCTAACTGTATAAACATGGAAATATCTACATGGCTGTATCTGTAAACATGGAAATACCTTCACCGCCATCTGTATAAACATGGAAATAAATACACCGTCATCACTATAATCCTGGAAATATCTACACCACTATCTGCATAAACATGAAAATATCTACACTGCCATCTGTATACACATGTAAATATCTACACAGCCATCTCTATAAACATGGAAATATCTGCACCGCTATCTGTATAAACATGGAAATATCTACACCGCTATCTGTATAAACATGGAAATAGTGACACCGCTATTTGGATAAATATGGAAATATCTTCACCGCTATCTCTATAAACATGGAAATGTCTACACTGCTATCTGTATAAACATGGAAATATCTACATGGCTATCTCTATAAACATGCAAATATCTACACCGCCATCTGTATAAACATGGAAATACCCACATAGTCATCTCTAGAAACCTGGAAATATCTACACCACTATCTGTATAAACATGGAAATATCTACACTGCCATCTGTATAAACATGTAAATATCTACACAGCCATCTCTATAAACATGGAAATATCTCCACCGCTATCTGTATAAACATGCAAATAGCCACACCGCTATCTGTATAAACATTGAAATATCTACACCGTCATCTGTAAAAACAGGGAAATATCTACACAGTCATCTGTATAAACATGGAACTATCTACACCTCCATCTGTATAAACATGGAAATATCTACACTGCCATCTGTATACACATGGAAATATCTACACAGCCATTTGTATAAACATGGAAATATCTACACCGCTATCTCTATAAACTTGGAAATACCTACCCCGAAATCTGTATAAACATGGAAATATTTACACCATTATCTCTCTAAACTTGGAAATACCTACACTGCCATCTGTATAAATATGTAAATATCTACACAGCGTTCTCTATAAACATGGAAATATCTACACCGCTATCTGCATAAACATGGAAATATCTCCACCGCTATCTATATAAACATGGAAATATCTCCAACGCTATCTGTATAAACATGGAAATAGCCACACAGCTCGCTGTATAAACATGGAAATGTCTACACCGCTATCTCTATAATCATGGAAATATCTCCACCGCTATCTGTAAACTTGGAAATATATCCACCGCTATCTGTATAAACATGGAAATAGTGACACCGCTATCTGTATAAATATGGAAATATCTACACCGCTATCTCTATAAACATGGAAATGTCTACACCGCTATCTGTATAAACATGGAAATAACTACATGGCTGTCTCTATAAACATGGAAATATCTTCACCGCCATCTGTATAGACATGGAAATAACTACACAGTCATCTGTATAATCCTGGAAATATCTACACCACTATCTGTATAAACATGAAAATATCTACAATGCCATCTGTTTAAACATGTAAATATCTACACATCCATCTCTATAAACATGGAAATATCTACACCGCTATCTGTATAAACATGGAAATAGTCACACCGCTATTTGGATAAATATGGAAATATCTTCACCGCTATCTCTATAAACATGGAAATGTCTACACCGCTATCTGTATAAACATGGAAATAACTACATGGCTGTCTCTATAAACATGGAAATATCTTCACCGCCATCTGTATAGACATGGAAATAACTACACAGTCATCTGTATAATCCTGGAAATATCTACACCACTATCTGTATAAACATGAAAATATCTACAATGCCATCTGTTTAAACATGTAAATATCTACACATCCATCTCTATAAACATGGAAATATCTACACCGCTATCTGTATAAACATGGAAATAGTGACACCGCTATTTGGATAAATATGGAAATATCTTCACCGCTATCTCTATAAACATGGAAATGTCTACACCGCTATCTGTATAAACATGGAAATATCTACATGGCTATCTCTATAAACATGGAAATATCTACACCGCCATCTGTATATACATGGAAATAACTACACAGTCATCTCTAGAAACCTGGAAATATCTACACCACTATCTGTATAAACATGGAAATATCTACACTGCCATCTGTATAAACATGTAAATATCTACACAGCAATCTCTATAAATATGGAAGTATTTCCACCGCTATCTGTATAAACATGCAAATAGCCACACTGCTGTCTGTATAAACATTGAAATATCTACACCGTCATCTGTAAAAACAGGGAAATATCTACACAGTCATCTGTATAAACATGGAACTATCTACACCTCCATCTGTATAAACATGGAAATATCTACACTGCCATCTGTATACACATGGAAATATCTACACAGCCATTTGAATAAACAGGGAAATATCTACACCGCTATCTCTATAAACTTGGAAATACCTACCCCGCAATCTGTATAAACATGGAAATATTTACACCATTATCTGTCTAAACTTGGAAATATCTACACTGCCATCTGTATAAATATGTAAATATCTACACAGCGTTCTCTATAAACATGGAAATATCTACACCGCTATCTGCATAAACATGGAAACATCTCCACCGCTATCTATATAAACATGGAAATATCTCCAACGCTATCTGTATAAACATGGAAATAGCCACACAGCTAGCTGTATAAACATGGAAATGTCTACACCGCTATCTCTATAATCATGGAAATATCTCCACCGCTATCTGTAAACTTGGAAATATATCCACCGCCATCTGTATAAACAAGGAAATAGTGACACCGCTATCTGTATAATTATGGAAATATCTACACCGCTATCTCTATAAACATGGAAATGTCTACACCGCTATCTGTATAAACATGGAAATAACTACATGGCTGTCTCTTTAAACATGGAAATATCTTCACCGCCATCTGTATAGACATGGAAATAACTACACAGTCATCTGTATAATCCTGGAAATATCTACACCACTATCTGTATAAACATGAAAATATCTACAATGCCATCTGTTTAAACATGTAAATGTCTACACAGCCATCTCTATAAACATGGAAATATCTACACCGCTATCTTTATAAACATGGAAATAGTCACACCGCTATCTGTATAAACATGGAAATAGCTACATCGCCATCTGTAAAAACATGGAAATATCTGCAGAGTCATCTGTATAAACATGGAAATATCTACACCTCCATCTGTATAAACATGGAAATATCTACACTGCCATCAGTATAAACATGGAAATACCTGCACCGCAATCTGTATAAACATGGAAATATCTACACCATTATCTGTCTAAACATGGAAATATCTACACTGCCATCTGTATAAATATGTAAATATCTACACAGCCATCTCTATAAACATGGAAATAGCCACACAGCTATCTGTATAAACATGGAAATATATACACTGCTATCTCTATAAACATGGAAATATCTCCACCGCTATCTGTATAAACATGGAAATATCTCCAACGCTATCTGTATAAACATGGAAATATCTCCAACGCTATCTGTATAAACATGGAAATAGCCACACAGTTATCTGTATAAACATGGAAATGTCTACACCGCTATCTCTATAAACATGGAAATATCTCCACCGCTATCTGTATAAACATGGAAATACCTCCACCGCTATCTTCATAAACATGGAAATATCTACACTGCTATCTCTATAAGTATGGAAATGTCGACACCGCTAACTGTATAAACATGGAAATATCTACATGGCTGTCTCTGTAAACATGGAAATACCTTCACCGCCATCTGTATAAACATGGAAATAAATACACCGTCATCACTATAATCCTGGAAATATCTACACCACTATCTGCATAAACATGAAAATATCTACACTGCCATCTGTATACACATGTAAATATCTACACAGCCATCTCTATAAACATGGAAATATCTGCACCGCTATCTGTATAAACATGGAAATATCTACACCGCTATCTGTATAAACATGGAAATAGTGACACCGCTATTTGGATAAATATGGAAATATCTTCACCGCTATCTCTATAAACATGGAAATGTCTACACTGCTATCTGTATAAACATGGAAATATCTACATGGCTATCTCTATAAACATGCAAATATCTACACCGCCATCTGTATAAACATGGAAATACCCACATAGTCATCTCTAGAAACCTGGAAATATCTACACCACTATCTGTATAAACATGGAAATATCTACACTGCCATCTGTATAAACATGTAAATATCTACACAGCCATCTCTATAAACATGGAAATATCTCCACCGCTATCTGTATAAACATGCAAATAGCCACACCGCTATCTGTATAAACATTGAAATATCTACACCGTCATCTGTAAAAACAGGGAAATATCTACACAGTCATCTGTATAAACATGGAACTATCTACACCTCCATCTGTATAAACATGGAAATATCTACACTGCCATCTGTATACACATGGAAATATCTACACAGCCATTTTTATAAACATGGAAATATCTACACCGCTATCTCTATAAACTTGGAAATACCTACCCCGAAATCTGTATAAACATGGAAATATTTACACCATTATCTCTCTAAACTTGGAAATACCTACACTGCCATCTGTATAAATATGTAAATATCTACACAGCGTTCTCTATAAACATGGAAATATCTACACCGCTATCTGCATAAACATGGAAATATCTCCACCGCTATCTATATAAACATGGAAATATCTCCAACGCTATCTGTATAAACATGGAAATAGCCACACAGCTCGCTGTATAAACATGGAAATGTCTACACCGCTATCTCTATAATCATGGAAATATCTCCACCGCTATCTGTAAACTTGGAAATATATCCACCGCTATCTGTATAAACATGGAAATAGTGACACCGCTATCTGTATAAATATGGAAATATCTACACCGCTATCTCTATAAACATGGAAATGTCTACACCGCTATCTGTATAAACATGGAAATAACTACATGGCTGTCTCTATAAACATGGAAATATCTTCACCGCCATCTGTATAGACATGGAAATAACTACACAGTCATCTGTATAATCCTGGAAATATCTACACCACTATCTGTATAAACATGAAAATATCTACAATGCCATCTGTTTAAACATGTAAATATCTACACATCCATCTCTATAAACATGGAAATATCTACACCGCTGTCTTTATAAACATGGAAATAGTCACACCGCTATCTGTATAAACATGGAAATAGCTACACCGCCATCTGTAAAAACATGGAAATATCTACACAGTCATTTGTATAAACATGGAAATATCTACACCTCCATCTGTATAAACATGGAAATATCTACACTGCCATCTGTATAAACATGGAAATACCTGCACCGCTATCTGTATAAACATGGAAATATCTACACCATTATCTGTCTAAACATGGAAATATCTACGCTGCCATCTGTATAAATATGTAAATATCTACACAGCCATCTCTATAAACATGGAAATATCTACACCGCTATCTCTCTAAACATGGAAATAGCCACACAGCTATCTGTATAAACATGGAAATATATACACTGCTATCTCTATAAACATGGAAATATCTCCACCGCTATCTGTATAAACATGGAAATATCTCCAACGCTATCTGTATAAACATGGAAATATCTCCAACGCTATCTGTATAAACATGGAAATAGCCACACAGTTATCTGTATAAACATGGAAATGTCTACACCGCTATCTCTATAAACATGGAAATATCTCCACCGCTATCTGTATAAACATGGAAATACCTCCACCGCTATCTGTATAAACATGGAATTATCTACATGGCTATCTCTATAAACATGGAAATATCTACACCGCCATCTGTATAAACATGGAAATACCAACACAGTCATCTCTATAAACCTGGAAATATCTACACCAATATCTGTATAAACATGGATATATCTACACTGCCATCTGTATAAACATGTAAATATCTACACAGCCATGTCTATAAACATGGAAATATCTACACCGCTATCTGTATAAACATGGAAATAGCCACACCGCTATCTGTATAAACATGGAAATGTCTACACCGCCATCTGTATAAACATGGAAATACCTACACAGTCATCTGTATAAACATGGAAATATCTACACGACTGTCTGTACAAACATGGAAATATCTACACTGCCATCTGTATAAACATGGAAATATATACACAGCCATCTCTATAAACATGGAAATATCTACACCGCTATCTGTATAAACATGGAAATACCCACACAGATATCTGTATAAACAGGGAAATATATACACTGCTGTCTCTATAAACATGGAAATATCTCCACCGCTATCTGTATAAACATGGAAATATCTCCACCGCTATCTATATAAACATGTTAAATATCTCCAACGCTATCTGTATAAACATGGAAATAGCCACACAGCTATCTCTATAAACATCAAATATCTACACCGCTATCTGTATAAACACGGAAATATCTCCACCGCTGTCTCTATAAACATGGAAATATCTCCACAGCTATCTGTATAAACATGGAAATAGTGGCACCGCTATCTGTATAAATATGGAAATATCTACAGCGCTATCTCTATAAACATGGAAATGTCTACACCGCTATCTGTATAAACATGGAAATATCTACATGGCTGTGTCTATAAACATGGAAATATCTTCACCACCGTCTGTATAAACATGGAAATAACTACCCAGTCATCTGTATAAACCTGGAAATATCTACACCACTGTCTGTACAAACATGGAAATATCTACACTGCCATCTGTATAAACATGGAAATATCTACACAGCCATCTTTATAAAAATGGAAATATCTACACTGCTACCTGTATAAACATGGAAATAGCCACATCGCTATCTGTATAAAAATGGAAATATCTACACCGACATGTGTAAAAATATGAAAATATCTACACAGTCATCTGTATAAACATGGAAATATCTCCACCGCTATCTGTATAAACATGGAAATATCTACACCGCCATCTGTATAAAAATAGAAATAACTACACAGTCATCTGTATAAATATGGAAATATGTACTCCGCTATCTGTATAAACATGGAAATATCCACACCCCTCTCTATAAACATGGAAATATCTTCACCGCTATCTGTATAAACATGGAAATATCTACACCGCTATCTCTATAAACATGGAAATGTCTACACCGCTATCTGTATAAACATGGAAATATCTTCATGGCTGTCTCTATAAACATGGAAATATCAACACTGCCATCTGTATAAACATGGAAATACCTACACAGTCATCTGTATAAACCTGGAAATATCTACACCACTATCTGTATAAACATGGAAAAATCTACACTGCCATCTGTATAAACATGTAAATATCTACACTGCCATCTCTATAAACATGGAAATATCTAAACCGCTATCTGTATAAACATGGAAATATCTACAAAGCCATCTCTATAAACATGGAAATATCTACACTGCTATCTGTATAAACATGGAAATAGCCACACCGCTATCTGTATAAACATGGAAATATCTACACCGCTATCTCTATAAACATGGAAATATCTCCACCGCTATCTGTATAAACATGAAAATATCTCCACCGCTATCTGTATAAACATGGAAATAGTGACACCGCTATCTGTATAAATATGGAAATATCTACACCGCTTTCTCTATAAACATGGAAATGTCTACACCGCTATCTGTATAAACATGGAAATATTTACATGGCTGTCTCTATAAACATGGAAATATCTTCACCGCCATCTGTAAAAACATGGAAATAACTACACAGTCATCTGTATAAACCTGGAAATATCTACACCACTATCTGTATAAACATGAAAATATCTACACTGCCATCTGTATAAACATGTAAATATCTAAACAGCCATCTCTATTAACATGGAAATATCTACACCGCTATCTGTATAAACATGGAAACAGACACACAGCTATCTGTATAAACATGGAAATATGTACACCGCCATCTGTAAAAAGATGGAAATATCTACACAGTCATCTGTATAAACATGAAAATATCTACACCTCCATCTGTATAAACATGGAAATATCTATACTGCCATCTGCATACACATGGAAATATCTAAACAGCCATCTGTATAAACATGGAAATATCTACACCGCTATCTCTATAAACATGGAAATACCTACACTGCAATCTGTATAAACATGTAAATATCTACACCATTATCTGTCTAAACATGGAAGTAGCCACACTGCTATCTGTATAAACATGGAAATATATACACTGCTATCTCTATAAACATGGAAATATCTCCACCGCTATCTGTATAAACATGGAAATGCCTCCACCGCTATCTGTATAAACATGGAAATATCTCCAACGCTATCTGTATAAACATGTAAATAGCCACACAGCTATCTGTATAAACATGGAAATATCTACACCGCTATCTCTATAAACATGGAAATATCTCCACCGCTATCTGTATAAACATGGAAATATCTCCACCCCTATCTGTATAAACAGGGAAATATCTACACCGCTATCTCTATAAACATGGAAATATCTACACCGCTATCTCTATAAACATGGAAATGTCTACACAGCTATCTGTGTAAACATGGAAATATCTACATGGCTGTCTCTATAAACATGGAAATATCTTCACCGCCATCTGTATAAACATGGAAATAACTACACAGTCATCTGTATAAACCTGGAAATATCTACACCACTATCTGTATAAACATGGAAATAACTACACTGCCATCTGTATAAACATGTAAATATCTATACAGCCATCTCTATAAACCTGGAAATATCTGCACCGCTATCTGTATAAACATGGAAATAGCCACACCGCTATCTGTATAAACATGGAAATGTCTACACCGCCATCTGTATAAACATGGAAATACCTACACAGTCATCTGTGTAAACATGGAAATATCTACACCTCCATCTTTATAAACATGGAAATATCTATACTGCCATCTGTATACACATGGAAATATCTACACAGCCATCTGTATAAACATGGAAATATCTACACCGCAAACTCTATAAACATGGAAATACCTTCACCGCAATCTGTATAAACATGGAAATATCTACACCATTATCTGTCTAAACATGGAAATACCTACACTGCCATCTGTAAAAATATGTAAATATCTACACAGCAATCTCTATAAACATGGAAATACCTACACTGCTATCTGTATGAACATGGAAATAGCCACACAGCTATCTGTATAAACATGGAAATATATACACTGCTATCCCTATAAACTTGGAAATATCTCCACCGCTATCTGCATAAACATGGAAATATCTCCAACGCTATCTGTATAAACATGGAAATAGCCACAAAGCTATGTGTATAAACATGGAAATATCTACACCGCTATCTCTATAAACATGGAAATATCTCCACCTCTATCTGTATAAACATGGAAATACCTCCACCGCTATCTGTATAAAGATGGAAATAGTGACACTGCTATCTGTATACATATGGAAATATCTACACCGCTATCTCTATGAACATGGAAATGTCTACACCGCTATCTGTAAAAACATGGAAATATCTACATGGCTGTCTCTATAAACATGGAAATATCTTCACCGCCATCTGTATAAACATGGAAATAACTGCACAGTCATCTGTATAAACGTGGAAATATCTACAACACTTTCTGTATTAACATGAAAATATCTACACTGCCGTCTGTATAAACATGTAAATATCTACACAGCCATCTCTATAAACATGGAAGTATCTACACCGCTATCTGTATAAACATGGAAATAGCCACACCGCTATCTGTATAAACATGGAAATATCTACACCGCCATCTATAAAAACATGGAAATACCTACACAGTCATCTGTATAAACATGGAAATATCTACACCTCCATCTGTATAAACATGGAAATATCTATATTGCCATCTGTATACACATGGAAATAACTAAACAGCCATCTGTATAAACATGGAAATATCTACACCGCTATCTCTATAAACATGGAAATACCTACACTGCAATCTGTATAAACATGTAAATATCTACACCATTATCTGTCTAAACATGGAAATAGCCACACTGCTATCTGTATAAACATGGAAATATATACACTGCTATCTCTATAAACATGGAAATATCTCCACCGTTATCTGTATAAACATGGAAATGTCTCCACCGCTATCTGTATAAACATGGAAATATCTCCAACGCTATCTGTATAAACATGTAAATAGCCACACAGCTATCTGTATAAACATGGAAATATCTCCACCGCTATCTGTATAAACATGGAAATATCTCCACCGCTATCTGTATAAATATGGAAATAGTGATACCGCTATCTGTATTAATATGGAAATATCTACACCGCTATCTCTATAAACATGGAAATGTCTACACCGCTATCTGTATAAACATGGAAATATCTACATGGCTGTCTCTATAAACATGGAAATATCTACACTGCTATCTGTATAAACATGGAAATAGCCACACCGCTATCTGTATAAACATGGAAATATCTACACTGCTATCTCTATAAACATGGAAATATCTCCACCGCTATCTGTATAAACATGGAAATATCTTCACTGCCATCTGTAAAAACATGGAAATAACTACACAGTCATCTGTATAAACCTGGAAATATCTACACCACTATCTGTATAAACATGAAAATATCTACACTGCCATCTGTATAAACATGTAAATATCTAAACAGCCATCTCTATTAACATGGAAATATCTACACCGCTATCTGTATAAACATGGAAACAGACACACAGCTATCTGTATAAACATGGAAATATGTACACCGCCATCTGTAAAAAGATGGAAATATCTACACAGTCATCTGTATAAACATGAAAATATCTACACCTCCATCTGTATAAACATGGAAATATCTATACTGCCATCTGAATACACATGGAAATATCTAAACAGCCATCTGTATAAACATGGAAATATCTACACCGCTATCTCTATAAACATGGAAATACCTACACTGCAATCTGTATAAACATGTAAATATCTACACCATTATCTGTCTAAACATGGAAGTAGCCACACTGCTATCTGTATAAACATGGAAATATATACACTGCTATCTCTATAAACATGGAAATATCTCCACCGCTATCTGTATAAACATGGAAATGTCTCCACCGCTATCTGTATAAACATGGAAATATCTCCAACGCTATCTGTATAAACATGTAAATAGCCACACAGCTATCTGTATAAACATGGAAATATCTCCACCGCTATCTGTATAAACATGGAAATATCTCCACCGCTATCTGTATAAACATGGAAATATCTCCAACGCTATCTGTATAAACATGGAAATATCTCCAACGCTATCTGTATAAACATGGAAATAGCCACACAGTTATCTGTATAAACATGGAAATGTCTACACCGCTATCTCTATAAACATGGAAATACCTCCACCGCTATCTGTATAAACATGGAAATACCTCCACCGCTATCTGTATAAACATGGAGATATCTACATGGCTATCTCTATAAACATGGAAATATCTACACCGCCATCTGTATAAACATGGAAATACCAACACAGTCATCTCTATAAACCTGGAAATATCTACACCAATATCTGTATAAACATGGATATATCTACACTGCCATCTGTATAAACATGTAAATATCTACACAGCCATGTCTATAAACATGGAAATATCTACACCGCTATCTGTATAAACATGGAAATAGCCACACCGCTATCTGTATAAACATGGAAATGTCTACACCGCCATCTGTATAAACATGGAAATACCTACACAGTCATCTGTATAAACATGGAAATATCTACACGACTGTCTGTACAAACATGGAAATATCTACACTGCCATCTGTATAAACATGGAAATATATACACAGCCATCTCTATAAACATGGAAATATCTACACCGCTATCTGTATAAACATGGAAATAGCCACACAGATATCTGTATAAACAGGGAAATATATACACTGCTGTCTCTATAAACATGGAAATATCTCCACCGCTATCTGTATAAACATGGAAATATCTCCACCGCTATCTATATAAACATGTTAAATATCTCCAACGCTATCTGTATAAACATGGAAATAGCCACACAGCAATCTCTATAAACATCAAATATCTACACCGCTATCTCTATAAACACGGAAATATCTCCACCGCTGTCTCTATAAACATGGAAATATCTCCACAGCTATCTGTATAAACATGGAAATAGTGGCACCGCTATCTGTATAAATATGGAAATATCTACAGCGCTATCTCTATAAACATGGAAATGTCTACACCGCTATCTGTATAAACATGGAAATATCTACATGGCTGTGTCTATAAACATGGAAATACCTTCACCACCGTCTGTATGAACATGGAAATAACTACCCAGTCATCTGTATAAACCTGGAAATATCTACACCACTGTCTGTACAAACATGGAAATATCTACACTGCCATCTGTATAAACATGGAAATATCTACACAGCCATCTTTATAAAAATGGAAATATCTACACTGCTATCTGTATAAACATGGAAATAGCCACATCGCTATCTGTATAAAAATGGAAATATCTACACCGACATGTGTAAAAATATGAAAATATCTACACAGTCATCTGTATAAACATGGAAATATCTCCACCGCTATCTGTATAAACATGGAAATATCTACACCGCCATCTGTATAAAAATAGAAATAACTACACAGTCATTTGTATAAATATGGAAATATGTACTCCGCTATCTGTATAAACATGGAAATATCCACACCCCTCTCTATAAACATGGAAATATCTTCACCGCTATCTGTATAAACATGGAAATATCTACACCGCTATCTCTATAAACATGGAAATGTCTACACCGCTATCTGTATAAACATGGAAATATCTTCATGGCTGTCTCTATAAACATGGAAATATCAACACTGCCATCTGTATAAACATGGAAATACCTACACAGTCATCTGTATAAACCTGGAAATATCTACACCACTATCTGTATAAACATGGAAAAATCTACACTGCCATCTGTATAAACATGTAAATATCTACACTGCCATCTCTATAAACATGGAAATATCTAAACCGCTATCTGTATAAATATGGAAATAACTACAAAGCCATCTCTATAAACATGGAAATATCTACACTGCTATCTGTATAAACATGGAAATAGCCACACCGCTATCTGTATAAACATGGAAATATCTCCACCGCTATCTGTATAAACATGAAAATATCTCCACCGCTATCTGTATAAACATGGAAATAGTGACACCGCTATCTGTATAAATATGGAAATATCTACACTGCTTTCTCTATAAACATGGAAATGTCTACACCGCTATCTGTATAAACATGGAAATATTTACATTGCTGTCTCTATAAACATGGAAATATCTTCACCGCCATCTGTAAAAACATGGAAATAACTACACAGTCATTTGTATAAACCTGGAAATATCTACACCACTATCTGTATAAACATGAAAATATCTCCACCGCTATCTGTATAAACATGGAAATGTCTCCACCGCTATCTGTATAAACATGGAAATATCTCCAACGCTATCTGTATAAACATGTAAATAGCCACACAGCTATCTGTATAAACATGGAAATATCTCCACCGCTATCTGTATAAACATGGAAATATCTCCACCGCTATCTGTATAAATATGGAAATAGTGATACCGCTATCTGTATTAATATGGAAATATCTACACCGCTATCTCTATAAACATGGAAATGTCTACACCGCTATCTGTATAAACATGGAAATATCTACATGGCTGTCTCTATAAACATGGAAATATCTACACTGCTATCTGTATAAACACGGAAATAGCCACACCGCTATCTGTATAAACATGGAAATATCTACACCGCTATCTCTATAAACATGGAAATATCTCCACCGCTATCTGTATAAACATGGAAATATCTTCACCGCCATCTGTAAAAACATGGAAATAACTACACAGTCATCTGTATAAACCTGGAAATATCTACACCACTATCTGTATAAACATGAAAATATCTACACTGCCATCTGTATAAACATGTAAATATCTAAACAGCCATCTCTATTAACATGGAAATATCTACACCGCTATCTGTATAAACATGGAAACAGACACACAGCTATCTGTATAAACATGGAAATATGTACACCGCCATCTGTAAAAAGATGGAAATATCTACACAGTCATCTGTATAAACATGAAAATATCTACACCTCCATCTGTATAAACATGGAAATATCTATACTGCCATCTGAATACACATGGAAATATCTAAACAGCCATCTGTATAAACATGGAAATATCTACACCGCTATCTCTATAAACATGGAAATACCTACACTGCAATCTGTATAAACATGTAAATATCTACACCATTATCTGTCTAAACATGGAAGTAGCCACACTGCTATCTGTATAAACATGGAAATATATACACTGCTATCTCTATAAACATGGAAATATCTCCACCGCTATCTGTATAAACATGGAAATGTCTCCACCGCTATCTGTATAAACATGGAAATATCTCCAACGCTATCTGTATAAACATGTAAATAGCCACACAGCTATCTGTATAAACATGGAAATATCTCCACCGCTATCTGTATAAACATGGAAATATCTCCACCGCTATCTGTATAAATATGGAAATAGTGATACCGCTATCTGTATTAATATGGAAATATCTACACCGCTATCTCTATAAACATGGAAATGTCTACACCGCTATCTGTATAAACATGGAAATATCTACATGGCTGTCTCTATAAACATGGAAATATCTACACTGCTATCTGTATAAACATGGAAATAGCCACACCGCTATCTGTATAAACATGGAAATATCTACACCGCTATCTCTATAAACATGGAAATATCTCCACCGCTATCTGTATAAACATGGAAATATCTTCACCGCCATCTGTAAAAACATGGAAATAACTACACAGTCATCTGTATAAACCTGGAAATATCTACACCACTATCTGTATAAACATGAAAATATCTACACTGCCATCTGTATAAACATGTAAATATCTAAACAGCCATCTCTATTAACATGGAAATATCTACACCGCTATCTGTATAAACATGGAAACAGACACACAGCTATCTGTATAAACATGGAAATATGTACACCGCCATCTGTAAAAAGATGGAAATATCTACACAGTCAGCTGTATAAACATGAAAATATCTACACCTCCATCTGTATAAACATGGAAATATCTATACTGCCATCTGAATACACATGGAAATATCTAAACAGCCATCTGTATAAACATGGAAATATCTACACCGCTATCTCTATAAACATGGAAATACCTACACTGCAATCTGTATAAACATGTAAATATCTACACCATTATCTGTCTAAACATGGAAGTAGCCACACTGCTATCTGTATAAACATGGAAATATATACACTGCTATCTCTATAAACATGGAAATATCTCCACCGCTATCTGTATAAACATGGAAATGTCTCCACCGCTATCTGTATAAACATGGAAATATCTCCAACGCTATCTGTATAAACATGTAAATAGCCACACAGCTATCTGTATAAACATGGAAATATCTCCACCGCTATCTGTATAAACATGGAAATATCTCCACCGCTATCTGTATAAACATGGAAATATCTCCAACGCTATCTGTATAAACATGGAAATATCTCCAACGCTATCTGTATAAACATGGAAATAGCCACACAGTTATCTGTATAAACATGGAAATGTCTACACCGCTATCTCTATAAACATGGAAATACCTCCACCGCTATCTGTATAAACATGGAAATACCTCCACCGCTATCTGTATAAACATGGAGATATCTACATGGCTATCTCTATAAACATGGAAATATCTACACCGCCATCTGTATAAACATGGAAATACCAACACAGTCATCTCTATAAACCTGGAAATATCTACACCAATATCTGTATAAACATGGATATATCTACACTGCCATCTGTATAAACATGTAAATATCTACACAGCCATGTCTATAAACATGGAAATATCTACACCGCTATCTGTATAAACATGGAAATAGCCACACCGCTATCTGTATAAACATGGAAATGTCTACACCGCCATCTGTATAAACATGGAAATACCTACACAGTCATCTGTATAAACATGGAAATATCTACACGACTGTCTGTACAAACATGGAAATATCTACACTGCCATCTGTATAAACATGGAAATATATACACAGCCATCTCTATAAACATGGAAATATCTACACCGCTATCTGTATAAACATGGAAATAGCCACACAGATATCTGTATAAACAGGGAAATATATACACTGCTGTCTCTATAAACATGGAAATATCTCCACCGCTATCTGTATCAACATGGAAATATCTCCACCGCTATCTATATAAACATGTTAAATATCTCCAACGCTATCTGTATAAACATGGAAATAGCCACACAGCTATCTCTATAAACATCAAATATCTACACCGCTATCTCTATAAACACGGAAATATCTCCACCGCTGTCTCTATAAACATGGAAATATCTCCACAGCTATCTGTATAAACATGGAAATAGTGGCACCGCTATCTGTATAAATATGGAAATATCTACAGCGCTATCTCTATAAACATGGAAATGTCTACACCGCTATCTGTATAAACATGGAAATATCTACATGGCTGTGTCTATAAACATGGAAATACCTTCACCACCGTCTGTATGAACATGGAAATAACTACCCAGTCATCTGTATAAACCTGGAAATATCTACACCACTGTCTGTACAAACATGGAAATATCTACACTGCCATCTGTATAAACATGGAAATATCTACACAGCCATCTTTATAAAAATGGAAATATCTACACTGCTATCTGTATAAACATGGAAATAGCCACATCGCTATCTGTATAAAAATGGAAATATCTACACCGACATGTGTAAAAATATGAAAATATCTACACAGTCATCTGTATAAACATGGAAATATCTCCACCGCTATCTGTATAAACATGGAAATATCTACACCGCCATCTGTATAAAAATAGAAATAACTACACAGTCATTTGTATAAATATGGAAATATGTACTCCGCTATCTGTATAAACATGGAAATATCCACACCGCCATCTGTATAAAAATAGAAATACCTACACAGTCATCTGTATAAACATGGAAATATCTACACCTCCATCTGTATAAACATGGAAATATCTATATTGCCATCTGTATACACATGGAAATAACTAAACAGCCATCTGTATAAACATGGAAATATCTACACCGCTATCTCTATAAACATGGAAATACCTACACTGCAATCTGTATAAACATGTAAATATCTACACCATTATCTGTCTAAACATGGAAATAGCCACACTGCTATCTGTATAAACATGGAAATATATACACTGTTATCTCTATAAACATGGAAATAACTCCACCGCTATCTGTATAAACATGGAAATGTCTCCACCGCTATCTGTATAAACATGGAAATATCTCCAACGCTATCTGTATAAACATGTAAATAGCCACACAGCTATCTGTATAAACATGGAAATATCTCCACCGCTATCTGTATAAACATGGAAATATCTCCACCGCTATCTGTATAAATATGGAAATAGTGACACCGCTATCTGTATAAATATGGAAATATCTACACCGCTATCTCTATAAACATGGAAATGTCTACACCGCTATCTGTATAAACATGGAAATATCTACATGGCTGTCTCTATAAACATGGAAATATCTACACTGCTATCTGTATAAACATGGAAATAGCCACACCGCTATCTGTATAAACATGGAAATATCTACACCGATATCTCTATAAACATGGAAATATCTCCACCGCTATCTGTATAAACATGAAAATATCTCCACCGCTATCTGTATAAACATGGAAATAGTGACACCGCTATCTGTATAAATATGAAAATATCTACACCGCTTTCTCTCTAAACATGGAAATGTCTACACCGCTATCTGTATAAACATGGAAATATTTACATGGCTGTCTCTATAAACATGGAAATATCTTCACCGCCATCTGTAAAAACATGGAAATAACTACACAGTCATCTGTATAAACCTGGAAATATCTACACCACTATCTGTATAAACATGAAAATATCTACACTGCCATCTGTATAAACATGTAAATATCTAAACAGCCATCTCTATTAACATGGAAATATCTACACCGCTATCTGTATAAACATGGAAACAGACACACAGCTATCTGTAGAAACATGGAAATATGTACACCGCCATCTGTAAAAAGATGGAAATATCTACACAGTCATCTGTATAAACATGAAAATATCTACACCTCCATCTGTATAAACATGGAAATATCTATACTGCCATCTGCATACACATGGAAATATCTAAACAGCCATCTGTATAAAAATGGAAATATCTACACCGCTATCTCTATAAACATGGAAATACCTACACTGCAATCTGTATAAACATGTAAATATCTACACCATTATCTGTCTAAACATGGAAGTAGCCACACTGCTATCTGTATAAACATGGAAATATATACACTGCTATCTCTATAAACATGGAAATATCTCCACCGCTATCTGTATAAACATGGAAATGCCTCCACCGCTATCTGTATAAACATGGAAATATCTCCAACGCTATCTGTATAAACATGTAAATAGCCACACAGCTATCTGTATAAACATGGAAATATCTACACCGCTATCTCTATAAACATGGAAATATCTCCACCGCTATCTGTATAAACATGGAAATATCTCCACCGCTATCTGTATAAACAGGGAAATATCTACACCGCTATCTCTATAAACATGGAAATATCTACACCGCTATCTCTATAAACATGGAAATGTCTACACCGCTATCTGTGTAAACATGGAAATATCTACATGGCTGTCTCTATAAACATGGAAATATCTTCACCGCCATCTGTATAAACATGGAAATAACTACACAGTCATCTGTATAAACCTGGAAATATCTACACCACTATCTGTATAAACATGGAAATAACTACACTGCCATCTGTATAAACATGTAAATATCTATACAGCCATCTCTATAAACCTGGAAATATCTGCACCGCTATCTGTATAAACATGGAAATAGCCACACCGCTATCTGTATAAACATGGAAATGTCTACACCGCCATCTGTATAAACATGGAAATACCTACACAGTCATCTGTGTAAACATGGAAATATCTACACCTCCATCTTTATAAACATGGAAATATCTATACTGCCATCTGTATACACATGGAAATATCTACACAGCCATCTGTATAAACATGGAAATATCTACACCGCTAACTCTATAAACATGGAAATATCTTCACCGCCATCTGTATAAACATGGAAATAACTACACAGTCATCTGTATAAACCTGGAAATATCTACACCACTATCTGTATAAGCATGGAAATATCTACACCATTATCTGTCTAAACAAGGAAATACCTACACTGCCATCTGTATAAATATGTAAATATCTACACAGCAATCTCTATAAACATGGAAATACCTACACTGCTATTTGTAAGAACATGGAAATAGCCACACAGCTATCTGTATAAACATGGAAATATATACACTGCTATCCCTATAAACATGGAAATATCTCCACCGCTATCTGCATAAACATGGAAATATCTCCAACGCTATCTGTATAAACATGGAAATAGCCACACAGCTATCTGTATAAACATGGAAATATCTACACCGCTATCTCTATAAACATGGAAATATCTCCACCTCTATCTGTATAAACATGGAAATACCTCCACCGCTATCTGTATAAAGATGGAAATAGTGACACCGCTATCTGTATACATATGGAAATATCTACACCGCTATCTCTATGAACATGGAAATGTCTACACCGCTATCTGTAAAAACTTGGAAATATCTACATGGCTGTCTCTATAAACATGGAAATATCTTCACCGCCATCTGTATAAACATGGAAATAACTACACAGTCATCTGTATAAACCTGGAAATATCTACACCACTTTCTGTATTAACATGAAAATATCTACACTGCCGTCTGTATAAACATGTAAATATCTACACAGCCATCTCTATAAACATGGGAATATCTACACCGCTATCTGTATAAACATGGAAATAGCCACACCGCTATCTGTATAAACATGGAAATATCTACACCGCCATCTGTAAAAACATGGAAATACCTACACAGTCATCTGTATAAACGTGGAAATATCTACACCTCCATCTGTATAAAGATGGAAATATCTACACCGCCATCTGTATAAAAATGGAAATAACTTCACAGTCATCTGTATAAATATGGAAATATGTACACCGCTATCTGTATAAACATGGAAATATCGGCACCGCCATCTGCATAAACATGGAAATATCTACACTGCCATCTGTATAAACATGGAAATATCTCCAACGCTATCTGTATAAACATGGAAATAGCCACACAGCTATGTGTATAAACATGGAAATACCTACACCGCTATCTCCATAAACATGGAAATACCTACACCGCAATCTGTATAAACATGGAAATATCTACACCATTATCTGTCTAAACATGCAAATATCTAAACTTCCATCTGTATAAATATGTAAATATCTACACAGCCATCTCTATAAACATGGAAATAACTACACCGCTATCAGAATAAACATCGAAATAGCCACACAGCTATCTGCATAAACATGGAAATATCTACACCGCTATCTCTATAAACATGAAAATATCTCCACCGCTATCTGTATAAACATGGAAATATCTCCACCGCTATCTGCATTAACATGGAAATATCTCCACCGCAATCTGTATAAACATGGCGATAGTGACACCGCTATCTGTATAAATATGGAAATATCTACACCGCTATCTCTATAAACATGGAAATGTCTACACCACTATCTGTATAAACATGGAAATATCTTCATGGCTGTCTCTATAAACATGGAAATATCAACACTGCCTTCTGTATAAACATGGAAATACCTACACAGTCATCTGTATAAACCTGGAAATATCTACACCACTATCTGTATAAACATGGAAAAATCTGCACTGCCGTCTGTATAAACATGTAAATATCTACACTGCCATCTCTATAAACATGGAAATATCTAAACCGCTATCTGTAAAAAAATGGAAATATCTACACAGCCATCTCTATAAACATGGAAATATCTACACTGCTATCTGTATAAACATGGAAATAGCCACACCGCTATCTGTATAAACATGGAAATATCTTCACCGCTATCTCTATAAACATGGAAATATCTCCACCGCTATCTGTATAAACATGAAAATATCTCCACCGCTATCTGTATAAACATGGAAATAGTGACACCGCTATCTGTATAAATATGGAAATATCTACACCGCTTTCTCTATAAACATGGAAATGTCTACACCGCTATCTGTATAAACATGGAAATATTTACATGGCTGTCTCTATAAACATGGAAATATCTTCACCGCCATCTGTAAAAACATGGAAATAACTACACAGTCATCTGTATAAACCTGGAAATATCTACACCACTATCTGTATAAACATGAAAATATCTACACTGCCATCTGTATAAACATGAAAATATCTAAACAGCCATCTCTATTAACATGGAAATATCTACACCGCTATCTGTATAAACATGGAAACAGACACACAGCTATCTGTATAAACATGGAAATATGTACACTGCCATCTGTAAAAACATGGAAATACCTTCACAGTCATCTGTATAAACATGAAAATATCTACACCTCCATCTGTATAAACCTGGAAATAACTATACTGCCATCTGCATACACATGGAAATATCTAAACAGCCATCTGTATAAACATGGAAATATCTACACCGCTATCTCTATAAACATGGAAATACCTACACTGCAATCTGTATAAACATGTAAATATCTACACCATTATCTGTCTAAACATGGAAGTAGCCACACTGCTATCTGTATAAACATGGAAATATATACACAGCTATCTCTATAAACATGGAAATATCTCCACCGCTATCTGTATAAACATGGAAATGTCTCCACCGCTATCTGTATAAACATGGAAATATCTCCAACGCTATCTGTATAAACATGTAAATAGCCACACAGCTATCTGTATAAACATGGAAATATCTACACCGCTATCTCTATAAACATGGAAATATCTCCACCGCTATCTGTATAAACATGGAAATATCTCCACCGCTATCTGTATAAACATGGAAATTGTGACACCGCTATCTGTATAAATATGGAAATATCTACACCGCTATCTCTATAAACATGGAAATGTCTACACCGCTATCTGTGTAAACATGGAAATATCTACATGGCCGCCTCTATAAACATGGAAATATCTTCACCGCCATCTCTATAAACATGGAAATAACTACACAGTCATCTGTATAAACCTGGAAATATCTACACAACTATCTGTATAAACATGAAAATATCTACACTGCCATCTGTATAAACATGTAAATATCTACACAGCCATCTCTATAAGCATGGAAATATCTACACCGCTATCTGTATAAACATGAAAATAGCCACACCGCTATCTGTATATACATAGAAATATCTACACCGCCATCTGTAAAAACATGGAAATATCTACACAGTCATCTGTGTAAACATGGAAATATCTACACCTCCATCTTTATAAACATGGAAATATCTATACTGCCATCTGTATACACATGGAAATATCTACACAGCCATCTGTATAAACATGGAAATATCTACACCGCTATCTCTATAAACATGGAAATATCTCCACCTCTATCTGTATAAACATGGAAATACCTCCACCGCTATCTGTATAAAAGATGGAAATAGTGACACCGCTATCTGTGTACATATGGAAATATCTACACCGCTATCTCTATGAACATGGAAATGTCTACACCGCTATCTGTAAAAACATGGAAATATCTACATGGCTGTCTCTATAAACATGGAAATATCTTCACCGCCATCTGTATAAACATGGAAATAACTACACAGTCATCTGTATAAACCTGGAAATATCTACACCACTTTCTGTATTAACATGAAAATATCTACACTGCCGTCTGTATAAACATGTAAATATCTACACAGCCATCTCTATAAACATGGGAATATCTACACCGCTATCTGTATAAACATGGAAATAGCCACACCGCTATCTGTATAAACATGGAAATATCTACACCGCCATCTGTAAAAACATGGAAATACCTACACAGTCATCTGTATAAACGTGGAAATATCTACACCTCCATCTGTATAAAGATGGAAATATCTACACCGCCATCTGTATAAAAATGGAAATAACTTCACAGTCATCTGTATAAATATGGAAATATGTACACCGCTATCTGTATAAACATGGAAATATCGGCACCGCCATCTGCATAAACATGGAAATATCTACACTGCCATCTGTATAAACATGGAAATATCTCCAACGCTATCTGTATAAACATGGAAATAGCCACACAGCTATGTGTATAAACATGGAAATAACTACACCGCTATCTCCATAAACATGGAAATACCTACACCGCAATCTGTATAAACATGGAAATATCTACACCATTATCTGTCTAAACATGCAAATATCTAAACTTCCATCTGTATAAATATGTAAATATCTACACAGCCATCTCTATAAACATGGAAATAACTACACCGCTATCAGAATAAACATGGAAATAGCCACACAGCTATCTGCATAAACATGGAAATATCTACACCGCTATCTCTATAAACATGAAAATATCTCCACCGCTATCTGTGTAAACATGGAAATATCTCCAACGCTATCTGCATAAACATGGAAATATCTCCACCGCAATCTGTATAAACATGGAGATAGTGACACCGCTATCTGTATAAATATGGAAATATCTACACCGCTATCTCTATAAACATGGAAATGTCTACACCACTATCTGTATAAACATGGAAATATCTTCATGGCTGTCTCTATAAACATGGAAATATCAACACTGCCTTCTGTATAAACATGGAAATACCTACACAGTGATCTGTATAAACCTGGAAATATCTACACCACTATCTGTATAAACATGGAAAAATCTACAATGCCGTCTGTATAAACATGTAAATATCTACACTGCCATCTCTATAAACATGGAAATATCTAAACCGCTATCTGTATAAACATGGAAATATCTACACAGCCATCTCTATAAACATGGAAATATCTACACTGCTATCTGTATAAACATGGAAATAGCCACACCGCTATCTGTATAAACATGGAAATATCTACACCGCTATCTCTATAAACATGGAAATATCTCCACCGCTATCTGTATAAACATGAAAATATCTCCACCGCTATCTGTATAAACATGGAAATAGTGACACCGCTATCTGTATAAATATGGAAATATCTACACCGCTTTCTCTATAAACATGGAAATGTCTACACCGCTATCTGTATAAACATGGAAATATTTACATGGCTGTCTCTATAAACATGGAAATATCTTCACCGCCATATGTAAAAACATGGAAATAACTACACAGTCATCTGTATAAACCTGGAAATATCTACACCACTATCTGTATAAACATGAAAATATCTACACTGCCATCTGTATAAACATGTAAATATCTAAACAGCCATCTCTATTAACATGGAAATATCTACACCGCTATCTGTATAAACATGGAAACAGACACACAGCTATCTGTATAAACATGGAAATATGTACACTGCCATCTGTAAAAACATGGAAATATCTTCACAGTCATCTGTATAAACATGAAAATATCTACACCTCCATCTGTATAAACATGGAAATATCTATACTGCCATCTGCATACACATGGAAATATCTAAACAGCCATCTGTATAAACATGGAAATATCTACACCGCTATCTCTATAAACATGGAAATACCTACACTGCAATCTGTATAAACATGTAAATATCTACACCATTATCTGTCTAAACATGGAAGTAGCCACACTGCTATCTGTATAAACATGGAAATATATACACAGCTATCTCTATAAACATGGAAATATCTCCACCGCTATCTGTATAAACATGGAAATGTCTCCACCGCTATCTGTATAAACATGGAAATATCTCCAACGCTATCTGTATAAACATGTAAATAGCCACAAAGCTATCTGTACAAACATGGAAATATCTACACCGCTATTTCTATAAACATGGAAATACCTACACCGCAATCTGTATAAACATGAAAATATCTACACCATTATCTGTCTAAACATGGAAATATCTACACTGCCATCTGTATAAATATGTAAATATCTACACAGCCATCTCTAAAAACATGGAAATATCTACACCGCTATCTGTATAAACATGGAGATAGCCATACAGCTATCTGTATAAACATGGAAATATCTCCACCGCTATCTCTATAAACATGGAAATATCTCCACCGCTATCTCTATTAACATGGAAATATCTCCACTGCTATCTGTGTAAACATCGAAATATCTCCACCGCTATCTGCATAAACATGGAAACATCACCGCTATCAGTATAAACATGGAAATAGGGACACCGCTATCTGTATAAATATGGAAATATCTACACCGCTATCTCTATAAACATGGAAATGTCTACACCGCTATCTGTATAAACATGGAAATATCTACATGGCTATCTCAATAAACATTGAAATATCTACACCGCTATCTGTATAAACATGGAAATACCTACAAAGTAATCTGTATAAACCTGGAAATATCTACACCACTATCAGTATAAACATGAAAATATCCACACTGACATCTGTATAAACATGTAAATATCTACAAAGCCATATCTATAAACATGGAAATATCTACAACGCAATCTGTATAAACATGGAAATAGCCACACCCGCTATCTGTATAAACATGGAAATATCGACACCGCCATCTGTAAAAACATGGAAATATCTACACAGTCATCTGTATAAACATGGAAATATCTACACTGCCATCTGTATACACATGGAAATATCCACGCAGCCATCTGTATAATCATGGAAATATCTACACCGCTATCTCTATAAACATGGAAATACCTACACCGCAATCTGTATAAACATGGAATTATCTACATCGTTATCTGTCTAAACATGAAAATATCTACACTGCCATCTGTATAATTATGTAAATACCTACACAGCCATCTCTATAAACATGGAAATATCTACACCGCTATCTGCACAAACATGGAAATAGCCACACCGCTATCTGTATAAACATGGAAATATCTACACCGCTCTCTCTATAAACATGGAAATATCTCCACCGCTATCTGTATAAACATGGAAATATCTCCACCACTATCTGTATAAACATGGAAATATCTACACGGCTATCTGTATAAACATGGAAATAGTGACACCGCTATCTGTATAAATATGGAAATATCTACACCGCTATCTCTGTAAACATGGAAATGTCAACACCGCTATCTGTATAAACATGGAAATATCTACATGGCTGTCCCTATGAACATGGAAATATCTTCACCGCCATCTGTATAAACATGGAAATAACTACACAGTCATCTGTATAAACCTGGAAATATCTACACCACTATCTGTATAAACATGAATATATCTACACTGCCATCTGTATAAACATGTAAATAGCCACACAGCTATCTGTATAAACATGGAAATATCTTCACCGCTATCTGTATAAACATGGAAATAGTCACACCGCTATCTGTATAAACATGGAAATATCTACACCGCCATCTGTAAAAACATGGAAATATCTACACAGTCATCTGTATAAACATGGAAATATCTACACCTCCATCTGCATAAACATGGAAATATCTACACTGCCATCTGTATACACATGGAAATATCTACACAGCCATCTGTACAAACACGGAAATATCTACACCGCTATCTCTATAAACATGGAAATACCTACACCGCAATCTGTATAAACATGGAAATATCTACACCATTATCTGTCTAAACATGGAAATATCTACACTGCCATCTGTATAAATATGTAAATATCTACACAGCCATCTCTATAAACATGGAAATATCTACATCGCTATCTGTATAAACATGAAATTAGCCACACAGATATCTGTATAAACATGTAAATATATACACTGCTATCTCTTTAAACATGGAAATATCACCACCGCTTTCTGTATAAACATGGAAATATCTCCACCGCTATCTGTATAAAAATGGAAATATTTCCACCGCTATCTGTATAAACATGGAAATATCTCCAGCGCTATCGGTATAAACATGGAAATAGCCACACAGCTATCTCTATAAACATGGAAATATCTCCACCGCTATCAGTATAAACATGGAAATATCTCCAGTGCTATATGTATAAACATGGAAATAGTGACACCGCTATCTGTATAAATATGGAAATATCTACAGCACTATCTCTATAAACATGGAAATGTCTACACCGCTATCTGTATAAACATGGAAATATCTACATGGCTGTCTCCATAAACATGGAAATATCTTCACCGCCGTCTGTATAAACATGGAAATAACTACAGAGTCATCTGTATAAACCTGGAAATATCTACACCACTGTCTGTACAAACATGGAAATATCTACACTGCCATCTCTATAAACATGGAAATATCTACACTGCTATCTGTATAAACATGGAATTATCTACACCGACATGTGTAAAAATATGAAAATACCTACACAGTCATCTGTATAAACATGGAAATATCTCCACCGCTATCTGTATAAACATGGAAATATCTACACCGCCATCTGTATAAAAATAGAAATAACTGCACAGTCATCTGTATAAATATGGAAATATGTACACCGCTATCTGTATAAACATGGAAATATCTGCGCCGCCATCTGCATAAACATGGAAATATCTACACCGCCATCTGTATAAACAAGGAAATATCTCCAACGCTATCTGTATAAACATGGAAATAGCCACACTGCTATCTGTATAAACATGGAAATATCTACACCGCTACCTCTATAAACATGGAAATATCTCCACCGCTATCTGTATAAACATGGAAAAATCTCCACCGCTATCTGTATAAACACGGAAATAGTGACACCGCTATCTGTATAAATATGGAAATATTTACACCGCTATCTCTATAAACATGGAAATGTCTACACCGCTATCTGTACAAACATGGAAATATCTACATGGCTGTCTCAATAAACATGGAAATATCTTCACCGCCATCTGTATAAACATGGAAATAACTACACAGTCATCTGTATAAACCTGGAAATATCTACACCACTATCTGTATAAACATGAAAATAACTACACTGCCGTATGTATAAACATGTAAATATCTACACAGCCATCTCTATTAACATGGAAATATCTACACCGCTATCTGTATAAACATGGAAATAGCCACACCGCTATCTGTATAAACATGGAAATATCTACACCGCCATCTGTAAAAACATGGAAATATCTACACAGTCATCTGTATAAACATGGAAATATCTACACCTCCATCTGTATAAACATGGAAATATCTACACTGCCATCTGTATACACATGGAAATATGTACACAGTCATCTGTATAAACATGGAAATATCTCCACCTCTATCTGTATAAACATGGAAATATCTACACCGCCATCTGTATAAAAATAGAAATAACTACACAGTCATCTGTATTAATATGGAAATATGTACACCGCTATCTGTATGAACATGGAATTACCTGCACCGTCATCTGCATAAACATGGAAATATCTACATCGCCATCTGTATAAACATGGAAATATCTCCAACGCTATCTGTATAAACATGGAAATAGCCACACCGGTATCTGTATAAACATGGAAATATCTACACCGCCATCTGTGAAAACATGGAAATATCTTCATGGCTGTCTCTATAAACATGGAAATATCTTCACCGCCATCTGTATAGACATGGAAATAACTGCACAATCATCTGTATAAACCTGTAAATATCTACACCACTATCTGTATAAACATGAAAATATCTACACCGGAGTCTGTATAAACATGAAAATATCTACACAGCCATCTCTATAAACATGGAAATATCTACACTGCCATCTGTATACACATGGAAATATCTACACAGCCATTTGTATAAACATGGAAATATCTACACCGCTATCTCTATAAACATGGAAATACTTACACCGCAATCTTCATAAACATGGAAATATCTACACCAATATCTGTCTAAACATGGAAATATCTACACTGCCATCTGTATAAATATGTAAATATCTACACAGCCATCTCTTTAAACATGGAAATATCTACACCGCTATCTGTATAAACATGGAAATAGCCACACAGCTCTCTGTATAAACATGGAAATATCTACACCGCTATCTGTATAAACATGGAAATACCTCCACCGCTATCTGTATAAACATGGAAATATCTCCACCGCTATCTGTATAAACATGGAAATAGTGACACCGCTATCTGTATAAATAAGGAAATATCTACACCGCTATCTCTATAAACATGGAAATGTCTACACCGCTATCTGTATAAACATGGAAATATCTACATGGCTGTCTCTATGAACATGGAAATATCTTCACCGCCATCTGTATAAACATGGAAATATCTACACAGTCATCTGTATAAACCTGGATATATCTACAACACTATCTGTATAAACAAGAAAATATCTACACTGCCATCTGTATAAACATGTAAATATCTACACAGCAATCTCTGTAAACATGGAAATATCTCCACCGCTATCTGTATAAACATGGAAATAGCCTCACCGCTATCTGTATAAACATGGAAATATCTACACCGCCATCTGTAAAAACGTTTAAATATCTACAAAGTCATCTGTATAAACATGGAAATATCTACACCTCCATCTGTATAAACATGGAAATATCTCCACCGCTATCTGTATAAACATGGAAATACCTACACCGCCATCTGTATAAAAATGGAAATAACTACACAGTCATCTGTATAAATATGGAAATATGTACACCGCTATCTGTATAAACATGGAAATACCTGCACCGCTATCTGCATAAACATGGAAATATCTACACCGCCATCTGTATAAACATGGAAATATCTCCAAAGCTATCAGTATAAACATGGAAATAGCCACACAGCTATCTGTATAAACATGGAAATATCTACATCGCTATCTCTATAAACATGGAAATATCTCCACCGCTAGCTGTATAAACATGGTAATATCTCCAACTCTATCTGTATAAACATGGAAATAGTGACACCGCTATCTGTATAAATATGGAAATATCTACACCGCTATCTCTATAAACATGGAAATGTCTACACCGCTATCCGTATAAACATGGAAATATCTACATGGCTGTCTCTATAAACATCGAAATATCTTCACCGCCATCTGTATAAACATGGAAATAACTACAGAGTCATCTGTATAAACCTGGAAATATGTACACCACTATCTATATAAACATGAAAATATCTACACTGCCATATGCATAAACATGTAAATATCTACACAGCCATCTCTATAAACATGGAAATATCTCCACAGCTATCTGTATAAGCATGGAAATAGCCACACCGCTATCTCTATAAACATGGAAATGTCTACACCGCCATCTGTAAAAACATGGAAATATCTACACAGTCATCTGTATAAACATGGAAATATCTACACTGCCATCTGTATAAATACGTAAATATCTACACAGTCATCTCTATAAACATGGAAATATCTACACCGCTATCTGTATAAACATGGAGATAGCCACACAGATATCTGTATAAACATGGAAATATATACACTGCTATCTCTATAAACATGGGAATATCTCCACCGCTATCTGTATAAACATGGAAATATCCCCACCGCTATCTGTATAAACATGGAAATATCTCAAACGCTATCTGTATAAACATGGAAATAGCCACACAGCTATCTGTATAAACATGGAAAATCTACACCGCTATCTCTATAAACATGGAAATATCTCCACCGCTATCTGTATAAACATGGAAATAGCCACACCGCTGTCTGTATAAACATGGAAATATGTACACCGCCATCTGTAAAAACATGGAAATATCTCCACTGCCATCTGTATACACATGGAAATACCTACACAGCCATCTGTATAAACATGGAAATATCTACACCGCTATCTCTATAAACATGGAAATACCTACACCGCAATCTGTATAATCATGGAAATATCTACACCATTATCTGTCTAAAAATGGAAATATCTACACTGCCATCTGTATAAATATGTAAATATCTACACAGCCATCTCTATAAACATGGAAATATGTACACCGCTATCTGTATAAACATGGAAATAGCCACACAGCTATCTGTATATACATGGAAATTTATACACTGCTATCTCTATAAACATGGAAATATCTCCACCGCTATCTGTATAAACATGGAAATATCTCCACCGCTATCTGTATAAACATGGGAATATCTCCAACGCTATCTGTATGAACATGGAAATTGCCACAAAGCTATCTGTATAAACATGGAAATAGTGACACCACTATCTGTATAAATATGGAAATATCTACACCGCTATCTCTATAAACATGGAAATGTCTACACCGCTATCTGTATGAACCTGGAAATATCTGCATGGTTGTCTCTATAAACATGGAAATATCTTCACCACCATCTGTATAAACATTGAAATAACCACACAGTCATCTTTATAAACCTGGATATATCTACACCACTATCTGTATAAACATCAAAATATCTACACTGCCATCTGTATAAACATGTAAATATCTACACAGCCATCTCTATAAACATGGAAATATCTACACCGCTATCTGTATGAACATGGAAATAGCCACACCGCTCTCTGTATAAACATGGAAATATCTACACCGCCATCTGTAAAAACATGGAAATATCTACACAGTCATCTGTATACACATGGAAATATCTACACCTCCATCTGTATAAACATGGAAATATCTACACTGCCATCTGTATACACATGGAAATATCCACACAGCCATCTGTATAAACATGGAAATATCTACACCACTATCTCTATAAACATGGAAATAGCTACACCGCAATCTGTATAAACATGGAAATACCTACACAGTCATCTGTATAAACATGGAAATATCTACACCTCCATCTGTATAAACATGGAAATATCTACACTGCCATCTGTATACACATGGAAATATCTACACAGCCATCTGTATAAACATGGAAATATCTTCACCGCTATGTCTATAAACATGGAAATACCTACACCGCAATCTGTATAAACATGTAAATATCTACACCATTATCTGTCTAAACATGGAAATATCTACACTGCCATCTGAATAAATATGTAAATATCTACACAGCCATCTCTATAAACATGGAAATATCTACATGGCTGTCTCTATAAACATGGAAATATCTTCACCGCCATCTGTATAAACATGGAAATAACTGCACAGTCATCTGTATAAACCTGGAAATATCTACACCACTATCTGTATAAACATGAAAATATCTACACTGCCGTCTGTATAAACATGTAAATATCTACACAGCCATCTCTATAAACATTGAAATATCTACACCGCTATCTGTGTAAACATGGAAATATCCACAACGCTATCTTTATAAACATGGAAATATCTACACCGACATCTGTAAAAACATGGAAATATCTACGCAGTCATCTGTATAAACATGGAAATATCTACACCTCCATCTGTATAAAGATGGAAATATCTACACTGCCATCTGTATACACATGGAATTATCTACACAGCCATCTGTATAAACATGGAAATATCTACACCGCTATGTCTATAAACATGGAAATACCTACACCGCAATCTGTATAAACATGGAAATATCTACACCATTATCTGTATAAACATGGAAATATCTACCCTGCCATCCATATAAATATGTAAATATCTGCACAACCATCTCTATAAACATGGAAATAACTACACAGTCATCTGTATAAACATGGAAATAGCCACACCGCTATCTGTATAAACATGGATATATCTACACCGCTAACTCTATAAACATGGAAATATCTCCACCGCTATCTGTAAACATGGAAATATCTCCACCGCTATCTGTATAAACATGGAAATAGGGACACCGCTATTTGTATAAATATGGAAATATCTACACCGCTATCTCTATAAACATGGAAATGTCTACACCGCTATCTGTATAAACATGGAAATATCTACATGGCTATTCCTATAAACATGGAAACCTCTACACCGCCATCTGTATAAACATGGAAATACCTACACAGTCATCTGTATATACCTGGAAATATCTACACCACTATCTGTATAAACATGGAAATATCTACACAGCCATCTGTATAACCATATAAATATCTGCACAGCCATCTCTATAAACATGGAAACATCTACACCGCTATGTGTATAAACATGGAAATAGCCACAACACTATCTGTATAAACATGGAAATGTCTACACCGCCATCTGTATAAACATGGAAATACCTACACAGTGATCTGTATAAACATGGAAATAACTACACCACTGTCTGTACAAACATGGAAATATATATACTGCCATCTGTATAAACATGGAAATATCTCCACATCCATCTCTATAAACATGGAAATATCTACACTGCTAGCTGTATAAACATGGAAATAGCCACGCCGCTATCTGTATAAACATGGAAATATCTACACCAACATGTGTAAAAATATGAAAATATGTACACAGTCATCTTTGTAAACATGGAAATACCTCCACCGCTATCTGTATAAACATGGAAATATCCACACCGCCATCTGTATAAAAATGGAAATAACTACACAGTCATCTCTATAAATATGGAAATATGTACACCGCTATCTGTATACACATGGAAATATCTGCACCGCCATCTGCATAAACATGGAAATATCTACACCTCCATCTGTATAAACATGGAAATATCTCCAACGCTATCTGTATAAACATGGAAATAGCCACACAGCTATCTGTATAAACATGGAAATACCTACACCGCTATCTCCATAAACATGGAAATACCTACACCGCAATCTGTATAAACATGGAAATATCTACACCATTATCTGTCTAAACATGGAAATATCTACACTCCCATCTGTATAAATATGTAAATATCTACACAGCCATCTCTATAAACATGGAAATATCTACACCGCTATCTCTATGAACATGAAAATATCTACACAGTCATCTGTATAAACATGGAAATATCTCCACCGCTATCTGTATAAACATGGAAATATCTACACCTCCATCTGTATAAAAATAGAATTAACTACACAGTCATCTGTATAAATATGGAAATATGTTTACCGCTATCTGTATAAACATGGAAATCTCTGCACCGCCATCTGCATAAACATGGAAATATCTACACCGCCATCTGTATAAACATGGAAATATCTCCAACGCTATGTGTATAAACATGGAAATAGCCACACAGCTATCTGTATAAACATGGAAATATCTACACCGCTATCTCTATAAACATGGAAATATCTCTACCTCTATCTGTATAAACATGGAAATATCTCCACCGCTATCTGTATAAACATGGGAATAGTGTCACCGCTATTTGTATAAGTATGGAAATATCTACACCGCTATCTCTGTAAACATGGAAATGTCTACACCGCTATCTGTATAAACATGGAAATATCTACATGGCTGTCTCTATGAACATGGAAATAGCTTCACCGCCATCTGTATAAACATGGAAATAACTACACAGTCATCTGTATAAACCTGGAAATATCTACACAACTATCAGTATAAACATGAAAATATCTACACTGCCATCTGTATAAACATGTAAATATCTACACAGCCATCTCTATAAGCATGGAAATATCTACACTGCTATCTGTATAAACATGGAAATAGCCACACCACTATCTGTATATACATAGAAATACCTACACCGTCATCTGTAAAAACATGGAAATATCTACACAGTCATCTGTGTAAACATGGAAATATCTCCACCGCTATCTGTATAAACATGGAAATATCTCCACCGCTATCTGTATAAACATGGAAATAGTGACACCGCTATCCGTATAAATATGGAAATATCTACACCGCTATCTCTGTAAACATGTAAATGTCTACACCGCTTCCTGTATAAACATGGAAATATCTACATGGCTCTCTCTATAAACATGGAAATACCTTCACCGCCATCTGTATATACATGGTAATAACTTCACAGTCATCTGTATAAACCTGGAAATGTCTACACCACTATCTGTATAAACATGAAAATATCTACACTGCCATCTGTATAAACATGTAAATATCTGCACAGCCATCTCTATAAACATGGAAATACCTACACCGCTATCTGTATGAACATGGAAGTAGCGACACCGCTATCTGTATAAACATGGAAATATCTACACCGCCATCTGTAAAAACATGGAAATATCTGCACAGTCATCTGTATAAACATGGAAATATCTACACCTCCATCTGTATAAACATGGAAATATCTACACTGTCATCTGTATACACATGGAAATATACACACAGACATCTGTATAAACATGGAAATATCTACACCTCCATCTGTATAAACATGGAAATATCTACACTGCCATCTGTATACACATGGAAATATCCACACAGCCTTCTGTATAATCATGGAAATATCTACACCGCTATCTCTTTAAATATGGAAATACCTACACCGCAATCTGTATAAACATGGAAATATCTACACCATTATCTGTCTAAACATGGAAATATCTACACTGCCATCTGTATAAATATGTAAATATCTACACAGCCATCTCTATAAACATGGAAATATCTACACCGCTATCTGTATAAACATGGAAATAGCTACACAGCTATCTGTATAAACATGGAAATAACTACGCCGCTATCTCTATAAACATGGAAATATCACCACCGCTATCTGTATAAACATGGAAATATCTCCACCGCTATCTGTATAAACATGGGAATATCTCCACCGCTATCAGTATAAACATGGAAATAGTGACACAGCCATCTGTATAAATATGGAAATATCTACACCGCTATCTCTATAAACATGGAAATGTCTACACCGCTATCTGTATAAACATGGAAATATCTACATGGCTATCTCAATAAACATGGAAATATCTACACCACCATCTGTATAAACATGTAAATATCTACACAGCCATCTCTATAAACATGGAAATATCTACACTGCTATCTGTATAAACATGGAAATAGCCACACCGCTATCTGTATAAACATGGAAATATCTACACAGACATGTGTAAAAATATGAAAATATCTACACAGTCATCTGTATAAGCATGGAAATATCTCCACCGCTATCTGTATAGTCATGGAAATATCTTCACCACCATCTGTATAAAAATGGAAATAACTACACAGTCATCTGTATAAATATGGAAATATGTACACCACTATCTGCATAAACATGGAAATATCTGCACCGCCATCTGCATAAACATGGAAATATCTTCACCGCCATCTGTATAAACATGGAAATATCTCCAACGCTATCTGTATAAACATGGATATAGCCACACAGCTACCTGTATAAACATGGAAATATCTACACCGCTATCTCTATAAACATGGAAATATCTCCACCGCTATCTGTATAAACCTGGAAATATCTCCACCGCTATCTGTATAAACATGGAAATAGTGACACCGCTATCTGTATAAATAAGGAAATATTTACACCGCTATCTCTATAAACATGGAAATGTCTACACCGCTATCTGTATAAACATGGTAATATCTACACCTCCATCTGTATAAACATGGAAATATCTACACTGCCGTCTGTATACACAGGGAAATAACTACACAGCCATCTGTATAAACATGGAAATATCTACACTGCTATCTCTATAAACATGGAAATACCTACACCGCAATCTGTATAAACATGGAAATATCTACACCACTATCTGTCTAAACATGGAAATATCTACACTGCTATCTGTATAAATATGTAAATATCTACAGAGCCATCTCTATAAACATGGAAATATCTACACCGCTATCTGTATAAACATGGAAATAGCCACACAGCTATCTGTATAAACATGGAAATATATACACTGCTATCTCTATAAACATGGAAATATCTCCACCGATATCTGTATAAACATGGAAATAACCACACCGCTATCTGTATAAACATGGAAATATCTCCAACGCTATCTGTATAAACATGGAAATATCTCTACCGCTATCTGTATAAACATGGAAATATCTCCACCGCTATCAGTATAAACATGGAAATAGTGACACAGCCATCTGTATAAATATGGAAATATCTACACCGCTATCTCTATAAACATGGAAATGTCTACACCGCAATCTGTATAAACATGGAAATATCTACATGGCTATCTCAATAAACATGGAAATATCTACACCGCCATCTGTATAAACATGTAAATATCTACACAGCCATCTCTATAAACATGGAAATATCTACACTGCTATCTGTATAAACATGGAAATAGCCACACCGCTATCTGTATAAACATGGAAATATCTACACAGACATGTGTAAAAATATGAAAATATCTACACAGTCATCTGTATAAGCATGGAAATATCTCCACCGCTATCTGTATAATCATGGAAATATCTTCACCACCATCTGTATAAAAATGGAAATAACTACACAGTCGTCTGTATAAATATGGAAATATGTACACCACTATCTGCATAAACATGGAAATATCTGCACCGCCATCTGCATAAACATGGAAATATCTTCACCGCCATCTGTATAAACATGGAAATATCTCCAACGCTATCTGTATAAACATGGATATAGCCACACAGCTATCTGTATAAACATGGAAATATCTACACCGCTATCTCTATAAACATGGAAATATCTCCACCGCTATCTGTATAAACCTGGAAATATCTCCACCGCTATCTGTATAAACATGGAAATAGTGACACCGCTATCTGTATAAATAAGGAAATATTTACACCGCTATCTCTATAAACATGGAAATGTCTACACCGCTATCTGTATAAACATGGTAATATCTACACCTCCATCTGTATAAACATGGAAATATCTACACTGCCGTCTGTATACACAGGGAAATAACTACACAGCCATCTGTATAAACATGGAAATATCTACACTGCTATCTCTATAAACATGGAAATACCTACACCGCAATCTGTATAAACATGGAAATATCTACACCACTATCTGTCTAAACATGGAAATATCTACACTGCCATCTGTATAAATATGTAAATATCTACAGAGCCATCTCTATAAACATGGAAATATCTACACCGCTATCTGTATAAACATGGAAATAGCCACACAGCTATCTGTATAAACATGGAAATATATACACTGCTATCTCTATAAACATGGAAATATCTCCACCGATATCTGTATAAACATGGAAATAACCACACCGCTATCTGTATAAACATGGAAATATCTCCAACGCTATCTGTATAAACATGGAAATATCTCTACCGCTATCTGTATAAACATGGAAATATCTCCACCGCTATCAGTATAAACATGGAAATAGTGACACAGCCATCTGTATAAATATGGAAATATCTACACCGCTATCTCTATAAACATGGAAATGTCTACACTGCAATCTGTATAAACATGGAAATATCTACATGGCTATCTCAATAAACATGGAAATATCTACACCGCCATCTGTATAAACATGTAAATATCTACACAGCCATCTCTATAAACATGGAAATATCTACACTGCTATCTGTATAAACATGGAAATAGCCACACCGCTATCTGTATAAACATGGAAATATCTACACAGACATGTGTAAAAATATGAAAATATCTACACAGTCATCTGTATAAGCATGGAAATATCTCCACCGCTATCTGTATAATCATGGAAATATCTTCACCACCATCTGTATAAAAATGGAAATAACTACACAGTCGTCTGTATAAATATGGAAATATGTACACCACTATCTGCATAAACATGGAAATATCTGCACCGCCATCTGCATAAACATGGAAATATCTTCACCGCCATCTGTATAAACATGGAAATATCTCCAACGCTATCTGTATAAACATGGATATAGCCACACAGCTATCTGTATAAACATGGAAATATCTACACCGCTATCTCTATAAACATGGAAATATCTCCACCGCTATCTGTATAAACCTGGAAATATCTCCACCGCTATCTGTATAAACATGGAAATAGTGACACCGCTATCTGTATAAATAAGGAAATATTTACACCGCTATCTCTATAAACATGGAAATGTCTACACCGCTATCTGTATAAACATGGTAATATCTACACCTCCATCTGTATAAACATGGAAATATCTACACTGCCGTCTGTATACACAGGGAAATAACTACACAGCCATCTGTATAAACATGGAAATATCTACACTGCTATCTCTATAAACATGGAAATACCTACACCGCAATCTGTATAAACATGGAAATATCTACATCACTATCTGTCTAAACATGGAAATATCTACACTGCCATCTGTATAAATATGTAAATATCTACAGAGCCATCTCTATAAACATGGAAATATCTACACCGCTATCTGTATAAACATGGAAATAGCCACACAGCTATCTGTATAAACATGGAAATATATACACTGCTATCTCTATAAACATGGAAATATCTCCACCGATATCTGTATAAACATGGAAATAACCCCACCGCTATCTGTATAAACATGGAAATATCTCCAACGCTATCTGTATAAACATGGAAATATCTCTACCGCTATCTGTATAAACATGGAAATATCTCCACCGCTATCAGTATAAACATGGAAATAGTGACACAGCCATCTGTATAAATATGGAAATATCTACACCGCTATCTCTATAAACATGGAAATGTCTACACCGTTATCTGTATAAACATGGAAATATCTACATGGCTATCTCAATAAACATGGAAATATCTACACCGCCATCTGTATAAACATTGAAATACCTACACAGTCATCTGTGTAGACCTGGAAATATCTACACCACTATCTGTATAAACATGGAAATATCTACACTGCCATCAGTATAAACATGTAAATATCTACACAGCCATCTCTATAAACATGGAAATATCTACACTGCTATCTGTATAAACATGGAAATAGCCACACCGCTATCTGTATAAACATGGAAATATCTACACAGACATGTGTAAAAATATGAAAATGTCTACACAGTCATCTGTATAAGCATGGAAATATCTCCACCACTATCTGTATAATCATGGAAATATCTTCACCACCATCTGTATAAAAATGGAAATAACTACACAGTCATCTGTATAAATATGGAAATATGTACACCACTATCTGCATAAACATGGAAATATCTGCACCGCCATCTGCATAAACATGGAAATATCTTCACCGCCATCTGTATAAACATGGAAATATCTCCAACGCTATCTGTATAAACATGGATATAGCCACACAGCTATCTGTATAAACATGGAAATATCTACACCGCTATCTCTATAAACATGGAAATATCTCCACCGCTATCTGTATAAACCTGGAAATATCTCCACCGCTATCTGTATAAACATGGAAATAGTGACACCGCTATCTGTATAAATAAGGAAATATTTACACCGCTATCTCTATAAACATGGAAATGTCTACACCGCTATCTGTATAAACATGGTAATATCTACACCTCCATCTGTATAAACATGGAAATATCTACACTGCCGTCTTTATACACAGGGAAATAACTACACAGCCATCTGTATAAACATGGAAATATCTACACTGCTATCTCTATAAACATGGAAATACCTACACCGCAATCTGTATAAACATGGAAATATCTACACCACTATCTGTCTAAACATGGAAATATCTACACTGCCATCTGTATAAATATGTAAATATCTACAGAGCCATCTCTATAAACATGGAAATATCTACACCGCTATCTGTATAAACATGGAAATAGCCACACAGCTATCTGTATAAACATGGAAATATATACACTGCTATCTCTATAGACATGGAAATATCTCCACCGATATCTGTATAAACATGGAAATAACCCCACCGCTATCTGTATAAACATGGAAATATCTCCAACGCTATCTGTATAAACATGGAAATATCTCTACCGCTATCTCTATAAACATGGAAATATCTCCACCGCTATCTGTATACACATGGAAATAGTGACACCGCTATCGGTATAAATATGGAAATATCTACACTGCTATCTCTATAATCATGGAAATGTCTACACCGCTATCTGTATAAACATGGAAATATCTACATGGCTGTCTCTATAAACGTGGAAATATCTTCACCGCCATCTGTATAGACATGGAAATAACGACACAGTTTTCTGTATAAACCTGGAAATATCTTCACCACTATCTGTATAAACATGAAAATATCTACACTGCCATCTGTATAAACATGTAAATATCTACACAGCCATCTCTATAAACATGGAAATGTCTACACCGCTATCTGTATTAACATGGAAGTAGCCACATCGCTATCTGTATAAACATGGAAATATCTACACCGCCATCTGTAAAAACATGGAAATATCTACACAGTCATCTGTGTAAACATGGAGATATCTACACATCCATGTGTATAAACATGGAAATATCTACACTGCCATCTGTATACACATGGATATATCCACACAGCGATCTGTAGAAACATGGAAATATCTACACCGCTATCTCTATAAACATGGAAATACCTACACCGCAATTTGTATAAACATGGAAATATCTACACCATTATCTGTCTAAACATGGAAATATCTACACTGCCATCTGTATAAATATGTAAATATCTGCACAGCCATCTCTATAAACATGGAAATAACTACAACGCTATCTGTATAAACATGGAAATAGCCACACCTCTATCTGTATAAACATGGAAATATCTACACCGCTATCTCTATAAACATGGAAATATCTCCACCGGTATCTGTATAAACATGGAAATACCTCCACCGCTACCTGTATAAACATGGAAATAGTGACACCGCTATCTGTATAAATATGGAAATATCTACACCGCTATCTCTATAAACGTGGAAATGTCTACACCGCTATCTGCATAAACATGGAAATATCTACATGGCTGTCTCTGTAAACATGGAAATATCTTCACCGCCATGTGCATAAACATGGAAATATCTACACAGTCATCTGTATAAACCTGGAAATATCTACACCACTATCTGTATAAACATGAAAATATCTACACTGCCATCTGTATAAACATGTAAATTTCTACACAGCCATCTCTACAAACATGGAAATATCTACACCGCTATCTGTATGAACATGGAAATATACACACCGCTATCTGTATGAACATGGAAATAGCCACACCGCTATCTGTATAAACATGGAAATAACTACACCGCCATCTGTAAAAACATGGAAATATCTACACAGTCATCTGTATACACATGGAAATATCTACACCTCCGTCTGTATAAACATGGAAATATCTACACTGCCATCTGTATACACATGGAAATATCCACACAGCCATCTGTATAAACATGGAAATATCTACACCGCTATCTCTATAAACATGGAAATACCTACACCGCAATCTGTATAAACATGGAAATATCTGCACCATTATCTGTCTAAACATGGAAATATCTACACTGCCATCTGTATAAATATGTAAATATCTACACAGCCATCTCTATAAACATGGAAATATCTAGACCGCTATCTGTATAAACATGGAAATAGCCACACAGATATCTGTATAAACATGGAAATATATACACTGCTATCTCTATAAACATGGAAATATCTCCACCGCTATCTGCATAAACATGGAAATATCTCCAACGCTATCTGTATAAACACGGAAATAGCCACACAGCTATCGGTATAAACATGGAAATAACTACACCGCTATCTCTATAAACATGGAAATATCTCCACCGCTATCTGTATAAACATGGAAATAGCCACACCGCTATCTGTATAAACATGGAAATATCTACACAGTCATCTGTATAAACATGGAATTATCTACACCTCCATCTGTATAAACATGGAAATATCTCCACTGCCATCTGTATACACATGGAAATACCTACACAGCCATCTGTATAAACATGGAAATATCTACACCGCTGTCTCTATAAACACGGAAATACCTACACCGCAATCTGTATAATCATGGAAATATCTACACCATTATCTGTCTAAACACGGAAATATCTGCACTTCCATCTGTATAAATATGTAAATATCTACACAGCCATCTCTATAAACATGGAAATATCTACACCGCTATCTGTATAAGCATGGAAATAGCCACAGAGCTATCTGTATATACATGGAAATATATACACTGCTATCTCTATAAACATGGAAATATCTCCACCGCTATCTGTTTAAACATGGAAATATCTTCTCCGCTATCTGTATAAACATGGGAATATCTCCAACGCTATCTGTATGAACATGGAAATCGACACAAAGCTATCTGTATAAACATGGAAATAGTAACACCACTATCTGTATAAATATGGAAATACCTACACCGCTATCTCTATAAACATGGAAATGTCTACACCGCTATCTGTATAAACATGGAAATATCTACATGGCTGTCTCTATAAACACGGAAATATCTTCACCGCCATCTGTATAAACATGGAAATAACCACAAAGTCATCTGTATAAACCTGGAAATATCTACACCACTATCTGTATAAACATGAAAATATCTACACTGCATCTGTATAAACATGTAAATATCTACACAGCCATCTCTATAAACATGGAAATATCTACACCGTTATCTGTATGAACATGGAAATAGCCACACCGCTCTCTGTATAAACATTGGAATATCTACACCGACATCTGCAAAAACATGGAAATATCTACACAGTCATCTGTATACACATGGAAATATCTACACCTCCATCTGTATAAACATGGAAATATCTACACTGCCATCTGTATACACGTGGAAATATCTACACAGCCATCTGTATAAACATGGAAATATCTACACCGCTATCTGTATAAACATGGAAATACCTACACCGCAATCTGTATAAACATGGAAATATCTACACCATTATCTGTTTAAAAATGGAAATATCTACACTGCCATCTGTATAAATATGTAAATATCTACACAGCCATCTCTATAAACATGGAAATATCTACACCGCTATCTGTATAAACATGGAAATAGCCACACAGATATCTGTATAAACATGGAAATATACACACTGCTATCTCTATAAACATGGAAATATATCCACCGCAAACTGTATAAACATCTAAATATCTCCACCGCTATCTGTATAAACATGGAAATATCTACACCGACATGTGTAAAAATATGAAAATATCTACACAGTCATCTGTATAAACATGGAAATACCTCCACCGCTACCTGTATAAACATGGAAATATCTACACCGCCATCTGTAAAAACATGGAAATATCTACATAGTCATCTGCATAAACTTGGAAATATCTACACCTCCATCTTTATAAACATGGAAATATCTATACTGCCATCTGTATACACATGGAAATATCTACACAGCCATCTGTATAAACATGGAAATATCTTCACCATTATCTGTCTAAACATGGAAATATCTAAACTGCCATCTATATAAATATGTAAATATCTACACAGCCATCTCTATAAACATGGAAATATCTACACCGCTATCTGTTTAAACAGGGAAATAGCCACACAGCTATTTGTATAAACATGGAATTATATACAATGCTATCTCTATAAACATGGAAATATCTCCACCGCTATCTGTATAAACATGGAAATATCTCCACCGCCGTCTGTATAAACATGTAAATATCTACACATCCATCTCTATAAACATGGAAATATCTACGCCGCTATCTGTATAAACATGGAAATAGCCACAGCGCTATCTGTATAAACATGGAAATATCTACACCGCCATCTGTATAAACATGGAAATATCTACACAGCCATCTCTATAAACATGGAAATATCTACACTGCTATCTGTATAAACACGGAAATCTCTACACCGACATGTGTAAAAATATGAAAATATCTACACAGTCATCTGTATAAACATGGAAATATCTCCACCACTATCTGTATAAGCATGGAAATATCTACACCGCCATCTGTATATAAATGGAAATAACTAGACAGTCATCTGTATAAATATGGAAATATGCACACCGCTATCTGTATAAACATGGAAATATCTGCCCGCCATCTGCATAAACATGGAAATATCTACACCACCTTCTGTATAAACATGGAAATATCTACACCGCTATCTCTTTAAATATGGAAATACCTACACCGCAATCTGTATAAACATGGAAATATCTACACCATTATCTGTCTAAACATGGAAATATCTACACTGCCATCTGTATAAATATGTAAATATCTACACAGCCATCTCTATAAACATGGAAATATCTACACCGCTATCTGTATAAACATGGAAATAGCTACACAGCTATCTGTATAAACATGGAAATAACTACGCCGCTATCTCTATATACATGGAAATATCACCACCGCTATCTGTATAAACATGGAAATATCTCCACCGCTATCTGTATAAACATGGAAATATCTCCACCGCTATCAGTATAAACATGGAAATAGTGACACAGCCATCTGTATAAATAAGGAAATATCTACACCGCTATCTCTATAAACATGGAAATGTCTACACCGCTATCTGTATAAACATGGAAATATCTACATGGCTATCTCAATAAACATGGAAATATCTACACCACCATCTGTATAAACATGTAAATATCTACACAGCCATCTCTATAAACATGGAAATATCTACACTGCTATCTGTATAAACATGGAAATAGCCACACCGCTATCTGTATAAACATGGAAATATCTACACAGACATGTGTAAAAATATGAAAATATCTACACAGTCATCTGTATAAGCATGGAAATATCTCCACCGCTATCTGTATAGTCATGGAAATATCTTCACCACCATCTGTATAAAAATGGAAATAACTACACAGTCATCTGTATAAATATGGAAATATGTACACCACTATCTGCATAAACATGGAAATATCTGCACCGCCATCTGCATAAACATGGAAATATCTTCACCGCCATCTGTATAAACATGGAAATATCTCCAACGCTATCTGTATAAACATGGATATAGCGACACAGCTATCTGTATAAACATGGAAATATCTGCACCGCTATCTCTATAAACATGGAAATATCTCCACCGCTATCTGTATAAACCTGGAAATACCTCCACCGCTATCTGTATAAACATGGAAATAGTGACACCGCTATCTGTATAAATAAGGAAATATTTACACCGCTATCTCTATAAACATGGAAATGTCTACACCGCTATCTGTATAAACATGGTAATATCTACACCTCCATCTGTATAAACATGGAAATATCTACACTGCCGTCTGTATACACAGGGAAATAACTACACAGCCATCTGTATAAACATGGAAATATCTACACTGCTATCTCTATAAACATGGAAATACCTACACCGCAATCTGTATAAACATGGAAATATCTACACCACTATCTGTCTAAACATGGAAATATCTACACTGCCATCTGTATAAATATGTAAATATCTACAGAGCCATCTCTATAAACATGGAAATATCTACACCGCTATCTGTATAAACATGGAAATAGCCACACAGCTATCTGTATAAACATGGAAATATATACACTGCTATCTCTATAAACATGGAAATATCTCCACCGATATCTGTATAAACTTGGAAATAACCCCACCGCTATCTGTATAAACATGGAAATATCTCCAACGCTATCTGTATAAACATGGAAATATCTCTACCGCTATCTGTATAAACATGGAAATATCTCCACCGCTATCAGTATAAACATGGAAATAGTGACACAGCCATCTGTATAAATATGGAAATATCTACACCGCTATCTCTATAAACATGGAAATGTCTACACCGCTATCTGTATAAACATGGAAATATCTGCATGGCTATCTCAATAAACATGGAAATATCTACACCGCCATCTGTATAAACATGGAAATACCTACACAGTCATCTGTGTAGACCTGGAAATATCTACACCACTATCTGTATAAACATGGAAATATCTACACTGCCATCAGCATAAACATGTAAATATCTACACAGCCATCTCTATAAACATGGAAATATCTACACTGCTATCTGTATAAACATGGAAATAGCCACACCGCTATCTGTATAAACATGGAAATATCTACACAGACATGTGTAAAAATATGAAAATATCTACACAGTCATCTGTATAAGCATGGAAATATCTCCACCGCTATCTGTATAATCATGGAAATATCTTCACCACCATCTGTATAAAAATGGAAATAACTACACAGTCATCTGTATAAATATGGAAATATGTACACCACTATCTGCATAAACATGGAAATATCTGCACCGCCATCTGCATAAACATGGAAATATCTTCAACGCCATCTGTATAAACATGGAAATATCTCCAACGCTATCTGTATAAACATGGATATAGCCACACAGCTATCTGTATAAACATGGAAATATCTACATCGCTATCTCTATAAACATGGAAATATCTCCACCGCTATCTGTATAAACCTGGAAATATCTCCACCGCTATCTGTATAAACATGGAAATAGTGACACCGCTATCTGTATAAATAAGGAAATATTTACACCACTATCTCTATAAACATGGAAATGTCTACACCGCTATCTGTATAAACATGGTAATATCTACACCTCCATCTGTATAAACATGGAAATATCTACACTGCCGTCTGTATACACAGGGAAATAACTACACAGCCATCTGTATAAACATGGAAATATCTACACTGCTATCTCTATAAACATGGAAATACCTACACCGCAATCTGTATAAACATGGAAATATCTACACCACTATCTGTCTAAACATGGAAATATCTACACTGCCATCTGTATAAATATGTAAATATCTACAGAGCCATCTCTATAAACATGGAAATATCTACACCGCTATCTGTATAAACATGGAAATAGCCACACAGCTATCTGTATAAACATGGAAATATATACACTGCTATCTCTATAAACATGGAAATATCTCCACCGATATCTGTATAAACATGGAAATAACCCCACCGCTATCTGTATAAACATGGAAATATCTCCAACGCTATCTGTATAAACATGGAAATATCTCTAACGCTATCTGTATAAACATGGAAATATCTCCACCGCTATCAGTATAAACATGGAAATAGTGACACAGCCATCTGTATAAATATGGAAATATCTACACCGCTATCTCTATAAACATGGAAATGTCTACACCGCTATCTGTATAAACATGGAAATATCTACATGGCTATCTCAATAAACATGGAAATATCTTCACCGCCATCTGTATAAACATGGAAATACCTACACAGTCATCTGTGTAGACCTGGAAATATCTACACCACTATCTGTATAAACATGGAAATAACTACACTGCCATCAGTATAAACATGTAAATATCTACACAGCCATCTCTATAAACATGGAAATATCTACACTGCTATCTGTATAAACATGGAAATAGCCACACCGCTATCTGTATAAACATGGAAATATCTACACAGACATGTGTAAAAATATGAAAATATCTACACAGTCATCTGTATAAGCATGGAAATATCTCCACCGCTATCTGTATAATCATGGAAATATCTTCACCACCATCTGAATAAAAATGGAAATAACTACACAGTCATCTGTATAAATATGGAAATATGTACACCACTATCTGCATAAACATGGAAATATCTGCACCGCCATCTGCATAAACATGGAAATATCTTCAACGCCATCTGTATAAACATGGAAATATCTCCAACGCTATCTGTATAAACATGGATATAGCCACACAGCTATCTGTATAAACATGGAAATATCTACACCGCTATCTCTATAAACATGGAAATATCTCCACCGCTATCTGTATAAACCTGGAAATATCTCCACCGCTATCTGTATAAACATGGAAATAGTGACACCGCTATCTGTATAAATAAGGAAATATTTACACCGCTATCTCTATAAACATGGAAATGTCTACACCGCTATCTGTATAAACATGGTAATATCTACACCTCCATCTGTATAAACATGGAAATATCTGCACTGCCGTCTGTATACACAGGGAAATAACTACACAGCCATCTGTATAAACATGGAAATATCTACACTGCTATCTCTATAAACATGGAAATACCTACACCGCAATCTGTATAAACATGGAAATATCTACACCACTATCTGTCTAAACATGGAAATATCTACACTGCCATCTGTATAAATATGTAAATATCTACACAGCCATCTCTATAAACATGGAAATATCTACACCGCTATCTGTATAAACATGGAAATAGCCACACAGCTATCTGTATAAACATGGAAATATATACACTGCTATCTCTATAGACATGGAAATATCTCCACCGATATCTGTATAAACATGGAAATAACCCCACCGCTATCTGTATAAACATGGAAATATCTCTACCGCTATCTCTATAAACATGGAAATATCTCCACCGCTATCTGTATACACATGGAAATAGTGACACCGCTATCTGTATAAATATGGAAATATCTACACTGCTATCTCTATAATCATGGAAATGTCTACACCGCTATCTGTATAAACATGGAAATATCTACATGGCTGTCTCTATAAACGTGGAAATATCTTCACCGCCATCTGTATAGACATGGAAATAACGACACAGTCTTCTGTATAAACCTGGAAATATCTTCACCACTATCTGTATAAACATGAAAATATCTACACTGCCATCTGTATAAACATGTAAATATCTACACAGCCATCTCTATAAACATGGAAATGTCTACACCGCTATCTGTATTAACATGGAAATAGCCACATCGCTATCTGTATAAACATGGAAATATCTACACCGCCATCTGTAAAAACATGGAAATATCTACACAGTCATCTGTGTAAACATGGAGATATCTACACATCCATGTGTATAAACATGGAAATATCTACACTGCCATCTGTATACACATGGAAATATCCACACAGCCATCTGTAGAAACATGGAAATATCTACACCGCTATCTCTATAAACATGGAAATACCTACACCGCAATTTGTATAAACATGGAAATATCTACACCATTATCTGTCTAAACATGGAAATATCTACACTGCCATCTGTATAAATATGTAAATATCTGCACAGCCATCTCTATAAACATGGAAATAACTACACCGCTATCTGTATAAACATGGAAATAGCCACACCTCTATCTGTATAAACATGGAAATATCTACACCGCTATCTCTATAAACATGGAAATATCTCCACCGGTATCTGTATAAACATGGAAATACCTCCACCGCTATCTGTATAAACATGGAAATAGTGACACCGCTATCTGTATAAATATGGAAATATCTACACCGCTATCTCTATAAACGTGGAAATGTCTACACCGCTATCTGCATAAACATGGAAATATCTACATGGCTGTCTCTATAAACATGGAAATATCTTCACCGCCATGTGCTTAAACATGGAAATATCTACACAGTCATCTGTATAAACCTGGAAATATCTACACCACTATCTGTATAAACATGAAAATATCTACACTGCCATCTGTATAAACATGTAAATATCTACACAGCCATCTCTACAAACATGGAAATATCTACACCGCTATCTGTATGAACATGGAAATATACACACCGCTATCTGTATGAACATGGAAATAGCCACACCGCTATCTGTATAAACATGGAAATAACTACACCGCCATCTGTAAAAACATGGAAATATCTACCCAGTCATCTGTATACACATGGAAATATCTACACCTCCGTCTGTATAAACATGGAAATATCTACACTGCCATCTGTATACACATGGAAATATCCACACAGCCATCTGTATAAACATGGAAATATCTACACCGCTATCTCTATAAACATGGAAATACCTACACCGCAATCTGTATAAACATGGAAATATCTGCACCATTATCTGTCTAAACATGGAAATATCTACACTGCCATCTGTATAAATATGTAAATATCTACACAGCCATCTCTATAAACATGGAAATATCTAGACCGCTATCTGTATAAACATGGAAATAGCCACACAGATATCTGTATAAACATGGAAATATATACACTGCTATCTCTATAAACATGGAAATATCTCCACCGCTATCTGCATAAACATGGAAATATCTCCAACGCTATCTGTATAAACATGGAAATAGCCACACAGCTATCGGTATAAACATGGAAATAACTACACCGCTATCTCTATAAACATGGAAATATCTCCACCGCTATCTGTATAAACATGGAAATAGCCACACCGCTATCTGTATGAACATGGAAATATCTACACAGTCATCTGTATAAACATGGAATTATCTACACCTCCATCTGTATAAACATGGAAATATCTCCACTGCCATCTGTATACACATGGAAATACCTACACAGCCATCTGTATAAACATGGAAATATCTACACCGCTGTCTCTATAATCACGGAAATACCTACACCGCAATCTGTATAATCATGGAAATATGTACACCATTATCTGTCTAAACACGGAAATATCTGCACTTCCATCTGTATAAATATGTAAATATCTACACAGCCATCTCTATAAACATGGAAATATCTACACCGCTATCTGTATAAGCATGGAAATAGCCACAGAGCTATCTGTATATACATGGAAATATATACACTGCTATCTCTATAAACATGGAAATATCTCCACCGCTATCTGTTTAAACATGGAAATATCTTCTCCGCTATCTGTATAAACATGGGAATATCTCCAACGCTATCTGTATGAACATGGAAATCGACACAAAGCTATCTGTATAAACATGGAAATAGTAACACCACTATCTGTATAAATATGGAAATACCTACACCGCTATCTCTATAAACATGGAAATGTCTACACCGCTATCTGTATAAACATGGAAATATCTACATGGCTGTCTCTATAAACACGGAAATATCTTCACCGCCATCTGTATAAACATGGAAATAACCACAAAGTCATCTGTATAAACCTGGAAATATCTACACCACTATCTGTATAAACATGAAAATATCTACACTGCATCTGTATAAACATGTAAATATCTACACAGCCATCTCTATAAACATGGAAATATCTACACCGTTATCTGTATGAACATGGAAATAGCCACACCGCTCTCTGTATAAACATTGGAATATCTACACCGACATCTGCAAAAACATGGAAATATCTACACAGTCATCTGTATACACATGGAAATATCTACACCTCCATCTGTATAAACATGGAAATATCTACACTGCCATCTGTATACACGTGGAAATATCTACACAGCCATCTGTATAAACATGGAAATATCTACACCGCTATCTGTATAAACATGGAAATACCTACACCGCAATCTGTATAAACATGGAAATATCTACACCATTATCTGTTTAAAAATGGAAATATCTACACTGCCATCTGTATAAATATGTAAATATCTACACAGCCATCTCTATAAACATGGAAATATCTACACCGCTATCTGTATAAACATGGAAATAGCCACACAGATATCTGTATAAACATGGAAATATACACACTGCTATCTCTATAAACATGGAAATATATCCACCGCAAACTGTATAAACATCTAAATATCTCCACCGCTATCTGTATAAACATGGAAATATCTACACCGACATGTGTAAAAATATGAAAATATCTACACAGTCATCTGTATAAACATGGAAATACCTCCACCGCTATCTGTATAAACATGGAAATATCTACACCGCCATCTGTAAAAACATGGAAATATCTACATAGTCATCTGCATAAACTTGGAAATATCTACACCTCCATCTTTATAAACATGGAAATATCTATACTGCCATCTGTATACACATGGAAATATCTACACAGCCATCTGTATAAACATGGAAATATCTTCACCATTATCTGTCTAAACATGGAAATATCTAAACTGCCATCTATATAAATATGTAAATATCTACACAGCCATCTCTATAAACATGGAAATATCTACACCGCTATCTGTTTAAACAGGGAAATAGCCACACAGCTATTTGTATAAACATGGAATTATATACAATGCTATCTCTATAAACATGGAAATATCTCCACCGCTATCTGTATAAACATGGAAATATCTCCACCGCCGTCTGTATAAACATGTAAATATCTACACATCCATCTCTATAAACATGGAAATATCTACGCCGCTATCTGTATAAACATGGAAATAGCCACAGCGCTATCTGTATAAACATGGAAATATCTACACCGCCATCTGTATAAACATGGAAATATCTACACAGCCATCTCTATAAACATGGAAATATCTACACTGCTATCTGTATAAACACGGAAATCTCTACACCGACATGTGTAAAAATATGAAAATATCTACACAGTCATCTGTATAAACATGGAAATATCTCCACCACTATCTGTATAAGCATGGAAATATCTACACCGCCATCTGTATATAAATGGAAATAACTAGACAGTCATCTGTATAAATATGGAAATATGCACACCGCTATCTGTATAAACATGGAAATATCTGCCCGCCATCTGCATAAACATGGAAATATCTACACCACCTTCTGTATAAACATGGAAATATCTACACCGCTATCTCTTTAAATATGGAAATACCTACACCGCAATCTGTATAAACATGGAAATATCTACACCATTATCTGTCTAAACATGGAAATATCTACACTGCCATCTGTATAAATATGTAAATATCTACACAGCCATCTCTATAAACATGGAAATATCTACACCGCTATCTGTATAAACATGGAAATAGCTACACAGCTATCTGTATAAACATGGAAATAACTACGCCGCTATCTCTATATACATGGAAATATCACCACCGCTATCTGTATAAACATGGAAATATCTCCACCGCTATCTGTATAAACATGGAAATATCTCCACCGCTATCAGTATAAACATGGAAATAGTGACACAGCCATCTGTATAAATATGGAAATATCTACACCGCTATCTCTATAAACATGGAAATGTCTACACCGCTATCTGTATAAACATGGAAATATCTACATGGCTATCTCAATAAACATGGAAATATCTACACCGCCATCTGTATAAACATGTAAATATCTACACAGCCATCTCTATAAACATGGAAATATCTACACTGCTATCTGTATAAACATGGAAATAGCCACACCGCTATCTGTATAAACATGGAAATATCTACACAGACATGTGTAAAAATATGAAAATATCTACACAGTCATCTGTATAAGCATGGAAATATCTCCACCGCTATCTGTATAGTCATGGAAATATCTTCACCACCATCTGTATAAAAATGGAAATAACTACACAGTCATCTGTATAAATATGGAAATATGTACACCACTATCTGCATAAACATGGAAATATCTGCACCGCCATCTGCATAAACATGGAAATATCTTCACCGCCATCTGTATAAACATGGAAATATCTCCAACGCTATCTGTATAAACATGGATATAGCCACACAGCTATCTGTATAAACATGGAAATATCTACACCGCTATCTCTATAAACATGGAAATATCTCCACCGCTATCTGTATAAACCTGGAAATACCTCCACCGCTATCTGTATAAACATGGAAATAGTGACACCGCTATCTGTATAAATAAGGAAATATTTACACCGCTATCTCTATAAACATGGAAATGTCTACACCGCTATCTGTATAAACATGGTAATATCTACACCTCCATCTGTATAAACATGGAAATATCTACACTGCCGTCTGTATACACAGGGAAATAACTACACAGCCATCTGTATAAACATGGAAATATCTACACTGCTATCTCTATAAACATGGAAATACCTACACCGCAATCTGTATAAACATGGAAATATCTACACCACTATCTGTCTAAACATGGAAATATCTACACTGCCATCTGTATAAATATGTAAATATCTACAGAGCCATCTCTATAAACATGGAAATATCTACACCGCTATCTGTATAAACATGGAAATAGCCACACAGCTATCTGTATAAACATGGAAATATATACACTGCTATCTCTATAAACATGGAAATATCTCCACCGATATCTGTATAAACATGGAAATAACCCCACCGCTATCTGTATAAACATGGAAATATCTCCAACGCTATCTGTATAAACATGGAAATATCTCTACCGCTATCTGTATAAACATGGAAATATCTCCACCGCTATCAGTATAAACATGGAAATAGTGACACAGCCATCTGTATAAATATGGAAATATCTACACCGCTATCTCTATAAACATGGAAATGTCTACACCGCTATCTGTATAAACATGGAAATATCTGCATGGCTATCTCAATAAACATGGAAATATCTACACCGCCATCTGTATAAACATGGAAATACCTACACAGTCATCTGTGTAGACCTGGAAATATCTACACCACTATCTGTATAAACATGGAAATATCTACACTGCCATCAGCATAAACATGTAAATATCTACACAGCCATCTCTATAAACATGGAAATATCTACACTGCTATCTGTATAAACATGGAAATAGCCACACCGCTATCTGTATAAACATGGAAATATCTACACAGACATGTGTAAAAATATGAAAATATCTACACAGTCATCTGTATAAGCATGGAAATATCTCCACCGCTATCTGTATAATCATGGAAATATCTTCACCACCATCTGTATAAAAATGGAAATAACTACACAGTCATCTGTATAAATATGGAAATATGTACACCACTATCTGCATAAACATGGAAATATCTGCAACGCCATCTGCATAAACATGGAAATATCTTCAACGCCATCTGTATAAACATGGAAATATCTCCAACGCTATCTGTATAAACATGGATATAGCCACACAGCTATCTGTATAAACATGGAAATATCTACATCGCTATCTCTATAAACATGGAAATATCTCCACCGCTATCTGTATAAACCTGGAAATATCTCCACCGCTATCTGTATAAACATGGAAATAGTGACACCGCTATCTGTATAAATAAGGAAATATTTACACCACTATCTCTATAAACATGGAAATGTCTACACCGCTATCTGTATAAACATGGTAATATCTACACCTCCATCTGTATAAACATGGAAATATCTACACTGCCGTCTGTATACACAGGGAAATAACTACACAGCCATCTGTATAAACATGGAAATATCTACACTGCTATCTCTATAAACATGGAAATACCTACACCGCAATCTGTATAAACATGGAAATATCTACACCACTATCTGTCTAAACATGGAAATATCTACACTGCCATCTGTATAAATATGTAAATATCTACAGAGCCATCTCTATAAACATGGAAATATCTACACCGCTATCTGTATAAACATGGAAATAGCCACACAGCTATCTGTATAAACATGGAAATATATACACTGCTATCTCTATAAACATGGAAATATCTCCACCGATATCTGTATAAACATGGAAATAACCCCACCGCTATCTGTATAAACATGGAAATATCTCCAACGCTATCTGTATAAACATGGAAATATCTCTAACGCTATCTGTATAAACATGGAAATATCTCCACCGCTATCAGTATAAACATGGAAATAGTGACACAGCCATCTGTATAAATATGGAAATATCTACACCGCTATCTCTATAAACATGGAAATGTCTACACCGCTATCTGTATAAACATGGAAATATCTACATGGCTATCTCAATAAACATGGAAATATCTTCACCGCCATCTGTATAAACATGGAAATACCTACACAGTCATCTGTGTAGACCTGGAAATATCTACACCACTATCTGTATAAACATGGAAATAACTACACTGCCATCAGTATAAACATGTAAATATCTACACAGCCATCTCTATAAACATGGAAATATCTACACTGCTATCTGTATAAACATGGAAATAGCCACACCGCTATCTGTATAAACATGGAAATATCTACACAGACATGTGTAAAAATATGAAAATATCTACACAGTCATCTGTATAAGCATGGAAATATCTCCACCGCTATCTGTATAATCATGGAAATATCTTCACCACCATCTGAATAAAAATGGAAATAACTACACAGTCATCTGTATAAATATGGAAATATGTACACCACTATCTGCATAAACATGGAAATATCTGCACCGCCATCTGCATAAACATGGAAATATCTTCAACGCCATCTGTATAAACATGGAAATATCTCCAACGCTATCTGTATAAACATGGATATAGCCACACAGCTATCTGTATAAACATGGAAATATCTACACCGCTATCTCTATAAACATGGAAATATCTCCACCGCTATCTGTATAAACCTGGAAATATCTCCACCGCTATCTGTATAAACATGGAAATAGTGACACCGCTATCTGTATAAATAAGGAAATATTTACACCGCTATCTCTATAAACATGGAAATGTCTACACCGCTATCTGTATAAACATGGTAATATCTACACCTCCATCTGTATAAACATGGAAATATCTACACTGCCGTCTGTATACACAGGGAAATAACTACACAGCCATCTGTATAAACATGGAAATATCTACACTGCTATCTCTATAAACATGGAAATACCTACACCGCAATCTGTATAAACATGGAAATATCTACACCACTATCTGTCTAAACATGGAAATATCTACACTGCCATCTGTATAAATATGTAAATATCTACACAGCCATCTCTATAAACATGGAAATATCTACACCGCTATCTGTATAAACATGGAAATAGCCACACAGCTATCTGTATAAACATGGAAATATATACACTGCTATCTCTATAGACATGGAAATATCTCCACCGATATCTGTATAAACATGGAAATAACCCCACCGCTATCTGTATAAACATGGAAATATCTCCAACGCTATCTGTATAAACATGGAAATATCTCTACCGCTATCTCTATAAACATGGAAATATCTCCACCGCTATCTGTATACACATGGAAATAGTGACACCGCTATCTGTATAAATATGGAAATATCTACACTGCTATCTCTATAATCATGGAAATGTCTACACCGCTATCTGTATAAACATGGAAATATCTACATGGCTGTCTCTATAAACGTGGAAATATCTTCACCGCCATCTGTATAGACATGGAAATAACGACACAGTCTTCTGTATAAACCTGGAAATATCTTCACCACTATCTGTATAAACATGAAAATATCTACACTGCCATCTGTATAAACATGTAAATATCTACACAGCCATCTCTATAAACATGGAAATGTCTACACCGCTATCTGTATTAACATGGAAATAGCCACATCGCTATCTGTATAAACATGGAAATATCTACACCGCCATCTGTAAAAACATGGAAATATCTACACAGTCATCTGTGTAAACATGGAGATATCTACACATCCATGTGTATAAACATGGAAATATCTACACTGCCATCTGTATACACATGGAAATATCCACACAGCCATCTGTAGAAACATGGAAATATCTACACCGCTATCTCTATAAACATTGAAATACCTACACCGCAATTTGTATAAACATGGAAATATCTACACCATTATCTGTCTAAACATGGAAATATCTACACTGCCATCTGTATAAATATGTAAATATCTGCACAGCCATCTCTATAAACATGGAAAAAACTACACCGCTATCTGTATAAACATGGAAATAGCCACACCTCTATCTGTATAAACATGGAAATATCTACACCGCTATCTCTATAAACATGGAAACATCTCCACCGGTATCTGTATAAACATGGAAATACCTCCACCGCTATCTGTATAAACATGGAAATAGTGACACCGCTATCTGTATAAATATGGAAATATCTACACCGCTATCTCTATAAACGTGGAAATGTCTACACCGCTATCTGCATAAACATGGAAATATCTACATGGCTGTCTCTATAAACATGGAAATATCTTCACCGCCATGTGCTTAAACATGGAAATATCTACACAGTCATCTGTATAAACCTGGAAATATCTACACCACTATCTGTATAAACATGAAAATATCTACACTGCCATCTGTATAAACATGTAAATATCTACACAGCCATCTCTACAAACATGGAAATATCTACACCGCTATCTGTATGAACATGGAAATATACACACCGCTATCTGTATGAACATGGAAATAGCCACACCGCTATCTGTATAAACATGGAAATAACTACACCGCCATCTGTAAAAACATGGAAATATCTACACAGTCATCTGTATACACATGGAAATATCTACACCTCCGTCTGTATAAACATGGAAATATCTACACTGCCATCTGTATACACATGGAAATATCCACACAGCCATCTGTATAAACATGGAAATATCTACACCGCTATCTCTATAAACATGGAAATACCTACACCGCAATCTGTATAAACATGGAAATATCTGCACCATTATCTGTCTAAACATGGAAATATCTACACTGCCATCTGTATAAATATGTAAATATCTACACAGCCATCTCTATAAACATGGAAATATCTAGACCGCTATCTGTATAAACATGGAAATAGCCACACAGATATCTGTATAAACATGGAAATATATACACTGCTATCTCTATAAACATGGAAATATCTCCACCGCTATCTGCATAAACATGGAAATATCTCCAACGCTATCTGTATAAACATGGAAATAGCCACACAGCTATCGGTATAAACATGGAAATAACTACACCGCTATCTCTATAAACATGGAAATATCTCCACCGCTATCTGTATAAACATGGAAATAGCCACACCGCTATCTGTATAAACATGGAAATATCTACACAGTCATCTGTATAAACATGGAATTATCTACACCTCCATCTGTATAAACATGGAAATATCTCCACTGCCATCTGTATACACATGGAAATACCTACACAGCCATCTGTATAAACATGGAAATATCTACACCGCTGTCTCTATAATCACGGAAATACCTACACCGCAATCTGTATAATCATGGAAATATGTACACCATTATCTGTCTAAACACGGAAATATCTGCACTTCCATCTGTATAAATATGTAAATATCTACACAGCCATCTCTATAAACATGGAAATATCTACACCGCTATCTGTATAAGCATGGAAATAGCCACAGAGCTATCTGTATATACATGGAAATATATACACTGCTATCTCTATAAACATGGAAATATCTCCACCGCTATCTGTTTAAACATGGAAATATCTTCTCCGCTATCTGTATAAACATGGGAATATCTCCAACGCTATCTGTATGAACATGGAAATCGACACAAAGCTATCTGTATAAACATGGAAATAGTAACACCACTATCTGTATAAATATGGAAATACCTACACCGCTATCTCTATAAACATGGAAATGTCTACACCGCTATCTGTATAAACATGGAAATATCTACATGGCTGTCTCTATAAACACGGAAATATCTTCACCGCCATCTGTATAAACATGGAAATAACCACAAAGTCATCTGTATAAACCTGGAAATATCTACACCACTATCTGTATAAACATGAAAATATCTACACTGCATCTGTATAAACATGTAAATATCTACACAGCCATCTCTATAAACATGGAAATATCTACACCGTTATCTGTATGAACATGGAAATAGCCACACCGCTCTCTGTATAAACATTGGAATATCTACACCGACATCTGTAAAAACATGGAAATATCTACACAGTCATCTGTATACACATGGAAATATCTACACCTCCATCTGTATAAACATGGAAATATCTACACTGCCATCTGTATACACGTGGAAACATCTACACAGCCATCTGTATAAACATGGAAATATCTACACCGCTATCTGTATAAACATGGAAATACCTACACCGCAATCTGTATAAACATGGAAATATCTACACCATTATCTGTTTAAAAATGGAGATATCTACACTGCCATCTGTATAAATATGTAAATATCTACACAGCCATCTCTATAAACATGGAAATATCTACACCGTTATCTGTATAAACATGGAAATATCTACATGGCTATCTCAATAAACATGGAAATATCTACACCGCCATCTGTATAAACATTGAAATACCTACACAGTCATCTGTGTAGACCTGGAAATATCTACACCACTATCTGTATAAACATGGAAATATCTACACTGCCATCAGTATAAACATGTAAATATCTACACAGCCATCTCTATAAACATGGAAATATCTACACTGCTATCTGTATAAACATGGAAATAGCCACACCGCTATCTGTATAAACATGGAAATATCTACACAGACATGTGTAAAAATATGAAAATATCTACACAGTCATCTGTATAAGCATGGAAATATCTCCACCGCTATCTGTATAATCATGGAAATATCTTCACCACCATCTGTATAAAAATGGAAATAACTACACAGTCATCTGTATAAATATGGAAATATGTACACCACTATCTGCATAAACATGGAAATATCTGCACCGCCATCTGCATAAACATGGAAATATCTTCACCGCCATCTGTATAAACATGGAAATATCTCCAACGCTATCTGTATAAACATGGATATAGCCACACAGCTATCTGTATAAACATGGAAATATCTACACCGCTATCTCTATAAACATGGAAATATCTCCACCGCTATCTGTATAAACCTGGAAATATCTCCACCGCTATCTGTATAAACATGGAAATAGTGACACCGCTATCTGTATAAATAAGGAAATATTTACACCGCTATCTCTATAAACATGGAAATGTCTACACCGCTATCTGTATAAACATGGTAATATCTACACCTCCATCTGTATAAACATGGAAATATCTACACTGCCGTCTGTATACACAGGGAAATAACTACACAGCCATCTGTATAAACATGGAAATATCTACACTGCTATCTCTATAAACATGGAAATACCTACACCGCAATCTGTATAAACATGGAAATATCTACACCACTATCTGTCTAAACATGGAAATATCTACACTGCCATCTGTATAAATATGTAAATATCTACACAGCCATCTCTATAAACATGGAAATATCTACACCGCTATCTGTATAAACATGGAAATAGCCACACAGCTATCTGTATAAACATGGAAATATATACACTGCTATCTCTATAGACATGGAAATATCTCCACCGATATCTGTATAAACATGGAAATAACCCCACCGCTATCTGTATAAACATGGAAATATCTCCAACGCTATCTGTATAAACATGGAAATATCTCTACCGCTATCTCTATAAACATGGAAATATCTCCACCGCTATCTGTATACACATGGAAATAGTGACACCGCTATCTGTATAAATATGGAAATATCTACACTGCTATCTCTATAATCATGGAAATGTCTACACCGCTATCTGTATAAACATGGTAATATCTACACCTCCATCTGTATAAACATGGAAATATCTACACTGCCGTCTGTATACACAGGGAAATAACTACACAGCCATCTGTATAAACATGGAAATATCTACACTGCTATCTCTATAAACATGGAAATACCTACACCGCAATCTGTATAAACATGGAAATATCTACACCACTATCTGTCTAAACATGGAAATATCTACACTGCCATCTGTATAAATATGTAAATATCTACAGAGCCATCTCTATAAACATGGAAATATCTACACCGCTATCTGTATAAACATGGAAATAGCCACACAGCTATCTGTATAAACATGGAAATATATACACTGCTATCTCTATAAACATGGAAATATCTCCACCGATATCTGTATAAACATGGAAATATCCCCACCGCTATCTGTATAAACATGGAAATATCTCCAACGCTATCTGTATAAACATGGAAATATCTCTACCGCTATCTGTATAAACATGGAAATATCTCCACCGCTATCAGTATAAACATGGAAATAGTGACACAGCCATCTGTATAAATATGGAAATATCTACACCGCTATCTCTATAAACATGGAAATGTCTACACCGCTATCTGTATAAACATGGAAATATCTGCATGGCTATCTCAATAAACATGGAAATATCTACACCGCCATCTGTATAAACATGGAAATACCTACACAGTCATCTGTGTAGACCTGGAAATATCTACACCACTATCTGTATAAACATGGAAATATCTACACTGCCATCAGCATAAACATGTAAATATCTACACAGCCATCTCTATAAACATGGAAATATCTACACTGCTATCTGTATAAACATGGAAATAGCCACACCGCTATCTGTATAAACATGGAAATATCTACACAGACATGTGTAAAAATATGAAAATATCTACACAGTCATCTGTATAAGCATGGAAATATCTCCACCGCTATCTGTATAATCATGGAAATATCTTCACCACCATCTGTATAAAAATGGAAATAACTACACAGTCATCTGTATAAATATGGAAATATGTACACCACTATCTGCATAAACATGGAAATATCTGCAACGCCATCTGCATAAACATGGAAATATCTTCAACGCCATCTGTATAAACATGGAAATATCTCCAACGCTATCTGTATAAACATGGATATAGCCACACAGCTATCTGTATAAACATGGAAATATCTACATCGCTATCTCTATAAACATGGAAATATCTCCACCGCTATCTGTATAAACCTGGAAATATCTCCACCGCTATCTGTATAAACATGGAAATAGTGACACCGCTATCTGTATAAATAAGGAAATATTTACACCACTATCTCTATAAACATGGAAATGTCTACACCGCTATCTGTATAAACATGGTAATATCTACACCTCCATCTGTATAAACATGGAAATATCTACACTGCCGTCTGTATACACAGGGAAATAACTACACAGCCATCTGTATAAACATGGAAATATCTACACTGCTATCTCTATAAACATGGAAATACCTACACCGCAATCTGTATAAACATGGAAATATCTACACCACTATCTGTCTAAACATGGAAATATCTACACTGCCATCTGTATAAATATGTAAATATCTACAGAGCCATCTCTATAAACATGGAAATATCTACACCGCTATCTGTATAAACATGGAAATAGCCACACAGCTATCTGTATAAACATGGAAATATATACACTGCTATCTCTATAAACATGGAAATATCTCCACCGATATCTGTATAAACATGGAAATAACCCCACCGCTATCTGTATAAACATGGAAATATCTCCAACGCTATCTGTATAAACATGGAAATATCTCTAACGCTATCTGTATAAACATGGAAATATCTCCACCGCTATCAGTATAAACATGGAAATAGTGACACAGCCATCTGTATAAATATGGAAATATCTACACCGCTATCTCTATAAACATGGAAATGTCTACACCGCTATCTGTATAAACATGGAAATATCTACATGGCTATCTCAATAAACATGGAAATATCTTCACCGCCATCTGTATAAACATGGAAATACCTACACAGTCATCTGTGTAGACCTGGAAATATCTACACCACTATCTGTATAAACATGGAAATAACTACACTGCCATCAGTATAAACATGTAAATATCTACACAGCCATCTCTATAAACATGGAAATATCTACACTGCTATCTGTATAAACATGGAAATAGCCACACCGCTATCTGTATAAACATGGAAATATCTACACAGACATGTGTAAAAATATGAAAATATCTACACAGTCATCTGTATAAGCATGGAAATATCTCCACCGCTATCTGTATAATCATGGAAATATCTTCACCACCATCTGAATAAAAATGGAAATAACTACACAGTCATCTGTATAAATATGGAAATATGTACACCACTATCTGCATAAACATGGAAATATCTGCACCGCCATCTGCATAAACATGGAAATATCTTCAACGCCATCTGTATAAACATGGAAATATCTCCAACGCTATCTGTATAAACATGGATATAGCCACACAGCTATCTGTATAAACATGGAAATATCTACACCGCTATCTCTATAAACATGGAAATATCTCCACCGCTATCTGTATAAACCTGGAAATATCTCCACCGCTATCTGTATAAACATGGAAATAGTGACACCGCTATCTGTATAAATAAGGAAATATTTACACCGCTATCTCTATAAACATGGAAATGTCTACACCGCTATCTGTATAAACATGGTAATATCTACACCTCCATCTGTATAAACATGGAAATATCTACACTGCCGTCTGTATACACAGGGAAATAACTACACAGCCATCTGTATAAACATGGAAATATCTACACTGCTATCTCTATAAACATGGAAATACCTACACCGCAATCTGTATAAACATGGAAATATCTACACCACTATCTGTCTAAACATGGAAATATCTACACTGCCATCTGTATAAATATGTAAATATCTACACAGCCATCTCTATAAACATGGAAATATCTACACCGCTATCTGTATAAACATGGAAATAGCCACACAGCTATCTGTATAAACATGGAAATATATACACTGCTATCTCTATAGACATGGAAATATCTCCACCGATATCTGTATAAACATGGAAATAACCCCACCGCTATCTGTATAAACATGGAAATATCTCCAACGCTATCTGTATAAACATGGAAATATCTCTACCGCTATCTCTATAAACATGGAAATATCTCCACCGCTATCTGTATACACATGGAAATAGTGACACCGCTATCTGTATAAATATGGAAATATCTACACTGCTATCTCTATAATCATGGAAATGTCTACACCGCTATCTGTATAAACATGGAAATATCTACATGGCTGTCTCTATAAACGTGGAAATATCTTCACCGCCATCTGTATAGACATGGAAATAACGACACAGTCTTCTGTATAAACCTGGAAATATCTTCACCACTATCTGTATAAACATGAAAATATCTACACTGCCATCTGTATAAACATGTAAATATCTACACAGCCATCTCTATAAACATGGAAATGTCTACACCGCTATCTGTATTAACATGGAAATAGCCACATCGCTATCTGTATAAACATGGAAATATCTACACCGCCATCTGTAAAAACATGGAAATATCTACACAGTCATCTGTGTAAACATGGAGATATCTACACATCCATGTGTATAAACATGGAAATATCTACACTGCCATCTGTATACACATGGAAATATCCACACAGCCATCTGTAGAAACATGGAAATATCTACACCGCTATCTCTATAAACATTGAAATACCTACACCGCAATTTGTATAAACATGGAAATATCTACACCATTATCTGTCTAAACATGGAAATATCTACACTGCCATCTGTATAAATATGTAAATATCTGCACAGCCATCTCTATAAACATGGAAAAAACTACACCGCTATCTGTATAAACATGGAAATAGCCACACCTCTATCTGTATAAACATGGAAATATCTACACCGCTATCTCTATAAACATGGAAACATCTCCACCGGTATCTGTATAAACATGGAAATACCTCCACCGCTATCTGTATAAACATGGAAATAGTGACACCGCTATCTGTATAAATATGGAAATATCTACACCGCTATCTCTATAAACGTGGAAATGTCTACACCGCTATCTGCATAAACATGGAAATATCTACATGGCTGTCTCTATAAACATGGAAATATCTTCACCGCCATGTGCTTAAACATGGAAATATCTACACAGTCATCTGTATAAACCTGGAAATATCTACACCACTATCTGTATAAACATGAAAATATCTACACTGCCATCTGTATAAACATGTAAATATCTACACAGCCATCTCTACAAACATGGAAATATCTACACCGCTATCTGTATGAACATGGAAATATACACACCGCTATCTGTATGAACATGGAAATAGCCACACCGCTATCTGTATAAACATGGAAATAACTACACCGCCATCTGTAAAAACATGGAAATATCTACACAGTCATCTGTATACACATGGAAATATCTACACCTCCGTCTGTATAAACATGGAAATATCTACACTGCCATCTGTATACACATGGAAATATCCACACAGCCATCTGTATAAACATGGAAATATCTACACCGCTATCTCTATAAACATGGAAATACCTACACCGCAATCTGTATAAACATGGAAATATCTGCACCATTATCTGTCTAAACATGGAAATATCTACACTGCCATCTGTATAAATATGTAAATATCTACACAGCCATCTCTATAAACATGGAAATATCTAGACCGCTATCTGTATAAACATGGAAATAGCCACACAGATATCTGTATAAACATGGAAATATATACACTGCTATCTCTATAAACATGGAAATATCTCCACCGCTATCTGCATAAACATGGAAATATCTCCAACGCTATCTGTATAAACATGGAAATAGCCACACAGCTATCGGTATAAACATGGAAATAACTACACCGCTATCTCTATAAACATGGAAATATCTCCACCGCTATCTGTATAAACATGGAAATAGCCACACCGCTATCTGTATAAACATGGAAATATCTACACAGTCATCTGTATAAACATGGAATTATCTACACCTCCATCTGTATAAACATGGAAATATCTCCACTGCCATCTGTATACACATGGAAATACCTACACAGCCATCTGTATAAACATGGAAATATCTACACCGCTGTCTCTATAATCACGGAAATACCTACACCGCAATCTGTATAATCATGGAAATATGTACACCATTATCTGTCTAAACACGGAAATATCTGCACTTCCATCTGTATAAATATGTAAATATCTACACAGCCATCTCTATAAACATGGAAATATCTACACCGCTATCTGTATAAGCATGGAAATAGCCACAGAGCTATCTGTATATACATGGAAATATATACACTGCTATCTCTATAAACATGGAAATATCTCCACCGCTATCTGTTTAAACATGGAAATATCTTCTCCGCTATCTGTATAAACATGGGAATATCTCCAACGCTATCTGTATGAACATGGAAATCGACACAAAGCTATCTGTATAAACATGGAAATAGTAACACCACTATCTGTATAAATATGGAAATACCTACACCGCTATCTCTATAAACATGGAAATGTCTACACCGCTATCTGTATAAACATGGAAATATCTACATGGCTGTCTCTATAAACACGGAAATATCTTCACCGCCATCTGTATAAACATGGAAATAACCACAAAGTCATCTGTATAAACCTGGAAATATCTACACCACTATCTGTATAAACATGAAAATATCTACACTGCATCTGTATAAACATGTAAATATCTACACAGCCATCTCTATAAACATGGAAATATCTACACCGTTATCTGTATGAACATGGAAATAGCCACACCGCTCTCTGTATAAACATTGGAATATCTACACCGACATCTGTAAAAACATGGAAATATCTACACAGTCATCTGTATACACATGGAAATATCTACACCTCCATCTGTATAAACATGGAAATATCTACACTGCCATCTGTATACACGTGGAAACATCTACACAGCCATCTGTATAAACATGGAAATATCTACACCGCTATCTGTATAAACATGGAAATACCTACACCGCAATCTGTATAAACATGGAAATATCTACACCATTATCTGTTTAAAAATGGAGATATCTACACTGCCATCTGTATAAATATGTAAATATCTACACAGCCATCTCTATAAACATGGAAATATCTACACCGTTATCTGTATAAACATGGAAATATCTACATGGCTATCTCAATAAACATGGAAATATCTACACCGCCATCTGTATAAACATTGAAATACCTACACAGTCATCTGTGTAGACCTGGAAATATCTACACCACTATCTGTATAAACATGGAAATATCTACACTGCCATCAGTATAAACATGTAAATATCTACACAGCCATCTCTATAAACATGGAAATATCTACACTGCTATCTGTATAAACATGGAAATAGCCACACCGCTATCTGTATAAACATGGAAATATCTACACAGACATGTGTAAAAATATGAAAATATCTACACAGTCATCTGTATAAGCATGGAAATATCTCCACCGCTATCTGTATAATCATGGAAATATCTTCACCACCATCTGTATAAAAATGGAAATAACTACACAGTCATCTGTATAAATATGGAAATATGTACACCACTATCTGCATAAACATGGAAATATCTGCACCGCCATCTGCATAAACATGGAAATATCTTCACCGCCATCTGTATAAACATGGAAATATCTCCAACGCTATCTGTATAAACATGGATATAGCCACACAGCTATCTGTATAAACATGGAAATATCTACACCGCTATCTCTATAAACATGGAAATATCTCCACCGCTATCTGTATAAACCTGGAAATATCTCCACCGCTATCTGTATAAACATGGAAATAGTGACACCGCTATCTGTATAAATAAGGAAATATTTACACCGCTATCTCTATAAACATGGAAATGTCTACACCGCTATCTGTATAAACATGGTAATATCTACACCTCCATCTGTATAAACATGGAAATATCTACACTGCCGTCTGTATACACAGGGAAATAACTACACAGCCATCTGTATAAACATGGAAATATCTACACTGCTATCTCTATAAACATGGAAATACCTACACCGCAATCTGTATAAACATGGAAATATCTACACCACTATCTGTCTAAACATGGAAATATCTACACTGCCATCTGTATAAATATGTAAATATCTACACAGCCATCTCTATAAACATGGAAATATCTACACCGCTATCTGTATAAACATGGAAATAGCCACACAGCTATCTGTATAAACATGGAAATATATACACTGCTATCTCTATAGACATGGAAATATCTCCACCGATATCTGTATAAACATGGAAATAACCCCACCGCTATCTGTATAAACATGGAAATATCTCCAACGCTATCTGTATAAACATGGAAATATCTCTACCGCTATCTCTATAAACATGGAAATATCTCCACCGCTATCTGTATACACATGGAAATAGTGACACCGCTATCTGTATAAATATGGAAATATCTACACTGCTATCTCTATAATCATGGAAATGTCTACACCGCTATCTGTATAAACATGGAAATATCTACATGGCTGTCTCTATAAACGTGGAAATATCTTCACCGCCATCTGTATAGACATGGAAATAACGACACAGTCTTCTGTATAAACCTGGAAATATCTTCACCACTATCTGTATAAACATGAAAATATCTACACTGCCATCTGTATAAACATGTAAATATCTACACAGCCATCTCTATAAACATGGAAATGTCTACACCGCTATCTGTATTAACATGGAAATAGCCACATCGCTATCTGTATAAACATGGAAATATCTACACCGCCATCTGTAAAAACATGGAAATATCTACACAGTCATCTGTGTAAACATGGAGATATCTACACATCCATGTGTATAAACATGGAAATATCTACACTGCCATCTGTATACACATGGAAATATCCACACAGCCATCTGTAGAAACATGGAAATATCTACACCGCTATCTCTATAAACATGGAAATACCTACACCGCAATTTGTATAAACATGGAAATATCTACACCATTATCTGTCTAAACATGGAAATATCTACACTGCCATCTGTATAAATATGTAAATATCTGCACAGCCATCTCTATAAACATGGAAAAAACTACACCGCTATCTGTATAAACATGGAAATAGCCACACCTCTATCTGTATAAACATGGAAATATCTACACAGCTATCTCTATAAACATGGAAACATCTCCACCGGTATCTGTATAAACATGGAAATACCTCCACCGCTATCTGTATAAACATGGAAATAGTGACACCGCTATCTGTATAAATATGGAAATATCTACACCGCTATCTCTATAAACGTGGAAATGTCTACACCGCTATCTGCATAAACATGGAAATATCTACATGGCTGTCTCTATAAACATGGAAATATCTTCACCGCCATGTGCTTAAACATGGAAATATCTACACAGTCATCTGTATAAACCTGGAAATATCTACACCACTATCTGTATAAACATGAAAATATCTACACTGCCATCTGTATAAACATGTAAATATCTACACAGCCATCTCTACAAACATGGAAATATCTACACCGCTATCTGTATGAACATGGAAATATACACACCGCTATCTGTATGAACATGGAAATAGCCACACCGCTATCTGTATAAACATGGAAATAACTACACCGCCATCTGTAAAAACATGGAAATATCTACACAGTCATCTGTATACACATGGAAATATCTACACCTCCGTCTGTATAAACATGGAAATATCTACACTGCCATCTGTATACACATGGAAATATCCACACAGCCATCTGTATAAACATGGAAATATCTACACCGCTATCTCTATAAACATGGAAATACCTACACCGCAATCTGTATAAACATGGAAATATCTGCACCATTATCTGTCTAAACATGGAAATATCTACACTGCCATCTGTATAAATATGTAAATATCTACACAGCCATCTCTATAAACATGGAAATATCTAGACCGCTATCTGTATAAACATGGAAATAGCCACACAGATATCTGTATAAACATGGAAATATATACACTGCTATCTCTATAAACATGGAAATATCTCCACCGCTATCTGCATAAACATGGAAATATCTCCAACGCTATCTGTATAAACATGGAAATAGCCACACAGCTATCGGTATAAACATGGAAATAACTACACCGCTATCTCTATAAACATGGAAATATCTCCACCGCTATCTGTATAAACATGGAAATAGCCACACCGCTATCTGTATAAACATGGAAATATCTACACAGTCATCTGTATAAACATGGAATTATCTACACCTCCATCTGTATAAACATGGAAATATCTCCACTGCCATCTGTATACACATGGAAATACCTACACAGCCATCTGTATAAACATGGAAATATCTACACCGCTGTCTCTATAATCACGGAAATACCTACACCGCAATCTGTATAATCATGGAAATATGTACACCATTATCTGTCTAAACACGGAAATATCTGCACTTCCATCTGTATAAATATGTAAATATCTACACAGCCATCTCTATAAACATGGAAATCTCTACACCGCTATCTGTATAAGCATGGAAATAGCCACAGAGCTATCTGTATATACATGGAAATATATACACTGCTATCTCTATAAACATGGAAATATCTCCACCGCTATCTGTTTAAACATGGAAATATCTTCTCCGCTATCTGTATAAACATGGGAATATCTCCAACGCTATCTGTATGAACATGGAAATCGACACAAAGCTATCTGTATAAACATGGAAATAGTAACACCACTATCTGTATAAATATGGAAATACCTACACCGCTATCTCTATAAACATGGAAATGTCTACACCGCTATCTGTATAAACATGGAAATATCTACATGGCTGTCTCTATAAACACGGAAATATCTTCACCGCCATCTGTATAAACATGGAAATAACCACAAAGTCATCTGTATAAACCTGGAAATATCTACACCACTATCTGTATAAACATGAAAATATCTACACTGCATCTGTATAAACATGTAAATATCTACACAGCCATCTCTATAAACATGGAAATATCTACACCGTTATCTGTATGAACATGGAAATAGCCACACCGCTCTCTGTATAAACATTGGAATATCTACACCGACATCTGTAAAAACATGGAAATATCTACACAGTCATCTGTATACACATGGAAATATCTACACCTCCATCTGTATAAACATGGAAATATCTACACTGCCATCTGTATACACGTGGAAACATCTACACAGCCATCTGTATAAACATGGAAATATCTACACCGCTATCTGTATAAACATGGAAATACCTACACCGCAATCTGTATAAACATGGAAATATCTACACCATTATCTGTTTAAAAATGGAGATATCTACACTGCCATCTGTATAAATATGTAAATATCTACACAGCCATCTCTATAAACATGGAAATATCTACACCGTTATCTGTATAAACATGGAAATATCTACATGGCTATCTCAATAAACATGGAAATATCTACACCGCCATCTGTATAAACATTGAAATACCTACACAGTCATCTGTGTAGACCTGGAAATATCTACACCACTATCTGTATAAACATGGAAATATCTACACTGCCATCAGTATAAACATGTAAATATCTACACAGCCATCTCTATAAACATGGAAATATCTACACTGCTATCTGTATAAACATGGAAATAGCCACACCGCTATCTGTATAAACATGGAAATATCTACACAGACATGTGTAAAAATATGAAAATATCTACACAGTCATCTGTATAAGCATGGAAATATCTCCACCGCTATCTGTATAATCATGGAAATATCTTCACCACCATCTGTATAAAAATGGAAATAACTACACAGTCATCTGTATAAATATGGAAATATGTACACCACTATCTGCATAAACATGGAAATATCTGCACCGCCATCTGCATAAACATGGAAATATCTTCACCGCCATCTGTATAAACATGGAAATATCTCCAACGCTATCTGTATAAACATGGATATAGCCACACAGCTATCTGTATAAACATGGAAATATCTACACCGCTATCTCTATAAACATGGAAATATCTCCACCGCTATCTGTATAAACCTGGAAATATCTCCACCGCTATCTGTATAAACATGGAAATAGTGACACCGCTGTCTGTATAAATAAGGAAATATTTACACCGCTATCTCTATAAACATGGAAATGTCTACACCGCTATCTGTATAAACATGGTAATATCTACACCTCCATCTGTATAAACATGGAAATATCTACACTGCCGTCTGTATACACAGGGAAATAACTACACAGCCATCTGTATAAACATGGAAATATCTACACTGCTATCTCTATAAACATGGAAATACCTACACCGCAATCTGTATAAACATGGAAATATCTACACCACTATCTGTCTAAACATGGAAATATCTACACTGCCATCTGTATAAATATGTAAATATCTACAGAGCCATCTCTATAAACATGGAAATATCTACACCGCTATCTGTATAAACATGGAAATAGCCACACAGCTATCTGTATAAACATGGAAATATATACACTGCTATCTCTATAGACATGGAAATATCTCCACCGATATCTGTATAAACATGGAAATAACCCCACCGCTATCTGTATAAACATGGAAATATCTCCAACGCTATCTGTATAAACATGGAAATATCTCTACCGCTATCTCTATAAACATGGAAATATCTCCACAGCTATCTGTATACACATGGAAATAGTGACACCGCTATCTGTATAAATATGGAAATATCTACACTGCTATCTCTATAATCATGGAAATGTCTACACCGCTATCTGTATAAACATGGAAATATCTACATGGCTGTCTCTATAAACGTGGAAATATCTTCACCGCCATCTGTATAGACATGGAAATAACGACACAGTTTTCTGTATAAACCTGGAAATATCTTCACCACTATCTGTATAAACATGAAAATATCTACACTGCCATCTGTATAAACATGTAAATATCTACACAGCCATCTCTATAAACATGGAAATGTCTACACCGCTATCTGTATTAACATGGAAGTAGCCACATCGCTATCTGTATAAACATGGAAATATCTACACCGCCATCTGTAAAAACATGGAAATATCTACACAGTCATCTGTGTAAACATGGAGATATCTACACATCCATGTGTATAAACATGGAAATATCTACACTGCCATCTGTATACACATGGAAATATCCACACAGCCATCTGTAGAAACATGGAAATATCTACACCGCTATCTCTATAAACATGGAAATACCTACACCGCAATTTGTATAAACATGGAAATATCTACACCATTATCTGTCTAAACATGGAAATATCTACACTGCCATCTGTATAAATATGTAAATATCTGCACAGCCATCTCTATAAACATGGAAATAACTACAACGCTATCTGTATAAACATGGAAATAGCCACACCTCTATCTGTATAAACATGGAAATATCTACACCGCTATCTCTATAAACATGGAAATATCTCCACCGGTATCTGTATAAACATGGAAATACCTCCACCGCTACCTGTATAAACATGGAAATAGTGACACCGCTATCTGTATAAATATGGAAATATCTACACCGCTATCTCTATAAACGTGGAAATGTCTACACCGCTATCTGCATAAACATGGAAATATCTACATGGCTGTCTCTGTAAACATGGAAATATCTTCACCGCCATGTGCATAAACATGGAAATATCTACACAGTCATCTGTATAAACCTGGAAATATCTACACCACTATCTGTATAAACATGAAAATATCTACACTGCCATCTGTATAAACATGTAAATATCTACACAGCCATCTCTACAAACATGGAAATATCTACACCGCTATCTGTATGAACATGGAAATATACACACCGCTATCTGTATGAACATGGAAATAGCCACACCGCTATCTGTATAAACATGGAAATAACTACACCGCCATCTGTAAAAACATGGAAATATCTACACAGTCATCTGTATACACATGGAAATATCTACACCTCCGTCTGTATAAACATGGAAATATCTACACTGCCATCTGTATACACATGGAAATATCCACACAGCCATCTGTATAAACATGGAAATATCTACACCGCTATCTCTATAAACATGGAAATACCTACACCGCAATCTGTATAAACATGGAAATATCTGCACCATTATCTGTCTAAACATGGAAATATCTACACTGCCATCTGTATAAATATGTAAATATCTACACAGCCATCTCTATAAACATGGAAATATCTAGACCGCTATCTGTATAAACATGGAAATAGCCACACAGATATCTGTATAAACATGGAAATATATACACTGCTATCTCTATAAACATGGAAATATCTCCACCGCTATCTGCATAAACATGGAAATATCTCCAACGCTATCTGTATAAACACGGAAATAGCCACACAGCTATCGGTATAAACATGGAAATAACTACACCGCTATCTCTATAAACATGGAAATATCTCCACCGCTATCTGTATAAACATGGAAATAGCCACACCGCTATCTGTATAAACATGGAAATATCTACACAGTCATCTGTATAAACATGGAATTATCTACACCTCCATCTGTATAAACATGGAAATATCTCCACTGCCATCTGTATACACATGGAAATACCTACACAGCCATCTGTATAAACATGGAAATATCTACACCGCTGTCTCTATAAACACGGAAATACCTACACCGCAATCTGTATAATCATGGAAATATCTACACCATTATCTGTCTAAACACGGAAATATCTGCACTTCCATCTGTATAAATATGTAAATATCTACACAGCCATCTCTATAAACATGGAAATATCTACACCGCTATCTGTATAAGCATGGAAATAGCCACAGAGCTATCTGTATATACATGGAAATATATACACTGCTATCTCTATAAACATGGAAATATCTCCACCGCTATCTGTTTAAACATGGAAATATCTTCTCCGCTATCTGTATAAACATGGGAATATCTCCAACGCTATCTGTATGAACATGGAAATCGACACAAAGCTATCTGTATAAACATGGAAATAGTAACACCACTATCTGTATAAATATGGAAATACCTACACCGCTATCTCTATAAACATGGAAATGTCTACACCGCTATCTGTATAAACATGGAAATATCTACATGGCTGTCTCTATAAACACGGAAATATCTTCACCGCCATCTGTATAAACATGGAAATAACCACAAAGTCATCTGTATAAACCTGGAAATATCTACACCACTATCTGTATAAACATGAAAATATCTACACTGCATCTGTATAAACATGTAAATATCAACACAGCCATCTCTATAAACATGGAAATATCTACACCGTTATCTGTATGAACATGGAAATAGCCACACCGCTCTCTGTATAAACATTGGAATATCTACACCGACATCTGCAAAAACATGGAAATATCTACACAGTCATCTGTATACACATGGAAATATCTACACCTCCATCTGTATAAACATGGAAATATCTACAATGCCATCTGTATACACGTGGAAATATCTACACAGCCATCTGTATAAACATGGAAATATCTACACCGCTATCTGTATAAACATGGAAATACCTACACCGCAATCTGTATAAACATGGAAATATCTACACCATTATCTGTTTAAAAATGGAAATATCTACACTGCCATCTGTATAAATATGTAAATATCTACACAGCCATCTCTATAAACATGGAAATATCTACACCGCTATCTGTATAAACATGGAAATAGCCACACAGATATCTGTATAAACATGGAAATATACACACTGCTATCTCTATAAACATGGAAATATATCCACCGCAAACTGTATAAACATCTAAATATCTCCACCGCTATCTGTATAAACATGGAAATATCTACACCGACATGTGTAAAAATATGAAAATATCTACACAGTCATCTGTATAAACATGGAAATACCTCCACCGCTATCTGTATAAACATGGAAATATCTACACCGCCATCTGTAAAAACATGGAAATATCTACATAGTCATCTGCATAAACTTGGAAATATCTACACCTCCATCTTTATAAACATGGAAATATCTATACTGCCATCTGTATACACATGGAAATATCTACACAGCCATCTGTATAAACATGGAAATATCTTCACCATTATCTGTCTAAACATGGAAATATCTAAACTGCCATTTATATAAATATGTAAATATCTACACAGCCATCTCTATAAACATGGAAATATCTACACCGCTATCTGTTTAAACAGGGAAATAGCCACACAGCTATTTGTATAAACATGGAATTATACACAATGCTATCTCTATAAACATGGAAATATCTCCACCGCTATCTGTATAAACATGGAAATATCTCCACCGCCGTCTGTATAAACATGTAAATATCTACACATCCATCTCTATAAACATGGAAATATCTACGCCGCTATCTGTATAAACATGGAAATAGCCACAGCGCTATCTGTATAAACATGGAAATATCTACACCGCCATCTGTATAAACATGGAAATATCTACACAGCCATCTCTATAAACATGGAAATATCTACACTGCTATCTGTATAAACACGGAAATCTCTACACCGACATGTGTAAAAATATGAAAATATCTACACAGTCATCTGTATAAACATGGAAATATCTCCACCACTATCTGTATAAGCATGGAAATATCTACACCGCCATCTGTATATAAATGGAAATAACTAGACAGTCATCTGTATAAATATGGAAATATGCACACCGCTATCTGTATAAACATGGAAATATCTGCCCGCCATCTGCATAAACATGGAAATATCTACACCACCTTCTGTATAAACATGGAAATATCTACACCGCTATCTCTTTAAATATGGAAATACCTACACCGCAATCTGTATAAACATGGAAATATCTACACCATTATCTGTCTAAACATGGAAATATCTACACTGCCATCTGTATAAATATGTAAATATCTACACAGCCATCTCTATAAACATGGAAATATCTACACCGCTATCTGTATAAACATGGAAATAGCTACACAGCTATCTGTATAAACATGGAAATAACTACGCCGCTATCTCTATATACATGGAAATATCACCACCGCTATCTGTATAAACATGGAAATATCTCCACCGCTATCTGTAGAAACATGGAAATATCTCCACCGCTATCAGTATAAACATGGAAATAGTGACACAGCCATCTGTATAAATATGGAAATATCTACACCGCTATCTCTATAAACATGGAAATGTCTACACCGCTATCTGTATAAACATGGAAATATCTACATGGCTATCTCAATAAACATGGAAATATCTACACCACCATCTGTATAAACATGTAAATATCTACACAGCCATCTCTATAAACATGGAAATATCTACACTGCTATCTGTATAAACATGGAAATAGCCACACCGCTATCTGTATAAACATGGAAATATCTACACAGACATGTGTAAAAATATGAAAATATCTACACAGTCATCTGTATAAGCATGGAAATATCTCCACCGCTATCTGTATAGTCATGGAAATATCTTCACCACCATCTGTATAAAAATGGAAATAACTACACAGTCATCTGTATAAATATGGAAATATGTACACCACTATCTGCATAAACATGGAAATATCTGCACCGCCATCTGCATAAACATGGAAATATCTTCACCGCCATCTGTATAAACATGGAAATATCTCCAACGCTATCTGTATAAACATGGATATAGCCACACAGCTATCTGTATAAACATGGAAATATCTACACCGCTATCTCTATAAACATGGAAATATCTCCACCGCTATCTGTATAAACCTGGAAATACCTCCACCGCTATCTGTATAAACATGGAAATAGTGACACCGCTATCTGTATAAATAAGGAAATATTTACACCGCTATCTCTATAAACATGGAAATGTCTACACCGCTATCTGTATAAACATGGTAATATCTACACCTCCATCTGTATAAACATGGAAATATCTACACTGCCGTCTGTATACACAGGGAAATAACTACACAGCCATCTGTATAAACATGGAAATATCTACACTGCTATCTCTATAAACATGGAAATACCTACACCGCAATCTGTATAAACATGGAAATATCTACACCACTATCTGTCTAAACATGGAAATATCTACACTGCCATCTGTATAAATATGTAAATATCTACAGAGCCATCTCTATAAACATGGAAATATCTACACCGCTATCTGTATAAACATGGAAATAGCCACACAGCTATCTGTATAAACATGGAAATATATACACTGCTATCTCTATAAACATGGAAATATCTCCACCGATATCTGTATAAACATGGAAATAACCACACCGCTATCTGTATAAACATGGAAATATCTCCAACGCTATCTGTATAAACATGGAAATATCTCTACCGCTATCTGTATAAACATGGAAATATCTCCACCGCTATCAGTATAAACATGGAAATAGTGACACAGCCATCTGTATAAATATGGAAATATCTACACCGCTATCTCTATAAACATGGAAATGTCTACACCGCTATCTGTATAAACATGGAAATATCTGCATGGCTATCTCAATAAACATGGAAATATCTACACCGCCATCTGTATAAACATGGAAATACCTACACAGTCATCTGTGTAGACCTGGAAATATCTACACCACTATCTGTATAAACATGGAAATATCTACACTGCCATCAGCATAAACATGTAAATATCTACACAGCCATCTCTATAAACATGGAAATATCTACACTGCTATCTGTATAAACATGGAAATAGCCACACCGCTATCTGTATAAACATGGAAATATCTACACAGACATGTGTAAAAATATGAAAATATCTACACAGTCATCTGTATAAGCATGGAAATATCTCCACCGCTATCTGTATAATCATGGAAATATCTTCACCACCATCTGTATAAAAATGGAAATAACTACACAGTCATCTGTATAAATATGGAAATATGTACACCACTATCTGCATAAACATGGAAATATCTGCACCGCCATCTGCATAAACATGGAAATATCTTCAACGCCATCTGTATAAACATGGAAATATCTCCAACGCTATCTGTATAAACATGGATATAGCCACACAGCTATCTGTATAAACATGGAAATATCTACATCGCTATCTCTATAAACATGGAAATATCTCCACCGCTATCTGTATAAACCTGGAAATATCTCCACCGCTATCTGTATAAACATGGAAATAGTGACACCGCTATCTGTATAAATAAGGAAATATTTACACCACTATCTCTATAAACATGGAAATGTCTACACCGCTATCTGTATAAACATGGTAATATCTACACCTCCATCTGTATAAACATGGAAATATCTACACTGCCGTCTGTATACACAGGGAAATAACTACACAGCCATCTGTAGAAACATGGAAATATCTACACTGCTATCTCTATAAACATGGAAATACCTACACCGCAATCTGTATAAACATGGAAATATCTACACCACTAACTGTCTAAACATGGAAATATCTACACTGCCATCTGTATAAATATGTAAATATCTACAGAGCCATCTCTATAAACATGGAAATATCTACACCGCTATCTGTATAAACATGGAAATAGCCACACAGCTATCTGTATAAACATGGAAATATATACACTGCTATCTCTATAAACATGGAAATATCTCCACCGATATCTGTATAAACATGGAAATAACCCCACCGCTATCTGTATAAACATGGAAATATCTCCAACGCTATCTGTATAAACATGGAAATATCTCTAACGCTATCTGTATAAACATGGAAATATCTCCACCGCTATCAGTATAAACATGGAAATAGTGACACAGCCATCTGTATAAATATGGAAATATCTACACCGCTATCTCTATAAACATGGAAATGTCTACACCGCTATCTGTATAAACATGGAAATATCTACATGGCTATCTCAATAAACATGGAAATATCTTCACCGCCATCTGTATAAACATGGAAATACCTACACAGTCATCTGTGTAGACCTGGAAATATCTACACCACTATCTGTATAAACATGGAAATAACTACACTGCCATCAGTATAAACATGTAAATATCTACACAGCCATCTCTATAAACATGGAAATATCTACACTGCTATCTGTATAAACATGGAAATAGCCACACCGCTATCTGTATAAACATGGAAATATCTACACAGACATGTGTAAAAATATGAAAATATCTACACAGTCATCTGTGTAAGCATGGAAATATCTCCACCGCTATCTGTATAATCATGGAAATATCTTCACCACCATCTGAATAAAAATGGAAATAACTACACAGTCATCTGTATAAATATGGAAATATGTACACCACTATCTGCATAAACATGGAAATATCTGCACCGCCATCTGCATAAACATGGAAATATCTTCAACGCCATCTGTATAAACATGGAAATATCTCCAACGCTATCTGTATAAACATGGATATAGCCACACAGCTATCTGTATAAACATGGAAATATCTACACCGCTATCTCTATAAACATGGAAATATCTCCACCGCTATCTGTATAAACCTGGAAATATCTCCACCGCTATCTGTATAAACATGGAAATAGTGACACCGCTATCTGTATAAATAAGGAAATATTTACACCGCTATCTCTATAAACATGGAAATGTCTACACCGCTATCTGTATAAACATGGTAATATCTACACCTCCATCTGTATAAACATGGAAATATCTACACTGCCGTCTGTATACACAGGGAAATAACTACACAGCCATCTGTATAAACATGGAAATATCTACACTGCTATCTCTATAAACATGGAAATACCTACACCGCAATCTGTATAAACATGGAAATATCTACACCACTATCTGTCTAAACATGGAAATATCTACACTGCCATCTGTATAAATATGTAAATATCTACACAGCCATCTCTATAAACATGGAAATATCTACACCGCTATCTGTATAAACATGGAAATAGCCACACAGCTATCTGTATAAACATGGAAATATATACACTGCTATCTCTATAGACATGGAAATATCTCCACCGATATCTGTATAAACATGGAAATAACCCCACCGCTATCTGTATAAACATGGAAATATCTCCAACGCTATCTGTATAAACATGGAAATATCTCTACCGCTATCTCTATAAACATGGAAATATCTCCACCGCTATCTGTATACACATGGAAATAGTGACACCGCTATCTGTATAAATATGGAAATATCTACACTGCTATCTCTATAATCATGGAAATGTCTACACCGCTATCTGTATAAACATGGAAATATCTACATGGCTGTCTCTATAAACGTGGAAATATCTTCACCGCCATCTGTATAGACATGGAAATAACGACACAGTCTTCTGTATAAACCTGGAAATATCTTCACCACTATCTGTATAAACATGAAAATATCTACACTGCCATCTGTATAAACATGTAAATATCTACACAGCCATCTCTATAAACATGGAAATGTCTACACCGCTATCTGTATTAACATGGAAATAGCCACATCGCTATCTGTATAAACATGGAAATATCTACACCGCCATCTGTAAAAACATGGAAATATCTACACAGTCATCTGTGTAAACATGGAGATATCTACACATCCATGTGTATAAACATGGAAATATCTACACTGCCATCTGTATACACATGGAAATATCCACACAGCCATCTGTAGAAACATGGAAATATCTACACCGCTATCTCTATAAACATGGAAATACCTACACCGCAATTTGTATAAACATGGAAATATCTACACCATTATCTGTCTAAACATGGAAATATCTACACTGCCATCTGTATAAATATGTAAATATCTGCACAGCCATCTCTATAAACATGGAAATAACTACACCGCTATCTGTATAAACATGGAAATAGCCACACCTCTATCTGTATAAACATGGAAATATCTACACCGCTATCTCTATAAACATGGAAATATCTCCACCGGTATCTGTATAAACATGGAAATACCTCCACCGCTATCTGTATAAACATGGAAATAGTGACACCGCTATCTGTATAAATATGGAAATATCTTCACCGCTATCTCTATAAACGTGGAAATGTCTACACCGCTATCTGCATAAACATGGAAATATCTACATGGCTGTCTCTATAAACATGGAAATATCTTCACCGCCATGTGCTTAAACATGGAAATATCTACACAGTCATCTGTATAAACCTGGAAATATCTACACCACTATCTGTATAAACATGAAAATATCTACACTGCCATCTGTATAAACATGTAAATATCTACACAGCCATCTCTACAAACATGGAAATATCTACACCGCTATCTGTATGAACATGGAAATATACACACCGCTATCTGTATGAACATGGAAATAGCCACACCGCTATCTGTATAAACATGGAAATAACTACACCGCCATCTGTAAAAACATGGAAATATCTACACAGTCATCTGTATACACATGGAAATATCTACACCTCCGTCTGTATAAACATGGAAATATCTACACTGCCATCTGTATACACATGGAAATATCCACACAGCCATCTGTATAAACATGGAAATATCTACACCGCTATCTCTATAAACATGGAAATACCTACACCGCAATCTGTATAAACATGGAAATATCTGCACCATTATCTGTCTAAACATGGAAATATCTACACTGCCATCTGTATAAATATGTAAATATCTACACAGCCATCTCTATAAACATGGAAATATCTAGACCGCTATCTGTATAAACATGGAAATAGCCACACAGATATCTGTATAAACATGGAAATATATACACTGCTATCTCTATAAACATGGAAATATCTCCACCGCTATCTGCATAAACATGGAAATATCTCCAACGCTATCTGTATAAACATGGAAATAGCCACACAGCTATCGGTATAAACATGGAAATAACTACACCGCTATCTCTATAAACATGGAAATATCTCCACCGCTATCTGTATAAACATGGAAATAGCCACACCGCTATCTGTATAAACATGGAAATATCTACACAGTCATCTGTATAAACATGGAATTATCTACACCTCCATCTGTATAAACATGGAAATATCTCCACTGCCATCTGTATACACATGGAAATACCTACACAGCCATCTGTATAAACATGGAAATATCTACACCGCTGTCTCTATAATCACGGAAATACCTACACCGCAATCTGTATAATCATGGAAATATGTACACCATTATCTGTCTAAACACGGAAATATCTGCACTTCCATCTGTATAAATATGTAAATATCTACACAGCCATCTCTATAAACATGGAAATATCTACACCGCTATCTGTATAAGCATGGAAATAGCCACAGAGCTATCTGTATATACATGGAAATATATACACTGCTATCTCTATAAACATGGAAATATCTCCACCGCTATCTGTTTAAACATGGAAATATCTTCTCCGCTATCTGTATAAACATGGGAATATCTCCAACGCTATCTGTATGAACATGGAAATCGACACAAAGCTATCTGTATAAACATGGAAATAGTAACACCACTATCTGTATAAATATGGAAATACCTACACCGCTATCTCTATAAACATGGAAATGTCTACACCGCTATCTGTATAAACATGGAAATATCTACATGGCTGTCTCTATAAACACGGAAATATCTTCACCGCCATCTGTATAAACATGGAAATAACCACAAAGTCATCTGTATAAACCTGGAAATATCTACACCACTATCTGTATAAACATGAAAATATCTACACTGCATCTGTATAAACATGTAAATATCAACACAGCCATCTCTATAAACATGGAAATATCTACACCGTTATCTGTATGAACATGGAAATAGCCACACCGCTCTCTGTATAAACATTGGAATATCTACACCGACATCTGCAAAAACATGGAAATATCTACACAGTCATCTGTATACACATGGAAATATCTACACCTCCATCTGTATAAACATGGAAATATCTACAATGCCATCTGTATACACGTGGAAATATCTACACAGCCATCTGTATAAACATGGAAATATCTACACCGCTATCTGTATAAACATGGAAATACCTACACCGCAATCTGTATAAACATGGAAATATCTACACCATTATCTGTTTAAAAATGGAAATATCTACACTGCCATCTGTATAAATATGTAAATATCTACACAGCCATCTCTATAAACATGGAAATATCTACACCGCTATCTGTATAAACATGGAAATAGCCACACAGATATCTGTATAAACATGGAAATATACACACTGCTATCTCTATAAACATGGAAATATATCCACCGCAAACTGTATAAACATCTAAATATCTCCACCGCTATCTGTATAAACATGGAAATATCTACACCGACATGTGTAAAAATATGAAAATATCTACACAGTCATCTGTATAAACATGGAAATACCTCCACCGCTATCTGTATAAACATGGAAATATCTACACCGCCATCTGTAAAAACATGGAAATATCTACATAGTCATCTGCATAAACTTGGAAATATCTACACCTCCATCTTTATAAACATGGAAATATCTATACTGCCATCTGTATACACATGGAAATATCTACACAGCCATCTGTATAAACATGGAAATATCTTCACCATTATCTGTCTAAACATGGAAATATCTAAACTGCCATTTATATAAATATGTAAATATCTACACAGCCATCTCTATAAACATGGAAATATCTACACCGCTATCTGTTTAAACAGGGAAATAGCCACACAGCTATTTGTATAAACATGGAATTATACACAATGCTATCTCTATAAACATGGAAATATCTCCACCGCTATCTGTATAAACATGGAAATATCTCCACCGCCGTCTGTATAAACATGTAAATATCTACACATCCATCTCTATAAACATGGAAATATCTACGCCGCTATCTGTATAAACATGGAAATAGCCACAGCGCTATCTGTATAAACATGGAAATATCTACACCGCCATCTGTATAAACATGGAAATATCTACACAGCCATCTCTATAAACATGGAAATATCTACACTGCTATCTGTATAAACACGGAAATCTCTACACCGACATGTGTAAAAATATGAAAATATCTACACAGTCATCTGTATAAACATGGAAATATCTCCACCACTATCTGTATAAGCATGGAAATATCTACACCGCCATCTGTATATAAATGGAAATAACTAGACAGTCATCTGTATAAATATGGAAATATGCACACCGCTATCTGTATAAACATGGAAATATCTGCCCGCCATCTGCATAAACATGGAAATATCTACACCACCTTCTGTATAAACATGGAAATATCTACACCGCTATCTCTTTAAATATGGAAATACCTACACCGCAATCTGTATAAACATGGAAATATCTACACCATTATCTGTCTAAACATGGAAATATCTACACTGCCATCTGTATAAATATGTAAATATCTACACAGCCATCTCTATAAACATGGAAATATCTACACCGCTATCTGTATAAACATGGAAATAGCTACACAGCTATCTGTATAAACATGGAAATAACTACGCCGCTATCTCTATATACATGGAAATATCACCACCGCTATCTGTATAAACATGGAAATATCTCCACCGCTATCTGTAGAAACATGGAAATATCTCCACCGCTATCAGTATAAACATGGAAATAGTGACACAGCCATCTGTATAAATATGGAAATATCTACACCGCTATCTCTATAAACATGGAAATGTCTACACCGCTATCTGTATAAACATGGAAATATCTACATGGCTATCTCAATAAACATGGAAATATCTACACCACCATCTGTATAAACATGTAAATATCTACACAGCCATCTCTATAAACATGGAAATATCTACACTGCTATCTGTATAAACATGGAAATAGCCACACCGCTATCTGTATAAACATGGAAATATCTACACAGACATGTGTAAAAATATGAAAATATCTACACAGTCATCTGTATAAGCATGGAAATATCTCCACCGCTATCTGTATAGTCATGGAAATATCTTCACCACCATCTGTATAAAAATGGAAATAACTACACAGTCATCTGTATAAATATGGAAATATGTACACCACTATCTGCATAAACATGGAAATATCTGCACCGCCATCTGCATAAACATGGAAATATCTTCACCGCCATCTGTATAAACATGGAAATATCTCCAACGCTATCTGTATAAACATGGATATAGCCACACAGCTATCTGTATAAACATGGAAATATCTACACCGCTATCTCTATAAACATGGAAATATCTCCACCGCTATCTGTATAAACCTGGAAATACCTCCACCGCTATCTGTATAAACATGGAAATAGTGACACCGCTATCTGTATAAATAAGGAAATATTTACACCGCTATCTCTATAAACATGGAAATGTCTACACCGCTATCTGTATAAACATGGTAATATCTACACCTCCATCTGTATAAACATGGAAATATCTACACTGCCGTCTGTATACACAGGGAAATAACTACACAGCCATCTGTATAAACATGGAAATATCTACACTGCTATCTCTATAAACATGGAAATACCTACACCGCAATCTGTATAAACATGGAAATATCTACACCACTATCTGTCTAAACATGGAAATATCTACACTGCCATCTGTATAAATATGTAAATATCTACAGAGCCATCTCTATAAACATGGAAATATCTACACCGCTATCTGTATAAACATGGAAATAGCCACACAGCTATCTGTATAAACATGGAAATATATACACTGCTATCTCTATAAACATGGAAATATCTCCACCGATATCTGTATAAACATGGAAATAACCACACCGCTATCTGTATAAACATGGAAATATCTCCAACGCTATCTGTATAAACATGGAAATATCTCTACCGCTATCTGTATAAACATGGAAATATCTCCACCGCTATCAGTATAAACATGGAAATAGTGACACAGCCATCTGTATAAATATGGAAATATCTACACCGCTATCTCTATAAACATGGAAATGTCTACACCGCTATCTGTATAAACATGGAAATATCTGCATGGCTATCTCAATAAACATGGAAATATCTACACCGCCATCTGTATAAACATGGAAATACCTACACAGTCATCTGTGTAGACCTGGAAATATCTACACCACTATCTGTATAAACATGGAAATATCTACACTGCCATCAGCATAAACATGTAAATATCTACACAGCCATCTCTATAAACATGGAAATATCTACACTGCTATCTGTATAAACATGGAAATAGCCACACCGCTATCTGTATAAACATGGAAATATCTACACAGACATGTGTAAAAATATGAAAATATCTACACAGTCATCTGTATAAGCATGGAAATATCTCCACCGCTATCTGTATAATCATGGAAATATCTTCACCACCATCTGTATAAAAATGGAAATAACTACACAGTCATCTGTATAAATATGGAAATATGTACACCACTATCTGCATAAACATGGAAATATCTGCACCGCCATCTGCATAAACATGGAAATATCTTCAACGCCATCTGTATAAACATGGAAATATCTCCAACGCTATCTGTATAAACATGGATATAGCCACACAGCTATCTGTATAAACATGGAAATATCTACATCGCTATCTCTATAAACATGGAAATATCTCCACCGCTATCTGTATAAACCTGGAAATATCTCCACCGCTATCTGTATAAACATGGAAATAGTGACACCGCTATCTGTATAAATAAGGAAATATTTACACCACTATCTCTATAAACATGGAAATGTCTACACCGCTATCTGTATAAACATGGTAATATCTACACCTCCATCTGTATAAACATGGAAATATCTACACTGCCGTCTGTATACACAGGGAAATAACTACACAGCCATCTGTAGAAACATGGAAATATCTACACTGCTATCTCTATAAACATGGAAATACCTACACCGCAATCTGTATAAACATGGAAATATCTACACCACTAACTGTCTAAACATGGAAATATCTACACTGCCATCTGTATAAATATGTAAATATCTACAGAGCCATCTCTATAAACATGGAAATATCTACACCGCTATCTGTATAAACATGGAAATAGCCACACAGCTATCTGTATAAACATGGAAATATATACACTGCTATCTCTATAAACATGGAAATATCTCCACCGATATCTGTATAAACATGGAAATAACCCCACCGCTATCTGTATAAACATGGAAATATCTCCAACGCTATCTGTATAAACATGGAAATATCTCTAACGCTATCTGTATAAACATGGAAATATCTCCACCGCTATCAGTATAAACATGGAAATAGTGACACAGCCATCTGTATAAATATGGAAATATCTACACCGCTATCTCTATAAACATGGAAATGTCTACACCGCTATCTGTATAAACATGGAAATATCTACATGGCTATCTCAATAAACATGGAAATATCTTCACCGCCATCTGTATAAACATGGAAATACCTACACAGTCATCTGTGTAGACCTGGAAATATCTACACCACTATCTGTATAAACATGGAAATAACTACACTGCCATCAGTATAAACATGTAAATATCTACACAGCCATCTCTATAAACATGGAAATATCTACACTGCTATCTGTATAAACATGGAAATAGCCACACCGCTATCTGTATAAACATGGAAATATCTACACAGACATGTGTAAAAATATGAAAATATCTACACAGTCATCTGTGTAAGCATGGAAATATCTCCACCGCTATCTGTATAATCATGGAAATATCTTCACCACCATCTGAATAAAAATGGAAATAACTACACAGTCATCTGTATAAATATGGAAATATGTACACCACTATCTGCATAAACATGGAAATATCTGCACCGCCATCTGCATAAACATGGAAATATCTTCAACGCCATCTGTATAAACATGGAAATATCTCCAACGCTATCTGTATAAACATGGATATAGCCACACAGCTATCTGTATAAACATGGAAATATCTACACCGCTATCTCTATAAACATGGAAATATCTCCACCGCTATCTGTATAAACCTGGAAATATCTCCACCGCTATCTGTATAAACATGGAAATAGTGACACCGCTATCTGTATAAATAAGGAAATATTTACACCGCTATCTCTATAAACATGGAAATGTCTACACCGCTATCTGTATAAACATGGTAATATCTACACCTCCATCTGTATAAACATGGAAATATCTACACTGCCGTCTGTATACACAGGGAAATAACTACACAGCCATCTGTATAAACATGGAAATATCTACACTGCTATCTCTATAAACATGGAAATACCTACACCGCAATCTGTATAAACATGGAAATATCTACACCACTATCTGTCTAAACATGGAAATATCTACACTGCCATCTGTATAAATATGTAAATATCTACACAGCCATCTCTATAAACATGGAAATATCTACACCGCTATCTGTATAAACATGGAAATAGCCACACAGCTATCTGTATAAACATGGAAATATATACACTGCTATCTCTATAGACATGGAAATATCTCCACCGATATCTGTATAAACATGGAAATAACCCCACCGCTATCTGTATAAACATGGAAATATCTCCAACGCTATCTGTATAAACATGGAAATATCTCTACCGCTATCTCTATAAACATGGAAATATCTCCACCGCTATCTGTATACACATGGAAATAGTGACACCGCTATCTGTATAAATATGGAAATATCTACACTGCTATCTCTATAATCATGGAAATGTCTACACCGCTATCTGTATAAACATGGAAATATCTACATGGCTGTCTCTATAAACGTGGAAATATCTTCACCGCCATCTGTATAGACATGGAAATAACGACACAGTCTTCTGTATAAACCTGGAAATATCTTCACCACTATCTGTATAAACATGAAAATATCTACACTGCCATCTGTATAAACATGTAAATATCTACACAGCCATCTCTATAAACATGGAAATGTCTACACCGCTATCTGTATTAACATGGAAATAGCCACATCGCTATCTGTATAAACATGGAAATATCTACACCGCCATCTGTAAAAACATGGAAATATCTACACAGTCATCTGTGTAAACATGGAGATATCTACACATCCATGTGTATAAACATGGAAATATCTACACTGCCATCTGTATACACATGGAAATATCCACACAGCCATCTGTAGAAACATGGAAATATCTACACCGCTATCTCTATAAACATGGAAATACCTACACCGCAATTTGTATAAACATGGAAATATCTACACCATTATCTGTCTAAACATGGAAATATCTACACTGCCATCTGTATAAATATGTAAATATCTGCACAGCCATCTCTATAAACATGGAAATAACTACACCGCTATCTGTATAAACATGGAAATAGCCACACCTCTATCTGTATAAACATGGAAATATCTACACCGCTATCTCTATAAACATGGAAATATCTCCACCGGTATCTGTATAAACATGGAAATACCTCCACCGCTATCTGTATAAACATGGAAATAGTGACACCGCTATCTGTATAAATATGGAAATATCTTCACCGCTATCTCTATAAACGTGGAAATGTCTACACCGCTATCTGCATAAACATGGAAATATCTACATGGCTGTCTCTATAAACATGGAAATATCTTCACCGCCATGTGCTTAAACATGGAAATATCTACACAGTCATCTGTATAAACCTGGAAATATCTACACCACTATCTGTATAAACATGAAAATATCTACACTGCCATCTGTATAAACATGTAAATATCTACACAGCCATCTCTACAAACATGGAAATATCTACACCGCTATCTGTATGAACATGGAAATATACACACCGCTATCTGTATGAACATGGAAATAGCCACACCGCTATCTGTATAAACATGGAAATAACTACACCGCCATCTGTAAAAACATGGAAATATCTACACAGTCATCTGTATACACATGGAAATATCTACACCTCCGTCTGTATAAACATGGAAATATCTACACTGCCATCTGTATACACATGGAAATATCCACACAGCCATCTGTATAAACATGGAAATATCTACACCGCTATCTCTATAAACATGGAAATACCTACACCGCAATCTGTATAAACATGGAAATATCTGCACCATTATCTGTCTAAACATGGAAATATCTACACTGCCATCTGTATAAATATGTAAATATCTACACAGCCATCTCTATAAACATGGAAATATCTAGACCGCTATCTGTATAAACATGGAAATAGCCACACAGATATCTGTATAAACATGGAAATATATACACTGCTATCTCTATAAACATGGAAATATCTCCACCGCTATCTGCATAAACATGGAAATATCTCCAACGCTATCTGTATAAACATGGAAATAGCCACACAGCTATCGGTATAAACATGGAAATAACTACACCGCTATCTCTATAAACATGGAAATATCTCCACCGCTATCTGTATAAACATGGAAATAGCCACACCGCTATCTGTATAAACATGGAAATATCTACACAGTCATCTGTATAAACATGGAATTATCTACACCTCCATCTGTATAAACATGGAAATATCTCCACTGCCATCTGTATACACATGGAAATACCTACACAGCCATCTGTATAAACATGGAAATATCTACACCGCTGTCTCTATAATCACGGAAATACCTACACCGCAATCTGTATAATCATGGAAATATGTACACCATTATCTGTCTAAACACGGAAATATCTGCACTTCCATCTGTATAAATATGTAAATATCTACACAGCCATCTCTATAAACATGGAAATATCTACACCGCTATCTGTATAAGCATGGAAATAGCCACAGAGCTATCTGTATATACATGGAAATATATACACTGCTATCTCTATAAACATGGAAATATCTCCACCGCTATCTGTTTAAACATGGAAATATCTTCTCCGCTATCTGTATAAACATGGGAATATCTCCAACGCTATCTGTATGAACATGGAAATCGACACAAAGCTATCTGTATAAACATGGAAATAGTAACACCACTATCTGTATAAATATGGAAATACCTACACCGCTATCTCTATAAACATGGAAATGTCTACACCGCTATCTGTATAAACATGGAAATATCTACATGGCTGTCTCTATAAACACGGAAATATCTTCACCGCCATCTGTATAAACATGGAAATAACCACAAAGTCATCTGTATAAACCTGGAAATATCTACACCACTATCTGTATAAACATGAAAATATCTACACTGCATCTGTATAAACATGTAAATATCTACACAGCCATCTCTATAAACATGGAAATATCTACACCGTTATCTGTATGAACATGGAAATAGCCACACCGCTCTCTGTATAAACATTGGAATATCTACACCGACATCTGTAAAAACATGGAAATATCTACACAGTCATCTGTATACACATGGAAATATCTACACCTCCATCTGTATAAACATGGAAATACCTACACTGCCATCTGTATAAACGTGGAAATATCTACACTGCCATCTGTATACACGTGGAAACATCTACACAGCCATCTGTATAAACATGGAAATATCTACACCGCTATCTGTATAAACATGGAAATACCTACACCGCAATCTGTATAAACATGGAAATATCTACACCATTATCTGTTTAAAAATGGAGATATCTACACTGCCATCTGTATAAATATGTAAATATCTACACAGCCATCTCTATAAACATGGAAATATCTACACCGCTATCTGTATAAACATGGAAATAGCCACACAGATATCTGTATAAACATGGAAATATACACACTGCTATCTCTATAAACATGGAAATATATCCACCGCAAACTGTATAAACATCTAAATATCTCCACCGCTATCTGTATAAACATGGAAATATCTACACCGACATGTGTAAAAACATGAAAATATCTACACAGTCATCTGTATAAACATGGAAATACCTCCACCGCTATCTGTATAAACATGGAAATATCTACACCGCCATCTGTAAAAACATGGAAATATCTACATAGTCATCTGCATAAACTTGGAAATATCTACACCTCCATCTTTATAAACATGGAAATATCTATACTGCCATCTGTATACACATGGAAATATCTACACAGCCATCTGTATAAACATGGAAATATCTTCACCATTATCTGTCTAAACGTGGAAATATCTAAACTGCCATCTATATAAATATGTAAATATCTACACAGCCATCTCTATAAACATGGAAATATCTACACCACTATCTGTTTAAACAGGGAAATAGCCACACAGCTATTTGTATAAACATGGAAATATATACAATGCTATCTCTATAAACATGGAAATATCTCCACCGCTATCTGTATAAACATGGAAATATCTCCACCGCCATCTGTATAAACATGTAAATATCTACACATCCATCTCTATAAACATGGAAATATCTACGCCGCTATCTGTATAAACATGGAAATAGCCACAGCGCTATCTGTATAAACATGGAAATATCTACACCGCCATCTGTATAAACATGGAAATATCTACACAGCCATCTCTATAAACATGGAAATATCTACACTGCTATCTGTATAAACACGGAAATCTCTACACCGACATGTGTAAAAATATGAAAATATCTACACAGTCATCTGTATAAACATGGAAATATCTCCACCACTATCTGTATAAGCATGGAAATATCTACACAGCCATCTGTATATAAATGGAAATAACTAGACAGTCATCTGTATAAATATGGAAATATGCACACCGCTATCTGTATAAACATGGAAATATCTGCACCGCCATCTGCATAAACATGGAAATATCTACACCACCTTCTGTATAAACATGGAAATATCTCCAACGCTATCTGTATAAACTTGGAAATAGCCACACAGCTATCTGTATAAACATGGAAATATCTACACCGCTATTTCTATAAACATGGGAATATCTCCACCGATATCTGTATAAACATGGAAATATCTCCACCGCTATCTGTATAAACATGGAAATAGTGACACCGCTATCTGTATACATAAGGAAATATCTACACCGCTATCTCTATAAACATGGAAATGTCTACACCGCTATCTGTGAAAACATGGAAATATCTACATGGCTGTCTCTATAAACATGGAAATATCTTCACCGCCATCTGTATAAACATGGAAATAACTACACAGTCATCTGCATAAACCTGGAAATATCTACATCACTATCTGTAAACATGAAAATATCTACACTGCCATCTGTATAAACATGTAAATATCTACACAGCCATCTCTATAAACATCGAAATATCTATACTGCCATCTGTATACACATGGAAATATCTACACAGCCATCTTTATAAACATGGAAATATCTACACCATTATCTGTCTAAACATGGAAATATCTACACTGAGATCTATGTAAATTTGTAAATATCTACACAGCCATCTGTATAAATATGGAAATACCTACACCGCTATCTGTATAAACAGGGAAATATCCACACAGCTATTTGTATAAACATGGAAATATATACACTGCTATCTCTATAAACATGGAAATATCTCCAACGCTATCTGTATAAACATGGAAATATCTCCACCGCTATCTGTATAAACATGGAAATATCTCCAACGCTATCTGCATAAACATGGAAATAGCCACACAACTATCTGTATAATCATGGAAATATCTACACCGCTATCTCTATAAACATGGAAATACCTACACCGCAATCTGTATAAACATGGAAATATCTACACCATTATCTGTCTAAACATGGAAATATCTACACTGCCATCTGTATAAATATGTAAATATCTACACAGCCATCTCTATAAACATGAAAATAACTACACCGCTATCTGTATAAACATGGAAATAGCCACACAGGTATCTGTATATATATGGAAATATATACACTGCTATATCTATAAACATGGGAATACCACCACCGCTATCTCTATAAACATGGAAATATCTCCCCCGCTACCTGTATAAACATGGAAATATCTCCAGCGCTATCTGTATGAACATGGAAATCGCCACAAAGCTATCTGTATAAACATGGAAATATCTACACCGCTATCTCTATAAACATGGAAATACCTCCACCGCTATCTGTATAAACATGGAAATATCTCCACCGCTATCTGTATAAACTTGGAAATAGTGAAACCACTATCTGTGTAAATATGGAAATATCTACACCGCTATCTCTATAAACATGGAAATATCTACACCACTATCTGTATAAACATGGAAATATCTACATGGCTGTCTCTATAAACATGGAAATATCTTCACCGCCATCTGTATAAACATGGAAATAACTACACAGTCATTTGTATAAACCTGGAAATATCTACACCACTATCTGTATAAACATGAAAATATCTACACTGCCATCTGAATAAACATGGAAATATCTACACCGCTATCTCTAGTAACATGGAAATACCTACACCGCAATCTGTATAAACATGGAAATATCTACAACATTATCTGTCTAAACATGGAAATATCTACACTGCCATCTGTATAAATATGTAAATATCTACACAGCCATCTCTATAAACATGCAAATATCTACACCGCTATCTGAATAAACATGGAAATAGCCACACAGCTATCTGTATAAACATGGAAATATCTACACCACTATCTCTATAAACATGGAAATATCTCCACCGGTATCTGTATAAACATGGAAATACCTCCACCGCTATCTGTATAAACATGGAAATAGTGACACCGCTATCTGTATAAATATGGAAATATCTACACCGCTATCTCTATAAACGTGGAAATGTCTACACCGCTATCTGCATAAACATGGAAATATCTACATGGCTGTCTCTATAAACATGGAAATATCTTCACCGCCATGTGCTTAAACATGGAAATATCTACACAGTCATCTGTATAAACCTGGAAATATCTACACCACTATCTGTATAAACATGAAAATATCTACACTGCCATCTGTATAAACATGTAAATATCTACACAGCCATCTCTACAAACATGGAAATATCTACACCGCTATCTGTATGAACATGGAAATATACACACCGCTATCTATATGAACATGGAAATAGCCACACCGCTATCTGTATAAACATGGAAATAACTACACCGCCATCTGTAAAAACATGGAAATATCTACACAGTCATCTGTATACACATGGAAATATCTACACCTCCGTCTGTATAAACATGGAAATATCTACACTGCCATCTGTATACACATGGAAATATCCACACAGCCATCTGTATAAACATGGAAATATCTACACCGCTATCTCTATAAACATGGAAATACCTACACCGCAATCTGTATAAACATGGAAATATCTGCACCATTATCTGTCTAAACATGGAAATATCTACACTGCCATCTGTATAAATATGTAAATATCTACACAGCCATCTCTATAAACATGGAAATATCTAGACCGCTATCTGTATAAGCATGGAAATAGCCACACACATATCTGTATAAACATGGAAATATATACACTGCTATCTCTATAATCATGGAAATATCTCCACCGCTATCTGCATAAACATGGAAATATCTCCAACGCTATCTGTATAAACATGGAAATAGCCACACAGCTATCGGTATAAACATGGAAATAACTACACCGCTATCTCTATAAACATGGAAATATCTCCACCGCTATCTGTATAAACATGGAAATAGCCACACCGCTATCTGTATAAACATGGAAATATCTACACAGTCATCTGTATAAACATGGAATTATCTACACCTCCATCTGTATAAACATGGAAATATCTCCACTGCCATCTGTATACACATGGAAATACCTACACAGCCATCTGTATAAACATGGAAATATCTACACCGCTGTCTCTATAATCACGGAAATACCTACACCGCAATCTGTATAATCATGGAAATATCTACACCATTATCTGTCTAAACACGGAAATATCTGCACTTCCATCTGTATAAATATGTAAATATCTACACAGCCATCTCTATAAACATGGAAATATCTACACCGCTATCTGTATAAGCATGGAAATAGCCACAGAGCTATCTGTATATACATGGAAATATATACACTGCTATCTCTATAAACATGGAAATATCTCCAACGCTATCTGTTTAAACATGGAAATATCTTCTCCGCTATCTGTATAAACATGGGAATATCTCCAACGCTATCTGTATGAACATGGAAATCGACACAAAGCTATCTGTATAAACATGGAAATAGTAACACCACTATCTGTATAAATATGGAAATACCTACACCGCTATCTCTATAAACATGGAAATGTCTACACCGCTATCTGTATAAACATGGAAATATCTACATGGCTGTCTCTATAAACACGGAAATATCTTCACCGCCATCTGTATAAACATGGAAATAACCACAAAGTCATCTGTATAAACCTGGAAATATCTACACCACTATCTGTATAAACATGAAAATATCTACACTGCATCTGTATAAACATGTAAATATCTACACAGCCATCTCTATAAACATGGAAATATCTACACCGTTATCTGTATGAACATGGAAATAGCCACACCGCTCTCTGTATAAACATTGGAATATCTACACCGACATCTGTAAAAACATGGAAATATCTACACAGTCATCTGTATACACATGGAAATATCTACGCCTCCATCTGTATAAACATGGAAATATCTACACTGCCATCTGTATACACGTGGAAACATCTACACAGCCATCTGTATAAACATGGAAATATCTACACCGCTATCTGTATAAACATGGAAATACCTACACCGCAATCTGTATAAACATGGAAATATCTACACCATTATCTGTTTAAAAATGGAGATATCTACACTGCCATCTGTATAAATATGTAAATATCTACACAGCCATCTCTATAAACATGGAAATATCTACACCGCTATCTGTATAAACATGGAAATAGCCACACAGATATCTGTATAAACATGGAAATATACACACTGCTATCTCTATAAACATGGAAATATATCCACCGCAAACTGTATAAACATCTAAATATCTCCACCGCTATCTGTATAAACATGGAAATATCTACACCGACATGTGTAAAAACATGAAAATATCTACACAGTCATCTGTATAAACATGGAAATACCTCCACCGCTATCTGTATAAACATGGAAATATCTACACCGCCATCTGTAAAAACATGGAAATATCTACATAGTCATCTGCATAAACTTGGAAATATCTACACCTCCATCTTTATAAACATGGAAATATCTATACTGCCATCTGTATACACATGGAAATATCTACACAGCCATCTGTATAAACATGGAAATATCTTCACCATTATCTGTCTAAACGTGGAAATATCTAAACTGCCATCTATATAAATATGTAAATATCTACACAGCCATCTCTATAAACATGGAAATATCTACACCACTATCTGTTTAAACAGGGAAATAGCCACACAGCTATTTGTATAAACATGGAAATATATACAATGCTATCTCTATAAACATGGAAATATCTCCACCGCTATCTGTATAAACATGGAAATATCTCCACCGCCATCTGTATAAACATGTAAATATCTACACATCCATCTCTATAAACATGGAAATATCTACGCCGCTATCTGTATAAACATGGAAATAGCCACAGCGCTATCTGTATAAACATGGAAATATCTACACCGCCATCTGTATAAACATGGAAATATCTACACAGCCATCTCTATAAACATGGAAATATCTACACTGCTATCTGTATAAACACGGAAATCTCTACACCGACATGTGTAAAAATATGAAAATATCTACACAGTCATCTGTATAAACATGGAAATATCTCCACCACTATCTGTATAAGCATGGAAATATCTACACAGCCATCTGTATATAAATGGAAATAACTAGACAGTCATCTGTATAAATATGGAAATATGCACACCGCTATCTGTATAAACATGGAAATATCTGCACCGCCATCTGCATAAACATGGAAATATCTACACCACCTTCTGTATAAACATGGAAATATCTCCAACGCTATCTGTATAAACTTGGAAATAGCCACACAGCTATCTGTATAAACATGGAAATATCTACACCGCTATTTCTATAAACATGGGAATATCTCCACCGATATCTGTATAAACATGGAAATATCTCCACCGCTATCTGTATAAACATGGAAATAGTGACACCGCTATCTGTATACATAAGGAAATATCTACACCGCTATCTCTATAAACATGGAAATGTCTACACCGCTATCTGTGAAAACATGGAAATATCTACATGGCTGTCTCTATAAACATGGAAATATCTTCACCGCCATCTGTATAAACATGGAAATAACTACACAGTCATCTGCATAAACCTGGAAATATCTACATCACTATCTGTAAACATGAAAATATCTACACTGCCATCTGTATAAACATGTAAATATCTACACAGCCATCTCTATAAACATCGAAATATCTATACTGCCATCTGTATACACATGGAAATATCTACACAGCCATCTTTATAAACATGGAAATATCTACACCATTATCTGTCTAAACATGGAAATATCTACACTGAGATCTATGTAAATTTGTAAATATCTACACAGCCATCTCTATAAATATGGAAATACCTACACCGCTATCTGTATAAACAGGGAAATATCCACACAGCTATTTGTATAAACATGGAAATATATACACTGCTATCTCTATAAACATGGAAATATCTCCAACGCTATCTGTATAAACATGGAAATATCTCCACCGCTATCTGTATAAACATGGAAATATCTCCAACGCTATCTGCATAAACATGGAAATAGCCACACAACTATCTGTATAATCATGGAAATATCTACACCGCTATCTCTATAAACATGGAAATACCTACACCGCAATCTGTATAAACATGGAAATATCTACACCATTATCTGTCTAAACATGGAAATATCTACACTGCCATCTGTATAAATATGTAAATATCTACACAGCCATCTCTATAAACATGAAAATAACTACACCGCTATCTGTATAAACATGGAAATAGCCACACAGGTATCTGTATATATATGGAAATATATACACTGCTATATCTATAAACATGGGAATACCACCACCGCTATCTCTATAAACATGGAAATATCTCCCCCGCTACCTGTATAAACATGGAAATATCTCCAGCGCTATCTGTATGAACATGGAAATCGCCACAAAGCTATCTGTATAAACATGGAAATATCTACACCGCTATCTCTATAAACATGGAAATACCTCCACCGCTATCTGTATAAACATGGAAATATCTCCACCGCTATCTGTATAAACTTGGAAATAGTGAAACCACTATCTGTGTAAATATGGAAATATCTACACCGCTATCTCTATAAACATGGAAATATCTACACCACTATCTGTATAAACATGGAAATATCTACATGGCTGTCTCTATAAACATGGAAATATCTTCACCGCCATCTGTATAAACATGGAAATAACTACACAGTCATTTGTATAAACCTGGAAATATCTACACCACTATCTGTATAAACATGAAAATATCTACACTGCCATCTGAATAAACATGGAAATATCTACACCGCTATCTCTAGTAACATGGAAATACCTACACCGCAATCTGTATAAACATGGAAATATCTACAACATTATCTGTCTAAACATGGAAATATCTACACTGCCATCTGTATAAATATGTAAATATCTACACAGCCATCTCTATAAACATGCAAATATCTACACCGCTATCTGAATAAACATGGAAATAGCCACACAGCTATCTGTATAAACATGGAAATATCTACACCGCTATCTCTATAAACATGGAAATATCTCCACCGGTATCTGTATAAACATGGAAATACCTCCACCGCTATCTGTATAAACATGGAAATAGTGACACCGCTATCTGTATAAATATGGAAATATCTACACCGCTATCTCTATAAACGTGGAAATGTCTACACCGCTATCTGCATAAACATGGAAATATCTACATGGCTGTCTCTATAAACATGGAAATATCTTCACCGCCATGTGCTTAAACATGGAAATATCTACACAGTCATCTGTATAAACCTGGAAATATCTACACCACTATCTGTATAAACATGAAAATATCTACACTGCCATCTGTATAAACATGTAAATATCTACACAGCCATCTCTACAAACATGGAAATATCTACACCGCTATCTGTATGAACATGGAAATATACACACCGCTATCTATATGAACATGGAAATAGCCACACCGCTATCTGTATAAACATGGAAATAACTACACCGCCATCTGTAAAAACATGGAAATATCTACACAGTCATCTGTATACACATGGAAATATCTACACCTCCGTCTGTATAAACATGGAAATATCTACACTGCCATCTGTATACACATGGAAATATCCACACAGCCATCTGTATAAACATGGAAATATCTACACCGCTATCTCTATAAACATGGAAATACCTACACCGCAATCTGTATAAACATGGAAATATCTGCACCATTATCTGTCTAAACATGGAAATATCTACACTGCCATCTGTATAAATATGTAAATATCTACACAGCCATCTCTATAAACATGGAAATATCTAGACCGCTATCTGTATAAGCATGGAAATAGCCACACACATATCTGTATAAACATGGAAATATATACACTGCTATCTCTATAATCATGGAAATATCTCCACCGCTATCTGCATAAACATGGAAATATCTCCAACGCTATCTGTATAAACATGGAAATAGCCACACAGCTATCGGTATAAACATGGAAATAACTACACCGCTATCTCTATAAACATGGAAATATCTCCACCGCTATCTGTATAAACATGGAAATAGCCACACCGCTATCTGTATAAACATGGAAATATCTACACAGTCATCTGTATAAACATGGAATTATCTACACCTCCATCTGTATAAACATGGAAATATCTCCACTGCCATCTGTATACACATGGAAATACCTACACAGCCATCTGTATAAACATGGAAATATCTACACCGCTGTCTCTATAATCACGGAAATACCTACACCGCAATCTGTATAATCATGGAAATATCTACACCATTATCTGTCTAAACACGGAAATATCTGCACTTCCATCTGTATAAATATGTAAATATCTACACAGCCATCTCTATAAACATGGAAATATCTACACCGCTATCTGTATAAGCATGGAAATAGCCACAGAGCTATCTGTATATACATGGAAATATATACACTGCTATCTCTATAAACATGGAAATATCTCCACCGCTATCTGTTTAAACATGGAAATATCTTCTCCGCTATCTGTATAAACATGGGAATATCTCCAACGCTATCTGTATGAACATGGAAATCGACACAAAGCTATCTGTATAAACATGGAAATAGTAACACCACTATCTGTATAAATATGGAAATACCTACACCGCTATCTCTATAAACATGGAAATGTCTACACCGCTATCTGTATAAACATGGAAATATCTACATGGCTGTCTCTATAAACACGGAAATATCTTCACCGCCATCTGTATAAACATGGAAATAACCACAAAGTCATCTGTATAAACCTGGAAATATCTACACCACTATCTGTATAAACATGAAAATATCTACACTGCATCTGTATAAACATGTAAATATCTACACAGCCATCTCTATAAACATGGAAATATCTACACCGTTATCTGTATGAACATGGAAATAGCCACACCGCTCTCTGTATAAACATTGGAATATCTACACCGACATCTGTAAAAACATGGAAATATCTACACAGTCATCTGTATACACATGGAAATATCTACGCCTCCATCTGTATAAACATGGAAATATCTACACTGCCATCTGTATACACGTGGAAACATCTACACAGCCATCTGTATAAACATGGAAATATCTACACCGCTATCTGTATAAACATGGAAATACCTACACCGCAATCTGTATAAACATGGAAATATCTACACCATTATCTGTTTAAAAATGGAGATATCTACACTGCCATCTGTATAAATATGTAAATATCTACACAGCCATCTCTATAAACATGGAAATATCTACACCGCTATCTGTATAAACATGGAAATAGCCACACAGATATCTGTATAAACATGGAAATATACACACTGCTATCTCTATAAACATGGAAATATATCCACCGCAAACTGTATAAACATCTAAATATCTCCACCGCTATCTGTATAAACATGGAAATATCTACACCGACATGTGTAAAAACATGAAAATATCTACACAGTCATCTGTATAAACATGGAAATACCTCCACCGCTATCTGTATAAACATGGAAATATCTACACCGCCATCTGTAAAAACATGGAAATATCTACATAGTCATCTGCATAAACTTGGAAATATCTACACCTCCATCTTTATAAACATGGAAATATCTATACTGCCATCTGTATACACATGGAAATATCTACACAGCCATCTGTATAAACATGGAAATATCTTCACCATTATCTGTCTAAACATGGAAATATCTAAACTGCCATCTATATAAATATGTAAATATCTACACAGCCATCTCTATAAACATGGAAATATCTACACCGCTATCTGTTTAAACAGGGAAATAGCCACACAGCTATTTGTATAAACATGGAAATATATACAATGCTATCTCTATAAACATGGAAATATCTCCACCGCTATCTGTATAAACATGGAAATATCTCCACCGCCGTCTGTATAAACATGTAAATATCTACACATCCATCTCTATAAACATGGAAATATCTACGCCGCTATCTGTATAAACATGGAAATAGCCACAGCGCTATCTGTATAAACATGGAAATATCTACACCGCCATCTGTATAAACATGGAAATATCTACACAGCCATCTCTATAAACATGGAAATATCTACACTGCTATCTGTATAAACACGGAAATCTCTACACCGACATGTGTAAAAATATGAAAATATCTACACAGTCATCTGTATAAACATGGAAATATCTCCACCACTATCTGTATAAGCATGGAAATATCTACACAGCCATCTGTATATAAATGGAAATAACTAGACAGTCATCTGTATAAATATGGAAATATGCACACCGCTATCTGTATAAACATGGAAATATCTGCACCGCCATCTGCATAAACATGGAAATATCTACACCACCTTCTGTATAAACATGGAAATATCTCCAACGCTATCTGTATAAACTTGGAAATAGCCACACAGCTATCTGTATAAACATGGAAATATCTACACCGCTATTTCTATAAACATGGGAATATCTCCACCGATATCTGTATAAACATGGAAATATCTCCACCGCTATCTGTATAAACATGGAAATAGTGACACCGCTATCTGTATACATAAGGAAATATCTACACCGCTATCTCTATAAACATGGAAATGTCTACAACGCTATCTGTGAAAACATGGAAATATCTACATGGCTGTCTCTATAAACATGGAAATATCTTCACCGCCATCTGTATAAACATGGAAATAACTACACAGTCATCTGCATAAACCTGGAAATATCTACATCACTATCTGTAAACATGAAAATATCTACACTGCCATCTGTATAAACATGTAAATATCTACACAGCCATCTCTATAAACATCGAAATATCTATACTGCCATCTGTATACACATGGAAATATCTACACAGCCGTCTTTATAAACATGGAAATATCTACACAATTATCTGTCTAAACATGGAAATATCTACACTGAGATCTATGTAAATTTGTAAATATCTACACAGCCATCTCTATAAATATGGAAATATCTACACCGCTATCTGTATAAACAGGGAAATATCCACACAGCTATTTGTATAAACATGGAAATATATACACTGCTATCTCTATAAACATGGAAATATCTCCAACGCTATCTGTATAAACATGGAAATATCTCCACCGCTATCTGTATAAACATGGAAATATCTCCAACGCTATCTGCATAAACATGGAAATAGCCACACAACTATCTGTATAATCATGGAAATATCTACACCGCTATCTCTATAAACATGGAAATACCTACACCGCAATCTGTATAAACATGGAAATATCTACACCATTATCTGTCTAAACATGGAAATATCTACACTGCCATCTGTATAAATATGTAAATATCTACACAGCCATCTCTATAAACATGAAAATAACTACACCGCTATCTGTATAAACATGGAAATAGCCACACAGGTATCTGTATATATATGGAAATATATACACTGCTATATCTATAAACATGGGAATACCACCACCGCTATCTCTATAAACATGGAAATATCTCCCCCGCTACCTGTATAAACATGGAAATATCTCCAGCGCTATCTGTATGAACATGGAAATCGCCACAAAGCTATCTGTATAAACATGGAAATATCTACACCGCTATCTCTATAAACATGGAAATACCTCCACCGCTATCTGTATAAACATGGAAATATCTCCACCTCTATCTGTATAAACTTGGAAATAGTGAAACCACTATCTGTGTAAATATGGAAATATCTACACCGCTATCTCTATAAACATGGAAATATCTACACCACTATCTGTATAAACATGGAAATATCTACATGGCTGTCTCTATAAACATGGAAATATCTTCACCGCCATCTGTATAAACATGGAAATAACTACACAGTCATTTGTATAAACCTGGAAATATCTACACCACTATCTGTATAAACATGAAAATATCTACACTGCCATCTGAATAAACATGGAAATATCTACACCGCTATCTCTAGTAACATGGAAATACCTACACCGCAATCTGTATAAACATGGAAATATCTACAACATTATCTGTCTAAACATGGAAATATCTACACTGCCATCTGTATAAATATGTAAATATCTACACAGCCATCTCTATAAACATGCAAATATCTACACCGCTATCTGAATAAACATGGAAATAGCCACACAGCTATCTGTATAAACATGGAAATATCTACACCGCTATCTCTATAAACATGGAAATATCTCCACCGGTATCTGTATAAACATGGAAATACCTCCACCGCTATCTGTATAAACATGGAAATAGTGACACCGCTATCTGTATAAATATGGAAATATCTACACCGCTATCTCTATAAACGTGGAAATGTCTACACCGCTATCTGCATAAACATGGAAATATCTACATGGCTGTCTCTATAAACATGGAAATATCTTCACCGCCATGTGCTTAAACATGGAAATATCTACACAGTCATCTGTATAAACCTGGAAATATCTACACCACTATCTGTATAAACATGAAAATATCTACACTGCCATCTGTATAAACATGTAAATATCTACACAGCCATCTCTACAAACATGGAAATATCTACACCGCTATCTGTATGAACATGGAAATATACACACCGCTATCTATATGAACATGGAAATAGCCACACCGCTATCTGTATAAACATGGAAATAACTACACCGCCATCTGTAAAAACATGGAAATATCTACACAGTCATCTGTATACACATGGAAATATCTACACCTCCGTCTGTATAAACATGGAAATATCTACACTGCCATCTGTATACACATGGAAATATCCACACAGCCATCTGTATAAACATGGAAATATCTACACCGCTATCTCTATAAACATGGAAATACCTACACCGCAATCTGTATAAACATGGAAATGTCTGCACCATCATCTGTCTAAACATGGAAATATCTACACTGCCATCTGTATAAATATGTAAATATCTACACAGCCATCTCTATAAACATGGAAATATCTAGACCGCTATCTGTATAAACATGGAAATAGCCACACAGATATCTGTATAAACATGGAAATATATACACTGCTATCTCTATAAACATGGAAATATCTCCACCGCTATCTGCATAAACATGGAAATATCTCCAACGCTATCTGTATAAACATGGAAATAGCCACACAGCTATCGGTATAAACATGGAAATAACTACACCGCTATCTCTATAAACATGGAAATATCTCCACCGCTATCTGTATAAACATGGAAATAGCCACACCGTTATCTGTATAAACATGGAAATATCTACACAGTCATCTGTATAAACATGGAATTATCTACACCTCCATCTGTATAAACATGGAAATATCTCCACTGCCATCTGTATACACATGGAAATACCTACACAGCCATCTGTATAAACATGGAAATATCTACACCGCTGTCTCTATAATCACGGAAATACCTACACCGCAATCTGTATAATCATGGAAATATGTACACCATTATCTGTCTAAACACGGAAATATCTGCACTTCCATCTGTATAAATATGTAAATATCTACACAGCCATCTCTATAAACATGGAAATATCTACACCGCTATCTGTATAAGCATGGAAATAGCCACAGAGCTATCTGTATATACATGGAAATATATACACTGCTATCTCTATAAACATGGAAATATCTCCACCGCTATCTGTTTAAACATGGAAATATCTTCTCCGCTATCTGTATAAACATGGGAATATCTCCAACGCTATCTGTATGAACATGGAAATCGACACAAAGCTATCTGTATAAACATGGAAATAGTAACACCACTATCTGTATAAATATGGAAATACCTACACCGCTATCTCTATAAACATGGAAATGTCTACACCGCTATCTGTATAAACATGGAAATATCTACATGGCTGTCTCTATAAACACGGAAATATCTTCACCGCCATCTGTATAAACATGGAAATAACCACAAAGTCATCTGTATAAACCTGGAAATATCTACACCACTATCTGTATAAACATGAAAATATCTACACTGCATCTGTATAAACATGTAAATATCTACACAGCCATCTCTATAAACATGGAAATATCTACACCGTTATCTGTATGAACATGGAAATAGCCACACCGCTCTCTGTATAAACATTGGAATATCTACACCGACATCTGTAAAAACATGGAAATATCTACACAGTCATCTGTATACACATGGAAATATCTACACCTCCATCTGTATAAACATGGAAATATCTACACTGCCATCTGTATACACGTGGAAACATCTACACAGCCATCTGTATAAACATGGAAATATCTACACCGCTATCTGTATAAACATGGAAATACCTACACCGCAATCTGTATAAACATGGAAATATCTACACCATTATCTGTTTAAAAATGGAGATATCTACACTGCCATCTGTATAAATATGTAAATATCTACACAGCCATCTCTATAAACATGGAAATATCTACACCGCTATCTGTATAAACATGGAAATAGCCACACAGATATCTGTATAAACATGGAAATATACACACTGCTATCTCTATAAACATGGAAATATATCCACCGCAAACTGTATAAACATCTAAATATCTCCACCGCTATCTGTATAAACATGGAAATATCTACACCGACATGTGTAAAAACATGAAAATATCTACACAGTCATCTGTATAAACATGGAAATACCTCCACCGCTATCTGTATAAACATGGAAATATCTACACCGCCATCTGTAAAAACATGGAAATATCTACATAGTCATCTGCATAAACTTGGAAATATCTACACCTCCATCTTTATAAACATGGAAATATCTATACTGCCATCTGTATACACATGGAAATATCTACACAGCCATCTGTATAAACATGGAAATATCTTCACCATTATCTGTCTAAACATGGAAATATCTAAACTGCCATCTATATAAATATGTAAATATCTACACAGCCATCTCTATAAACATGGAAATATCTACACCGCTATCTGTTTAAACAGGGAAATAGCCACACAGCTATTTGTATAAACATGGAAATATATACAATGCTATCTCTATAAACATGGAAATATCTCCACCGCTATCTGTATAAACATGGAAATATCTCCACCGCCGTCTGTATAAACATGTAAATATCTACACATCCATCTCTATAAACATGGAAATATCTACGCCGCTATCTGTATAAACATGGAAATAGCCACAGCGCTATCTGTATAAACATGGAAATATCTACACCGCCATCTGTATAAACATGGAAATATCTACACAGCCATCTCTATAAACATGGAAATATCTACACTGCTATCTGTATAAACACGGAAATCTCTACACCGACATGTGTAAAAATATGAAAATATCTACACAGTCATCTGTATAAACATGGAAATATCTCCACCACTATCTGTATAAGCATGGAAATATCTACACAGCCATCTGTATATAAATGGAAATAACTAGACAGTCATCTGTATAAATATGGAAATATGCACACCGCTATCTGTATAAACATGGAAATATCTGCACCGCCATCTGCATAAACATGGAAATATCTACACCACCTTCTGTATAAACATGGAAATATCTCCAACGCTATCTGTATAAACTTGGAAATAGCCACACAGCTATCTGTATAAACATGGAAATATCTACACCGCTATTTCTATAAACATGGGAATATCTCCACCGATATCTGTATAAACATGGAAATATCTCCACCGCTATCTGTATAAACATGGAAATAGTGACACCGCTATCTGTATACATAAGGAAATATCTACACCGCTATCTCTATAAACATGGAAATGTCTACAACGCTATCTGTGAAAACATGGAAATATCTACATGGCTGTCTCTATAAACATGGAAATATCTTCACCGCCATCTGTATAAACATGGAAATAACTACACAGTCATCTGCATAAACCTGGAAATATCTACATCACTATCTGTAAACATGAAAATATCTACACTGCCATCTGTATAAACATGTAAATATCTACACAGCCATCTCTATAAACATCGAAATATCTATACTGCCATCTGTATACACATGGAAATATCTACACAGCCATCTTTATAAACATGGAAATATCTACACCATTATCTGTCTAAACATGGAAATATCTACACTGAGATCTATGTAAATTTGTAAATATCTACACAGCCATCTCTATAAATATGGAAATATCTACACCGCTATCTGTATAAACAGGGAAATATCCACACAGCTATTTGTATAAACATGGAAATATATACACTGCTATCTCTATAAACATGGAAATATCTCCAACGCTATCTGTATAAACATGGAAATATCTCCACCGCTATCTGTATAAACATGGAAATATCTCCAACGCTATCTGCATAAACATGGAAATAGCCACACAACTATCTGTATAATCATGGAAATATCTACACCGCTATCTCTATAAACATGGAAATACCTACACCGCAATCTTTATAAACATGGAAATATCTACACCATTATCTGTCTAAACATGGAAATATCTACACTGCCATCTGTATAAATATGTAAATATCTACACAGCCATCTCTATAAACATGAAAATAACTACACCGCTATCTGTATAAACATGGAAATAGCCACACAGGTATCTGTATATATATGGAAATATATACACTGCTATATCTATAAACATGGAAATACCACCACTGCTATCTCTATAAACATGGAAATATCTCCCCCGCTACCTGTATAAACATGGAAATATCTCCAGCGCTATCTGTATGAACATGGAAATCGCCACACAGCTATCTGTATAAACATGGAAATATCTACACCGCTATCTCTATAAACATGGAAATACCTCCACCGCTATCTGTATAAACATGGAAATATCTCCACCGCTATCTGTATAAACTTGGAAATAGTGAAACCACTATCTGTGTAAATATGGAAATATCTACACCGCTATCTCTATAAACATGGAAATATCTACACCACTATCTGTATAAACATGGAAATATCTACATGGCTGTCTCTATAAACATGGAAATATCTTCACCGCCATCTGTATAAACATGGAAATAACTACACAGTCATTTGTATAAACCTGGAAATATCTACACCACTATCTGTATAAACATGAAAATATCTACACTGCCATCTGAATAAACATGGAAATATCTACACCGCTATCTCTAGTAACATGGAAATACCTACACCGCAATCTGTATAAACATGGAAATATCTACAACATTATCTGTCTAAACATGGAAATATCTACACTGCCATCTCTATAAATATGTAAATATCTACACAGCCATCTCTATAAACATGCAAATATCTACACCGCTATCTGAATAAACATGGAAATAGCCACACAGCTATCTGTATAAACATGGAAATATCTACACCGCTATCTGTATAAACATGGAAACATCTCCACCTCTATCTGTATAAACATGGAAATATCTCCACCACTATCTGTATAAACTTGGAAATAGTGACACCACTATCTGTATAAATATGGAAATATCTACACCGCTATCTCTATAAACATGGAAATGTCTACACCGCTATCTGTATAAACATGGAAATATCTACATGGCTGTCTCAAATATCTTCACCGCCATCTGTATAAACATGGAAATAACTACACAGTCATCTGTATAAACCTGGAAATATCTACACCACTATCTGTATAAACATGAAAATATCTACACTGCCATCTGTATAAACATGTAAATATCTACATAGCCATCTCTATAAACATGGAAATAACTCCACCGCTACCTGTATAAACACGGAAATATCTCCAACGCTATCTGTATAAACATTGAAATATCTACACCGCCATCTGTATAAACATGGAAATACCTACACAGTCATCTGTATAAACATGGAAATATCTACACCACTGTCTGTACAAACATGGAAATATCTACACTGCCATCTGTACAAACATGGAAATATCTACACTGCCATCTGTATAAACATGGAAATATCTACACAGCCATCTCTATAAACATGGAAATATCTACACTGCTATCTGTACAAACACGGAAATATCTACACCGACATGTGTAAAAATAAGAAAATATCTACACAGTCATCTGTATAAACATGGAAATATCTCCACCGCTATCTGTATAAACATGGAAATATCTACACCGCCATCTGTATAAAAATGGAAATAACTAGACAGTCATCTGTATAAATATGGAAATATGTACACCGCTATCTGTATAAACATGGAGATATGTGCACAGCCATCTGCATAAACATGGAAATATCTACACCGCCATCTGTATAAACATGGAAATATCTCCAAAGCTATCTGTATAAACTTGGAAATAGCCACACAGCTATCTGTATAAACATGGAAATATCTACACCGCTATTTCTATAAACATGAGAATATCTCCACCGATATCTGTATAAACATGGAAATATCTCCACCGCTATCTGTATAAACATGGAAATAGTGACACCTCTATCTGTATACATAAGGAAATATCCATACCGATATCTGTATAAACATGGAAATGTCTACACCGCTATTTGTGAAAACATGGAAATATCTACATGGCTGTCTCTATAAACATGGAAATATCTTCACCGCCATCTGTATAAACATGGAAATAACTACACTGTCATCTGCATAAACCTGGAAATATCTACACCACTATCAGTATAAACATGAAAATTTCTACACTGCCATCTGTATAAACATGTAAATATCAACACAGCCATCTCTATAAACATGGAAATATCTACACCGCTATCTGTATAAACATGGAAATAGCCACACCGCTATCTGTATAAACATGGAACTATCTACACCGCCATCTGTAAAAACATGGAAATATCTACACAGTCATCTGTATAAACATGGAAATATCTACACCTCCATCTTTATAAACATGGAAATATCTATACTGCCATCTGTATACACATGGAAATATCTACACAGCCATCTGTATAAACATGGAAATATCTACACCATTATCTGTCTAAACATGGAAATATCTACACTGCCATCTATGTAAATATGTAAATATCTACAAAGCCATCTCTATAAACATGGAAATATCTACACCGCTATCTGTATAAACAGGGAAATAGCCAAACAGCTATTTGTATAAACATGGAAATATATACACTGCTATCTCTATCAACATGTAAATATCTGCACCGATATCTGTATAAACATGGAAATATTCTCACAGGCATCTGTATAAACATGGAAATATCTACACCTCCATCTGTATAAACATGGAAATATCTCCAACGCTATCTGTATAAACATGGAAATAGCCACAGAGCTATCTGTATAAACATGGAAATATCTACAACGCTATCTCTATAAACATGGAAATACCTCCATCGCTATCTGTATAAACATGGAAGTAGCCACACCGCTATCTGTATAAGCATGGAAATGTGTACACAGCCATCTGTAAAAACATGGAAATATGTACACAGTCATCTGTATAAACATGGAAATATCTACACATCCATCTGTATAAACATGGAAATATGTACACTGCCATCTGTATACACATGGAAATATCTATACAGCCATCTGTATAAACATGGAAATATCTACACCGCTATCTCTATAAAATGGAAATACCTACATCGCAATCTGTATAAACATGGAAATATCTACACCATTATCTGTCTAAACATGGAAATATCTACACTGCCATCTGTATAAATATGTAAATATCTACACAGCCATCTCTATAAACATGGAAATATCTACACCGCTATCTGTATAAACATGGAAATAGCCACACAGCTATCTGTATAAACATGTTAATATATACACTGCTATCTCTATAAACATGGAAATATCTCCATTGCTATCTGTATAAACATGGAAATATCTCCACCGCTATCTGTATAAACATGGAAATATCGCCAACGCTATCTGTATGAACATGGAAATCGCCACACAGCTATCTGTATAAACATGGAAATGTCTACACCGCTATCTCTATAAACATGGAAATATCTCCAACGCAATCTGTATAAACATGGAAATATCTCCACCGCTATCTGTATAAACATGGAAATAGTGACACCGCTATCTGCATAAACATGGAAATATCTACACCGCTATCTCAATAAACTTGGAAATATCTACACAGCTATCTGTATAAACATGGAAATATCTACAAAGCCATCTCTTTAAACTTGGAAATATCTTCACCGCCATCTGTATAAACAGGGAAATAACTACACAGTCATCTGTATAAACCTGGAAATATCTACACCACTATCTGTATAAACATGGAAATATCTACACTGCCATCTGTATAAACATGGAAATATCTACACAGCCGAATCTATAAACATGGAAATATCTATACAGCTATCTGTATAAACACGGAAATATCTACACCGACATGTGTAAAAATATGAAAATATCTACACAGTCATATGTATAAACATGGAAATATCTACACCGCCATCTGCATAAAAATGGAAATAACTAGACAGTCATCTCTAAATATGGAAATATGTACACCGCTATCTGTATAAACATGGAAATATCTGCACCACCATCTGTATAAACATGGAAATACCTCCAACGCTATCTGTATAACTTGGAAATAGCCACACAGCTATCTGTATAAACATGGAAATATCTACACCGCTATTTCTATAAACATGGGAATATCTCCACCGATATCTGTATAAACATGGAAATATCTCCACCGCTATCTGTATAAACATGGAAATAGTGACACCGCTATCTGTATACATAAGGAAATATCTACACCGCTATCTCTATAAACATGGAAATGTCTACACCGCTATCTGTGAAAACATGGAAATATCTACATGGCTGTCTCTATAAACATGGAAATACCTTCACCGCCATCTGTATATACATGGAAATAACTACACAGTCATCTGCATAAACCTGGAAATATCTAGACCACTATCTGTATAAACATGAAAATATCTACACTGCCATCTGTATAAACATGTAAATATCTACACAGCCATCTCTATAAACATGGAAATATCTACACCGCTATCTGTATAAACATGGAAATAGCCACACCGCTATCTGTATAAACATGGAAATATCTACACCGCCATCTGTAAAAACATGGAAATATCTACACAGTCATCTGTATAAACATGGAAATATCTACACCTCCATCTTTATAAACATGGAAATATCTATACTGCCATCTGTATACACATGGAAATATCTACACAGCCATCTGTATAAACATGGAAATATCTACACCATTATCTGTCTAAACAAGGAAATATCTACAATGCCATCTATGTAAATTTGTAAATATCTACACAGCCATCTCTATAAACATGGAAATATCTACACCGCTATCTGTATAAACAGGGAAATAGCCACACAGCTATTTGCATAAACATGGAAATATATACACTGCTGTCTCTATAAACATGGAAATATCTCCAACGCTATCTGTATAAAAATGGAAATATCTACACCGCTATCTCTATAAACATGGAAATATCTCCACCGCTATCTGTATAAACATGGAAATAGCCACACCGCTATCTGTATAAACATGGAAATATCTACACCGCCATCTGTAAAAACATGGAAATATCTACACAGTCATCTGTATAAACATGGAAATATCTACACCATTATCTGTCTAAACATGGAAATATCTACACTGCCATCTGTATAAATATGTAAATATCTACACAGCCATCTCTATAAACATGAAAATATCTACACCGATATCTGTATAAACATGGAAATAGCCACACAGCTATCTGTATATACATGGAAATATATACACTGCTATATCTATAAACATGGAAATATCACCACCGCTATCTGTATAAACATGGAAATATCTCCCCCGCTATCAGTATAAACATGGAAATATCTCCAGCGCTATCTGTATGAACATGGAAATCGCCACACAGCTATCTGTATAAACATGGAAATATCTACACCGCTATCTCTATAAACATGGAAATACCTCCACCGCTATCTGTATAAACATGGAAATATCTCCACCGCTATCTGTATAAACATGGAAATAGTGACACCACTATCTGTATAAATATGGAAATATCTACACCGCTATCTCTATAAACATGGAAAGGTCTACACCGCTATCTGTATAAACAAGGAAATATCTACACCGCTATCTCTATTAACATAGAAATATCTGCACCGCTATCTGTATAAACATGGATACAACTCCACCGCTATCTGTATAAACATGGAAATATCTACACCGCTATCTGTATAAACATGAAAATAGTGACACCGCTATCTGTATAAATATGGAAATATCTACACCGCTATCTCTATAATCATGGAAATGTCTACACCGCTATCTGTATAAACATGGAAATATCTACATGGCTATCTCTATAAACATGGAAATATCTACACCACCATCTGTATAAACATGGAAATACCTACACAGTCATCGGTATAAACCTGGAAATATCTACACCACTATCTGTATAAACATGGAAATATCTACACAGCCATCTGTATAAACATGTAAATATCTACACATCCATCTCTATAAACATGGAAATATCTACGCCGCTATCTGTATAAACATGGAAATAGCCACACCGCTATCTGTATAAACATGGAAATATCTACACCGCCATCTGTATAAACATGGAAATACCTACACAGTCATCTGTATAAACATGGAAATATCTACAACACTGTCTGTACAAACATGGAAATATCTACACTGCCATCTGTATAAACATGGAAATATCTACACAACCATCTCTATAAACATGGAAATACCTACACTGCTATCTGCATAAACATGGAAATAGCCACACCGCTATCTCTATAAACACGGAAATATCTACACCGACATGTGTAAAAATATGAAAATATCTACACAGTCATCTGTATAAACATGGAAATATCTCCACCGCTATCTGTATAAACATGGAAATATCTACACCGCCATATGTAAAAACATGGAAATACCTACACAGTCATCTGTATAAACATGGAAATATCTACACCTCCATCTTTATAAACATGGAAATATCTATACTGCCATCTGTATACACATGGAAATATCTACACAGCCATCTGTATAAACATGGAAATATCTACACCATTATCTGTCTAAGCATGCAAATATCTACACTGCCATCTATATAAATATGTAAATATATACACAGCCATCTCTATAAAAATGGAAATATCTACACCGCTATCTGTTTAAACAGGGAAATAGCCACACAGCTATTTGTATAAACATGGAAATATATACACTGCTATCTCTATAAACATGGAAATATCTCCACCGCTATCTGTATAAACATGGAAATGTCTCCACCGCCATCTGTATAAACATGTGAATATCTACACATCCATCTCTATGAACATGGAAATATCTACGCCGCTATCTGTATAAACATGGAACTAGCCACACCGCTATCTGTATAAACATGGAAATATCTACACCGCCATCTGTATAAACATGGAAATAACTACACAGTCATCTGTATAAACATGGAAATATCTACACCACTGTCTGTACAAACATGGAAATATCTACACTGCCATCTGTATAAACATGGAAATATCTACACAGCCATCTCTATAAACATGGAAATAGCTACACTGCTATCTGTATAAACACGGAAATATCTACACCGACATGTGTAAAAATATGAAAATATCTACACAGTCATCTGTATAAACATGGAAATATCTCCACCGCTATCTGTATAAACATGGAAATATCTACACCGCCATCTGTATAAAAATGGAAATAACTAGACAGTCATCTGTATAAATATGGAAATATGTACACCGCTATCTGTATAAACATGGAAATATCTGCACCGCCATCTGCATAAACATGGAAATATCTACACCGCCATCTGTATAAACATCGAAATATCTCCAACGCTATCTGTATAAACCTGGAAATAGCCACACAGCTATCTGTATCAACATGGAAATATCTACACCGCTATTTCTATAAACATGAGAATATCTCCACCGATATCTGTATAAACATGGAAATATCTCCACCGCTATCTGTATAAACATGGAAATAGTGACACCGCTATCTGTATACATAAGGAAATACCTACACCGCTATATCTATAAACATGGAAATGTCTACACCGCTATCTGTGAAAACATGGAAATATCTACATGGCTGTCTCTATAAACATGGAAATATCTTCACCGCCATCTGTATAAACATGGAAATAACTACACAGTCATCTGCATAAACCTGGAAATATCTACACCACTATCTGTATAAACATGAAAATATCTACACTGCCATCTGTATAAACATGTAAATATCTACACAGCCATCTCTATAAACATGGAAATATCTACAAGGCTATCTGTATAAACATGGAAATAGCCACATCGCTATCTGTATAAACATGGAAATAACTACACCTCCATCTGTAAAAACATGGAAATATCTACACAGTCATCTGTATAAACATGGAAATATCTACACCTCAATCTTTATAAACATGGAAATATCTATACTGCCATCTGTATACACATGGAAATATCTACACAGCCATCTGTATAAACAGGGAAATATCTACACCATTATCTGTCTAAACATGGAAATACCTACACTGCCATCTATGTAAATATGTAAATATCTACACAGCCATCTCTATACACATGGAAATATCTACACCGCTATCTGTATAAACAGGGAAATAGCCACACAGCTCTTTGTATAAACATGGAAATATGTACACTGCTATCTCTATAAACATGGAAATATCTCCACCGCTATCTGTATAAACATGGTAATATCTGCAACGCTATCTGCATAAACATGGAAATAGTCACACAACTATCTGTATAAACATGGAAATATCTACACCGCTATCTCTATAAACATGGAAATACCTACATCGCAATCTGTATAAACATGGAAATATCTACACCACTATCTGTATAAACGTGGAAATATCTACACTGCCATCAGTATAAACATGTAAATATCTACACAGCCAGCTCTATAAACATGGAAATATCTTCACCGCTATCTGTGAAAACAACGAAACATCTCCACCACTATCTGTTTAAACATGGAAATAGTGACACCGCTATCTGTATGAATATGGAAATATCTACACCGCTATCTCTATAAACATGGAAATGTCTACACCGCTATCTGTATAAACATGGAAACATCTACATGGCTGTCTCTATAAACATGGAAATATCTTCACCGCCATCTGTATTAACATGGAAATAACTACACAGTCATCTGTATAAACCTGGAAATATCTACACCACTATCTGTATAAACATGAAAATATCTACACTGCCATCTGTATAAACATGTAAATATCTGCACAGCCATCTCTATAAACATGGAAATATCTACACCGCTATCTGTATGAACATGGAAATAGCCACACCGCTATCTGTATAAACATGGAAATATCTACACCGCCATCTGTAAAAACATGCAAATATCTACACAGTCATCTGTATACACATGGAAATATCTACACCTCCATCTGTATAAACATGGAAATATCTTCACTGCCATCTGTATACACATGGAAATATCCAGAGAGCCATCTGTATAAACATAGAAATATCTACACCGCTATCTCTATAAACATGGAAATACCTACACCGCAATCTGTATAAACATGGAAATATCTACACCATTATCTGTCTAAACATGGAAATATCTACACTGCCATCTGTATAAATATGTAAATATCTACACAGCCATCTCTATAAACATGGAAATATCTACACCGCTATCTGTATAAACATGGAAATGTCTACACAGCCATCTCTATAAACATGGATATATCTCCACCGCTATCTGTATAAACGTGGAAATAGCCACACCGCTATCTGTATAAACATGGAAATATCTACACCGCCATCTAAAAAACATGGAAATATCTACACAGTCATCTGTATAAACAAGGAAATATCTACACCTCCATCTGTATAAACATGGAAATATCTACACTGCCATCTGTATACACGTGGAAATACCTACACAGCCATCTGTAAACATGGAAATATCTACACCGCTATCTGTATAAACATGGAAATACCTACACCGCAATCTGTATAAACATGGAAATATCTACACCATTATCTGTCTAAACATGGAAATAACTACACAGCCATCCGTATAAATATGTAAATATCTACAAAGACATATCTATAAACATGGAAATATCTACACCGCTATCTGTATAAACATGGAAATAGCCACAACGCTATCTGAATACACATGGAAATATCTACACCGCTATCTCTATAAACATGGAAATATCTTCACCGCTATCTGTATAAACCTGGAAATATCTCCACAGCTATCTGTATAAACATGGAAATAGTGACACCGCTATCTGTATGAATATGGAAATATCTACACCGCTATCTCTATAAACATGGAAATGTCTACACCGCTATCTGTATAAACATGGAAACATCTACATGGCTGTCTCTATAAACATGGAAATATCTTCACCGCCATCTGTATTAACATGGAAATAACTACACAGTCATCTGTATAAACCTGGAAATATCTACACCACAATCTGTATAAACATGAAAATATCTACACTGCCATCTGTATAAACATGTAAATATCTGCACAGCCATCTCTATAAACATGGAAATATCTACACCGCTATCTGTATGAACATGGAAATAGCCACACCGCTATCTGTATAAACATGGAAATATCTACACCGCCATCTGTAAAAACATGCAAATATCTACACAGTCATCTGTATACACATGGAAATATCTACACCTCCATCTGTATAAACATGGAAATATCTTCACTGCCATCTGTATACACATGGAAATATCCAGAGAGCCATCTGTATAAACATAGAAATATCTACACCGCTATCTCTATAAACATGGAAATACCTACACCGCAATCTGTATAAACATGGAAATATCTACACCATTATCTGTCTAAACATGGAAATATCTACACTGCCATCTGTATAAATATGTAAATATCTACACAGCCATCTCTATAAACATGGAAATATCTACACCGCTATCTGTATAAACATGGAAATGTCTACACAGCCATCTCTATAAACATGGAAATATCTCCACCGCTATCTGTATAAACGTGGAAATAGCCACACCGCTATCTGTATAAACATGGAAATATCTACACCGCCATCTAAAAAACATGGAAATATCTACACAGTCATCTGTATAAACAAGGAAATATTTACACCTCCATCTGTATAAACATGGAAATGTCTACACTGCCATCTGTATACACGTGGAAATATCTACACAGCCATCTGTAAACATGGAAATATCTACACCGCTATCTGTATAAACATGGAAATACCAACACCGCAATCTGTATAAACATGGAAATATCTACACCATTATCTGTCTAAACATGGAAATAACTACACAGCCATCTGTGTAAATATGTAAATATCTACACAGCCATATCTATAAACATGGAAATATCTACACCGCTATCTGTATAAACATGGAAATAGCCACAACGCTATCTGAATAAACATGGAAATATATACACCGCTATCTCTATAAACATGGAAATATCTTCACCGCTATCTGTATAAACATGGAAATATCTCCACAGCTATCTGTATAAACATGGAAATAGTGACACCGCTATCTGTATGAATATGGAAATATCTACACCGCTATCTCTATAAACATGGAAATGTCTACACCGCTATCTGTATAAACATGGAAACATCTACATGGCTGTCTCTATAAACATGGAAATATCTTCACCGCCATCTGTATAAACATGGAAATAACTACACAGTCATCTGTATAAACCTGGAAATATCTACACCACTATCTGTATAAACATGAAAATATCTACACTGCCATCTGTATAAACATGTAAATATCTGCACAGCCATCTCTATAAACATGGAAATATCTACACCGCTATCTGTATGAACATGGAAATAGCCACACCGCTATCTGTATAAACATGGAAATATCTACACCGCCATCTGTAAAAACATGCAAATATCTACACAGTCATCTGTATACACATGGAAATATCTACACCTCCATCTGTATAAACATGGAAATATCTTCACTGCCATCTGTATACACATGGAAATATCCAGAGAGCCATCTGTATAAACATAGAAATATCTACACCGCTATCTCTATAAACATGGAAATACCTACACCGCAATCTGTATAAACATGGAAATATCTACACCATTATCTGTCTAAACATGGAAATATCTACACTGCCATCTGTATAAATATGTAAATATCTACACAGCCATCTCTATAAACATGGAAATATCTACACCGCTATCTGTATAAACATGGAAATGTCTACACAGCCATCTCTATAAACATGGAAATATCTCCACAGCTATCTGTATAAACGTGGAAATAGCCACACCGCTATCTGTATAAACATGGAAATATCTACACCGCCATCTAAAAAACATGGAAATATCTACACAGTCATCTGTATAAACAAGGAAATATCTACACCTCCATCTGTATAAACATGGAAATATCTACACTGCCATCTGTATACACGTGGAAATATCTACACAGCCATCTGTAAACATGGAAATATCTACACCGCTATCTGTATAAACATGGAAATACCTACACCGCAATCTGTATAAACATGGAAATATCTACACCATTATCTGTCTAAACATGGAAATAACTACACAGACATCTGTATAAATATGTAAATATCTACACAGCCATATCTATAAACATGGAAATATCTACACCGCTATCTGTATAAACATGGAAATAGCCACAACGCTATCTGAATAAACATGGAAATATCTACACCACTATCTCTATAAACATGGAAATATCTTCACCGCTATCTGTATAAACATGGAAATATCTCCACAGCTATCTGTATAAACATGGAAATAGTGACACCGCTATCTGTATGAATATGGAAATATCTACACCGCTATCTCTATAAACATGGAAATGTCTACACCGCTATCTGTATAAACATGGAAACATCTACATGGCTGTCTCTATAAACATGGAAATATCTTCACCGCCATCTGTATAAACATGGAAATAACTACACAGTCATCTGTATAAACCTGGAAATATCTACACCACTATCTGTATAAACATGAAAATATCTACACTGCCATCTGTATAAACATGTAAATATCTGCACAGCCATCTCTATAAACATGGAAATATCTACACCGCTATCTGTATGAACATGGAAATAGCCACACCGCTATCTGTATAAACATGGAAATATCTACACTGCCATCTGTAAAAACATTGAAATATCTACACAGTCATCTGTATACACCTGGAAATATCTACACCTCTATCTGTATAAACATGGAAATATCTACACTGCCATATGTATACACATGGAAATATCCACACAGCCATCTGTATAAACATGGAAATATCTACACCGCTATCTCTATAAACATGGAAATACCTACACCGCAATCTGTATAAACATGGAAATATCTACACCATTATCTGTCTAAACTTGGAAATATCTACACTGCCATCTGTATAAATATGTAAATATATACAGAGCCATCTCTATAAACATGGAAATATCTACACCGCTATCTGTATAAACATGGAAATATCTACACAGCCATCTCTATAAACATGGAAATATCTCCACCGCTATCTGTATAAACATGGAAATATCTACACCGCCATCTTAAAAACATGGAAATATCTACACAGTCATCTGTATAAACAAGGAAATATCTACACCTCCATCTGTATAAACAGGGAAATATCTAAACTGCCATCTGTATACACGTGGAAATATCTACACAGCCATCTGTAAACATGGAAATATCTACACCGCTATCTGTATAAACATGGAAATATCTACACCATTATCTGTCTAAACATGGAAATATCTACACTGCCATGTGTATAAATATGTAAATATCTACACAGCCATCTCTATAAACATGGAAATATCTACACCGCTATCTGTATAAACATGGAAATAGCCACACAGATATCTGTATAAACATGGAAATATACAAACTGCTATCTCTATAAACATGGAAATATCTCCACCGCTATCTGTATAAACATGGAAATATCTCCACCGCTATCTGTATAAACATGGAAATATCTCCAACGCTATCTGTATAAACATGGGAATAGCCACACAGCTATCTGTATAAACATGGAAATATCTACACCGCTATCTCTATAAACATGGAAATATCTCCACCGCTATCTGTATAAACATGGAAATAGCCACACCGCTATCTGTATAAACATGGAAATATCTACACCGCCATCTGTAAAAACATGGAAATATCTACACAGACATCTGTATAAACATGGAAATATCTACACCTCCATCTGTATAAACATGGAAATATCTATACTGCCATCTGTATACACATGGAAATACCTACACCGCAATCTGTATAAACATGGAAATATCTACACCTCCATCTGTATAAACATAGAAATATCTACACTGCCATCTGTATACACATGGAAATATCCACACAGCCATCTGAAAAAACATGGAAATGTCTACACCGCTATCTCTGTAAACATGGAAATACCTACAACGCAATCTGTATAAACATGGAAATATCTACACCATTATCTGTCTAAACATGGAAATAACTACACTGCCATCTGTATAAATATGTAAATATCTACACAGCCATCTCTATAAACATGGAAATATCTACACCGCTATCTGTATAAACATGGAAATAGCGACACCGATATCTGTATAAGCATGGAAATATCTACACCGCTATCTCTATAAACATGGAAATATCTCCACCGCTATCTCTATAAACATGGAAATATCTCCACCGCTATCTGTATAAACATGGAAATAGTGACACCGCTATCTGTATGAATATGGAAATATCTACACCGCTATCTCTATAAACATGGAAATGTCTACACCGCTATCTGTATAAACATGGAAACATCTACATGGCTGTCTCTATAAACATGGAAATATCTTCACCGCCATCTGTATAAACATGGAAATAACTACACAGTCATCTGTATAAACCTGGAAATATCTACACCACTATCTGTATAAACATGAAAATATCTACACTGCCATCTGTATAAACATGTAAATATCTACACAGCCATCTCTATAAACAAGGAAATATCTACACCGCTATCTGTATGAACATGGAAATAGCCACACCGCTATCTGTATAAACATGGAAATATCTACACCGCCATCTGTAAAAACATGGAAATATCTACACAGTCATCTGTATACACATGGAAATATCTACACCTCCATCTGTATAAACATGGAAATATCTACACTGCCATCTGTATACACATGGAAATATCCACACAGCCATCTGTATAAACATGGAAATATCTACACCGCTATCTCTATAAACATGGAAATACCTACACCGCAATCTGTATAAACATGGAAATATCTACACCATTATCTGTCTAAACATGGAAATATCTACACTGCCATCTGTATAAATATGTAAATATATACACAGCCATCTCTATAAACATGGAAATATCTACACCGCTATCTGTATAAACATGGAAATATCTACACCGCTATCTCCATACACATGGAAATATCTCCACCGCTATCTATATAAACATGGAAATATCTACACAGTCATCTGTACAAACATGGAAATATCTCCACCGCTATGTGTATAAACATGGAAATAATTACACCGCCATCTGTATAAAAATGCAAATAACTACACAGTCATCTGTATAAATATGGAAATATGTACACCGCTATCTGTATAAACATGGAAATATCTGCACCGCCATCTGCATAAACATGGAAATATCTACACCGCCATCTGTATAAACATGGAAATAACTACACAGTCATCTGTATAAACCTGGAAATATCTACACCACTGTCTGTATAAACATGAAAATATCTACACTGCCATCTGTATAAACATGTAAATATCTACACAGCCATCTCTATAAACATGGAAATATCTACACCGCTATCTGTATGAACATGGAAATAGCCACACCGCTATCTGTATAAACATGGAAATATCTACACCGCCATCTGTAAAAACATGGAAATATCTACACAGTCATTTGTACAAACATGGAAATATCTACACCTCCATCTGTATAAACATGGAAATATCTACACTGCCATTTGTATACACATGGAAATATCCACACAGCCATCTCTATAAACTTGGAAATATCTACACCGCTATCTCCATAAACATGGAAATACCTACACCGCAATCTGTATAAACATGGAAATATCTACACCATTATCTGTCTAAACATGGAAATATCTACACTTCCATCTGTATAATTATGTAAATATCTACACGGCCATCTCTATAAACATGGAAATATCTACACCGCTATCTGTATAAACATGGAAATAGCCACACCGCTATCTGTATAAACTTGGAAATATCTACACCGCTATCTCTATAAACATGGAAATATCTCCACCGCTATCTGTATAAACATGGAAATATCTACACAGTCATCTGTATAAACATGGAAATATCTCCACCGCTATCTGTATAAAAATGGAAATATCTACACCGCCATCTGTATAACAATGGAAATAACTACACAGTCATCAGTATAAATATGGAAATATGTACACCGCCATCTGTATAAACATGGAACTACCTACACAGTCATCTGTATAAACATGGAAATATCTACACCACTGTCTGTACAAACATCGAAATATCTACACTGCCATCTCTATAAACATGGAAATATCTACACTGCTATCTGTATAAACATGGAAATAGCCACACCGCTATCTGTATAAACACGGAAATATCTACACCGACACGTGTAAAAATATGAAAATATCTACACAGTCATTTGTATAAACATGGAAATATCTCCACCGCTATCTGTATAAACATGGAAATATCTACACCGCCATCTGTATAAACATGGAAATACCTACACAGTCATCTGTATAAACATGGAAATATCTACACCACTGTCTGTACAAACATGGAAATATCTACACTGCCATCTGTATAAACATGGAAATATCTACACAGCCATCTCTATAAACATGGAAATATCTACACTGCTATCTGTATAAACAAGGAAATATCTACACCGACATGTGTAAAAATATGAAAATATCTACACAGTCATCTGTATAAACATGGAAATATCTCCACCGCTATCTGTATAAGCATGGAAATATCTACACCGCCATCTGTATAAAAATGGAAATAACTACACAGTCATCTGTATAAATATGGAAATATGTACACCGCTATTTGTATAAACATGGAAATATCTGCACCGCCATCTGCATAAACATGGAAATATCTACACCACCATCTGTATAAACATGGAAATATCTCCAACGCTATCTGTATAAACTTGGAAATAGCCACACAGCTATCTGTATAAACATGGAAATATCTACACCGCTATTTCTATAAACATGGGAATATCTCCAGCGATATCTGTATAAACATGGAAATATCTCCACCGCTATCTGTATATACATGGAAATAGTGACACCGCTATCTGTATACATAAGGAAATATCTACACCGCTATCTCTATAAACATGGAAATGTCTACACCGCTATCTGTGAAAACATGGAAATATCTACATGGCTGTCTCTATAAACATGGAAATATCTTCACCGCCATCTTTATAAACATGGAAATAACTACACAGTCATCTGCATAAACCTGGAAATATCTACACCGCTATCTGTATAAACATGGAAATATCTCCACCGCTATCTGTATAAACATGGAAATATCTCCAACGCTATCTTCATAAACATGGAAATAGGCACACAACTATCTGTATAAATATGGAAATATCTACACCGCTATCTCTATAAACATGGAAATACCTACACCGCAATCTGTATAAACATGGGAATATCTACACCATTATCTGTCTAAACATGGAAATATCTACACTGCCATCTGTATAAATATGTAAATATCTACACAGCCATCTCTATAAACATGGAAATATCTACACCGCTATCTGTATAAACATGGAAATAGCCACTCAGATATCTGTATAAACATGGAAATATATACACTGCTATCTCTATAAACATGGAAATATCTCCACCGCTATCTGTATAAACATGGACATGTCTCCACCGTTATCTGTATAAACATGGAAATATCTCCAACGCTATCTGTATAAACATGGAAATAGCCACACAGCTATCTGTATAAACATGGAAATATCTACACCGCTATCTCTATAAACATGGAAATATCTCCAACGCTATCTGTATAAACATGGAAATAGCCACACCGCTATCTGTATAAACATGGAAATATCTACACCGCCATCTGTAAAAACATGGAAATATCTACACAGTCATCTGTATATACATTGAAATATCTACACCATTATCTGTCTAAACATGGAAATATCTACACTGCCATCTGTATAAATATGTAAATATCTACACAGCCATCTCTATAAACATGAAAATATCTACACCGCTATCTGTAGAAACATGGAAATAGCCACACAGCTCTCTGTATATACCTGGAAATATATCCACTGCTATATCTATAAACATGGAAATATCACCACCGCTATCTGTATAAACATGGAAATATCTCCCACGCTATCTGTATAAACATGGAAATATCTACACCGCTATCTGTATGAACATGGAAATCGCCACACAGCTATCTGTATAAACATGGAAATATCTACACCGCTATCTCTATAAACATGGAAATACCTCCACCGCTATCTGTATAAACATGGAAATATCTCCACCGCTATCTGTATAAACATGGAAATAGTGACACCGCTATCTATATAAATATGGAAATATCTACACCGCTATCTCTATAAACATGGAAATGTCTACACCACTATCTGTATAAACATGGAAATATCTACATGGCGGTCTCTATAAACATGGAAATATCTTCACCGCCATCTGTATAAACATGGAAATAACTACACAGTCATTTGTATAAACCTGGAAATATCTACACCACTATCTGTATAAACAAGAAAATATCTACACTGCCTTCTGTATAAACATGGAAATATCTACACCGCTATCTCTAGAAACATGGAAATACCTACACCGCCATCTGTATAAACATGGAAATATCTACAACATTATCTGTCTAAACATGGAAATATCTACACTGCCATCTGTATAAATATGTAAATATCTACACAGCCATCTCTATAAACATGGAAATATCTACACCGCTATCTGTATAAACATGGAAATAGCCACACAGCTATCTGTATAAACATGGAAATATCTACACCGCTATCTGTATAAACATGGAAATAACTACACAGTCATCTGCATAAACCTGGAAATATCTACACCACTATCTGCATAAACATGAAAATATCTACACTGCCATCTGTATAAACATGTAAATATCTACACAGCCATCTCTATAAACATGGAAATATCTACAGCGCTATCTGTATAAACATGGAAATAGCCACACCGCTATCTGTATAAACATGGAAATATCTACACCGCCATCTGTAAAAACATGGAAATATCTACACAGTCATCTGTATAAACATGGAAATATCTAAACCTCCATCTTTATAAACATGGAAATATCTATACTGCCATCTGTATACACATGGAAATATCTACACAGCCATCTGTATAAACATGGAAATATCTACACCATTATCTGTCTCAACATGGAAATATCTACACTGCCATCTATGTAAATTTGTAAATATCTACACAGCCATCTCTATAAACATGGAAATATCTACACCGCTCTCTGTATAAACAGGGAAATAGCCACACAGCTATTTGTATAAACATGGAAATATATACACTGCTATCTCTATAAACATGGAAATATCTACACCGCTATCTGTATAAACATGGAAATATCTCCACCGCTATCTGTATAAACATGGAAATATCTCCAACGCTATCTGCATAAACATGGAAATAGCCACACAACTATCTGTATAAACATGGAAATATCTACACCGCTATCTCTATAAACATGGAAATACCTACACCGCAATCTGTATAAACATGGGAATATCTACACCATTATCTGTCTAAACATGGAAATATCTACACTGTCATCTGTATAAATATGTAAATATCTACACAGCCATCTCTATAAACATGGAAATATCTACACCGCTATGTGTATAAACATGGAAATACCCACTCAGATATCTGTATAAACATGGAAATATATACACTGCTATCTCTATAAACATGGAAATATCTCCACAGCTATCTGTATAAACATGGACATATCTCCACCGTTATCTGTATAAACATGGAAATATCTCCAACGCTATCTGTATAAACATGGAAATAGCCACACAGATATCTGTATAAACATGGAAATATCTACACCGCTATCTCTATAAACATGGAAATATCTCCACCGCTATCTGTATAAACATGGAAATAGCCACACCGCTATCTGTATAAACATGGAAATATCTACACCGCCATCTGTAAAAACATGGAAATATCTACACAGTCATCTGTATAAACATTGAAATATCCACACCATTATCTGTCTAAACATGGAAATATCTACACTGCCATCTGTATAAATATGTAAATATCTACACAGCCATCTCTATAAACATGAAAATATCTACACCGCTATCTGTAGAAACATGGAAATAGCCACACAGCTCTCTGTATATACCTGGAAATATATACACTGCTATATCTATAAACATGGAAATATCACCACCGCTATCTGTATAAACATGGAAATATCTCCCACGCTATCTGTATAAACATGGAAATATCTACACCGCTATCTGTATGAACATGGAAATCGCCACACAGCTATCTGTATAAACATGGAAATATCTACACCACTATCTCTATAAACATGGAAATACCTCCACCGCTATCTGTATAAACATGGAAATATCTCCATCGCTATCTGTATAAACATGGAAATAGTGACACCACTATCTGTATAAATATGGAAATATCTACACCGCTATCTCTATAAACATGGAAATGTCTACACCACTATCTGTATAAACATGGAAATATCTACATGGCTGTCTCTATAAACATGGAAATATCTTCACCGCCATCTGTATAAACATGGAAATAACTACACAGTCATTTGTATAAACCTGGAATTATCTACACCACTATCTGTATAAACATGAAAATATTTACACTGCCATCTGTATAAACATGGAAATATCTACACCGCTATCTCTAGAAACATGGAAATACCTACACCGCAATCTGTATAAACATGGAAATATCTACAACATTATCTGTCTAAACATGGAAATATCTACACTGCCATCTGTATAAATATGTAAATATCTACACAGCCATCTCTATAAACATGGAAATACCTACAGCGTTATCTGTATAAACATGGAAATAGCCACACAGCTATCTGTATAAACATGGAAATATCTACACCGCTATCTGTATAAACATGGAAATATCTCCACCGCTATCTGTATAAACATGGAAATATCTCCACCGCTATCAGTATAAACATGGAAATAGTGACACCGCTATCTGTATAAATATGGAAATACCTACACCGCTATCTCTATAAACATGGAAATGCCTACACCGCTATCTGTATAAACATGGAAATATCTACATGGCTGTCTCTATAATCATGGAAATATCTTCACCGCCATCTGTGTAAACATGGAAATAACTACACAGTCATCTGTATAAACCTGGAAATATCTACACCACTATCTGTATAAACATGGAAATATCTACACTGCCATCTGTATAAACAAGTAAATATCTACAAAGCCTTCTCTAAAAATATGGAAATAACTCCACCGCTATCTGTATAAACACGGAAATATCTCCAATGCTATCTGTATGAACATGGAAATAGTCACACTGCTATCTGTATAAACATGGAAACATCTACACCGCTATCTCTATGAACATGGAAATATCTCCACAGCTATCAGTATTAACATGGAAGTAGCCACACCGCTATCTGTATAACCATGGAAATATCTACAACGCTATCTCTATAAACATGGAAATAACTCCATCGCTATCTGTATAAACATGGAAGTAGCCACACCGCTATCTGTATAAGCATGGAAATATGTACACTGCCATCTGTAAAAACATGGAAATATGTACACAGTCATCTGTATAAACATGGAAATATCTACACATCCATCTGTATAAACATGGAAATATCTACACTGCCATCTGTATACACATGGAAATATCTATACAGCCATCTGTATAAACATGGAAATATCTACACCGCTATCTCTATAAACATGGAAATACCTACATCGCAATCTGTATAATCATGGAAGTATCTACACCATTATCTGTTAAAACATGGAAATATCTACACTGCCATCTGTATAAATATGTAAATATCTACACAGCCATCTCTATAAACATGGAAATATCTACACCGCTATCTGCATAAACATGGAAATAGCCACACAGCTATCTGTATAAACTTGTTAATATATACAGTGCTATCTCTATAAACATGGAAATATCTCCACCGCTATCTGTATGAACATGGAAATATCTCCACCGCTATCTGTCTAATCATGGAAATATCTACACTGCCATCTGTAAAAATATGTAAATATCTACACAGCCATCTCTATAAACATGGAAATATCTAAACCGCTATCTGTATAAACATGGAAATGGCCACACAGATATCTGTATAAACATGGAAATATATACACTGCTATCTCTATAAACATGGAAATATCTCCACCGCTATCTGTATAAACATGGAAATATCTCCACAGCTATCTGTATAAACATGGAAATATCTCCAACGCGATCTGTATAAACATGGAAATAGCCACACAGCTATCTGTATAAACATGGAAATATCTACACCGCTATCTCTATAAACATGGAAATATCTCCACTGCTATCTGTATAAACATGGAAATGGCCACACCGCTATCTGTATAATCATGGAAATATCTAAACCGCCATATGTAAAAACATGGAAATATCTACACAGTCATCTGCCTAAACATGGAAATATCTACACCTCCGTCTGTATAAACATGGAAATATCTATACTGCCATCTGTATACACATGTAAATACCTACACCGCCATCTGTATAAACATGGAAATAACTACACAATCATCTGTAAAAACCTGGAAATATCTACACCAGTATCTGTATAAACATGAAAATATCTACACTGCCATCTGTATGAACATGTAAATATCTACACAGCCATCTCTATAAACAGGGAAATATCTACACCGCTATCTGTATGAACATGGAAATAGCCACACCGCTATCTGTATAAACATGGAAATATCTACACCGCCATCTGTAAAAACATGGAAATATCTACACAGTCATCTGTACAAACATGGAAACATCTACACCTCCATCTGTATAAACATGGAAATATCTACACTGCCATTTGTATACACATGGAAATATCCACACAGCCATCTCTATAAACTTGGAAATATCTACACCGCTATCTCCATAAACATGGAAATACCTACACCGCAATCTGTATAAACATGGAAATATCTACACCATTATCTCTCTAAACATGGAAATATCTACACTTCCGTCTGTATAATTATGTAAATATCTACACCGCCATCTCTATAAACATGGAAATATCTACACCGCTATCCGTATAAACATGGAAATAGCCACACCGCTATCTGTATAAACTTGGAAATATCTACACCGCTATCTCTATAAACATGGAAATATCTCCACCGCTATCTGTATAAACATGGAAATATCTACACAGTCATCTGTATAAACATGGAAATATCTCCACCGCTATCTGTATAAAAATGGAAATATCTACACCGCCATCTGTATAAAAATGGAAATAACTACACAGTCATCTGTATAAATATGGAAATATGTACACCGCTATCTGTATAAACATGGAAATATCTGCACCGCCATCTGCATAAACATGGAAATACCTACACCGCTATCTCCGTAAACATGGAAATATCTCCACCGCTATCTGTATAAACATGGAGATATCTCCACCGCTATCTGTATAAACATGGAAATAGTGACAACGCTATCAGTATAAATATGGAAAGATCTACACCGCTATCTCTATAAACATGGAAATGACTACACCGCTATCTGTATAAACATGGAAGTATCTACATGGCTGTCTCTATAAACATGGAAATATCTTCAGCGCCATCTGTATAAACATGGAAATAATTACACAGTCATCTGTATAAACCTGGAAATCTCTACACCACTATCTGTATAAACATGAAAATATCTACACTGCCATCCGTATAAACATGTAAATACCTACAAAGCCATCTCTATAAATATGGAAATAACTCCACCGCCATCTGTAAAAACATGGAAATATCTATACAGTCACCTGTATAAACATGGAAATATCTACACCTCCATCTGTATAAACATGGAAATATCTCCAACGCTATCTGTATAAACTTGGAAATAGCCACAGAGCTATCTGTATAAACATGGAAATATCTACAACGCTATCTCTATAAACATGGAAATAACTCCATCGCTATCTGTATAAACATGGAAGTAGCCACACCGCTATCTGTATAAGCATGGAAATGTGTACACTGCCATCTGCAAAAACATGGAAATATGTACACAGTCATCTGTATAAACATGGAAATATCTACACATCCAACTGTATAAACATGGAAATATCTACACTACCATCTGTATACACATGGAAATATCTATACAGCCATCTGTATAAACATGGAAATATCTACACCGCTCTATAAACATGGAAATATCTACACCGCTATCTGTATAAACATGGAAATAGCCACATAGCTATCTGTATAAACATGTTAATATATACACTGCTATCTCTATAAACATGGAAATATCTCCACCGCTATCTGTATAAACATGGAAATATCTCCACCGCTATCTGTATAAACATGGAAATATCGCCAACGCTATCTGTATGAACATGGAAATCCCCACACAGCTATCTGTATAAACATGGAAATGTCTACACCGCTATCTCTATAAACATGGAAATATCTCCACCGCAATCTGTATAAACATGGAAATATCTCCACCGCTATCTGTATAAACATGGAAATAGTGACACCGCTATCTGTATAAACATGGAAATATCTACACCGCTATCTCTATAAACATGGAAATGTCTACACCGCTATCTGTATAAACATGGAAATATCTACACAGCCATCTCTATAAACATGGAAATATCTTCACCGCCATCTGTATAAACAGGGAAATAGCTACACAGTCATCTGTATAAACCTGGAAATATCTACACCACTATCTGTATAAACATGAAAATATCTACACTGCCATCTGTATAAGCATGTAAATCTCTACACATCCATCTCTATAAACATGGAAATATCTACACCGCTATCTGTATGAACATGGAAATAGCCACACCGCTATCTGTATTAACATGGAAATATCTACACCGCCATCTGTAAAACATGGAAATATCTACACAGTCATCTGTATAAACATGGAAATACCTACACCTCCATCTGTATAAACATGGAAATATCTACACTGCCATCTGTATACACATGGAAATATCCACACAGCCATCTGTATAAACATGGAAATATCTACACCGCTATCTTCATAAACATGGAAATACCTACACCGCAATCAATATAAACATGGAAATATTTACACCATTATCTGTCTAAACATGGAAATATCTACACTGCCATCTGTATAAGTATGTAAATATATACACAGCCATCTCTGTAAACTTGGAAATATCTACACCGCTATCTGTATAAACATGGAAATAGCCACACCGCTATCTGTATAAACATGGAAATATCTACACCGCCATCTGTAAAAACATGGAAATACCTACACAGACATCTCTATAAACATGGAAATATCTACACCTCCATCTGTATAAACATGGAAATATCTACACTGCCATCTGTATAAATATGTAAATACCTACACAGCCATCTCTATAAACATGGAAATATATACACTGCTATCTGTATAAACATGGAAATAGCCACACAGCTATCTGTATAAACATGGAAATATCTACACCGCTATCTCTATAAACATGGAAATATCTGCACCGCTATCTGTATAAACATGGATATATCTCCACCGCTATCTGTATAAATATGGAAATATCTACACCGCTATCTGTATAAACATGGAAATAGTGACACCGCTATCTGTATAAATATGGAAATATATACACCGCTATCTCTATAAACATGGAAATGTCTACACCACCATCTGTATAAACATGGAAATACCTACACAGTCATCGGTATAAACCTGGAAATAACTACACCACTATCTGTATAAACATGGAAATATCTACACTGCCATCTGTAAAAACATGTAAATATCTACACATCCATCTATATAAACATGGAAATATCTACGCCGCTATCTGTATAAACATGGAAATAGCCACACCGCTATCTGTATAAACATGGAAATATCAACAACGCCATCTGTATAAACATGGAAATACCTACACAGTCATCTGTATAAACATGGAAATATCTACACCACTGTCTGTACAAACATTTAAATATCTACACTGCCATCTGTATAAACATGGAAATATCTACACAGCCATCTCTATAAACATGGAAATATCTACACTGCTATCTGTATAAACATGGAAATAGCCACACCGCTATCTGTATAAACACGGAAATATCTACACCGTCATGTGTAAAAATATGAAAATATCTACACAGTCATCTGTATAAACATGGAAATATCTCCACCGCTATCTGTATAAACATGGAAATATCTACACAGTCATCTGTATAAACATGGAAATATATACACCTCCATCTTTATAAACATGGAAATATCTATACTGCCATCTGTATACACATGGAAATATCTACACAGCCATCTGTATAAACATGGAAATATCTACACCATTATCTGTCTAAACATGGAAATATCTAAACTGCCATCTATATAAATATGTAAATATCTACACAGCCATCTCTATAAACATGGAAATATCTACACCGCTATCTGTTTAAACAGGGAAATAGCCACACAGCTATTTGTATAAACATGGAAATATATACAATGCTATCTCTATAAACATGGAAATATCTCCATCGCTATCTGTATAAACATGGAAATATCTCCACCGCCATCTGTATAAACTTGTAAATATCTACACATCCATCTATATAAAGATGGAAATATCTACGCCGCTATCTGTATAAAGATGTAAATAGCCACAGCGCTATGTCTATAAACATGGAAATGTCTACACCGCTATCTCTATAAACATGGAAATATCTCCACCGCAATCTGTATAAACATGGAAATATCTCCACCGCTATCTGTATAAACATGGAAATAGTGACACCGCTATCTGTATAAACATGGAAATATCTACACCGCTATCTCTATAAACTTGGAAATGTCTACACCGCTATCTGTATAAACATGGAAATATCTACACAGCCATCTCTATAAACATGGAAATATCTTCACCGCCATCTGTATAAACAGGGAAATAACTACACAGTCATCTGTATAAACCTGGAAATATCTACACCACTATCTGTATAAACATGAAAATATCTACACTGCCATCTGTATAAACATGTAAATATCTACACAGCCATCTCTATAAACATGGAAATATCTACACCGCTATCTGTATGAACATGGAAATAGCCACACCGCTATCTGTATTAACATGGAAATATCTACACCGCCATCTGTAAAACATGGAAATATCTACACAGTCATCTGTATAAACATGGAAATATCTACACCTCCATCTGTATAAACATGGAAATATCTACACTGCCATCTGTATACACATGGAAATATCCAGACAGCCATCTGTATAAACATGGAAATATCTACACCGCTATCTTCATAAACATGGAAATAACTACACCGCAATCAATATAAACATGGAAATATTTACACCATTATCTGTCTACACATGGAAATATCTACACTGCCATCTGTATAAGTATGTAAATATCTACACAGCCATCTCTATAAACTTGGAAATATCTACACCGCTATCTGTATAAACATGGAAATAGCCTCACCGCTATCTGTATAAACATGGAAATATCTACACCGCCATCTCTAAAAACATGGAAATACCTACACAGTCATCTGTATAAACATGGAAATATCTACACATCTATGTGTATAAACATGGAAATATCTACACTGCCATCTGTATAAATATGTAAATACCTACACAGCCATCTCTATAAACATGGAAATATGTACACCGCTATCTGTATAAACATGGAAATAGCCACACAGCTATCTGTATAAACATGGAAATATCTACACCGCTATCTCCATAAACGTGGAAATATCTGCACAGCTATCTGTATAAACATGGATATATCTCCACCGCTATCTGTATAAACATGGAAATATCTGCACCGCTATCTGTATAAACATGGAAATAGTGACACCGCTATCTGTATAAATATGGAAATATCTACACCACTATCTCTATAAACATGGAAATGTCTACACCGCTATCTGTATAAACATGGAAATATCTACATGGCTATCTCTATAAACATGGAAATATCTACACCACCATCTGTATAAACATGGAAATACCTACACAGTCATCGGTATAAACCTGGAAATATCTACACCACTATCTGTAAAAACATGGAAATATCTACACTGCCATCTGTATAAACATGTAAATATCTACACATCCATCTCTAAAAACACGGAAATATCTATGCCGCTATCTGTATAAACATGGAAATAGCCACACCGCTATCTGTATAAACATGGAAATATCTACACCGCCATCTGTATAAACATGGAATTACCTACACAGTCATCTGTATAAACATGGAAATATCTACACCACTGTCTGTACAAACATGGAAATATCTACACTGCCATCTGTATAAACATGGAAATATCTACACAGCCATCTCTATAAACATGGAAATATCTACACTGCTATCTGTATAAACATGGAAATAGCCACACCGCTATCTGTATAAACACGGAAATATCTACACCGACATGTGTAAAAATATGAAAATATCTACACAGTCATCTGTATAAACATGGAAATATCTCCACCGCTATCTGTATAAACATGGAAATATCTACACCGCCATCTGTATAATCATGGAAATACCTACACAGTCATCTGTATAAACATGGAAATATCTACACCACTGTCTGTACAAACATGGAAATATCTACACTGCCATCTGTGTAAACATGGAAATATCTACACAGCCATCTCTATAAACATGGAAATATCTACACTGCTATCTGTATAAACAAGGAAATATCTACACCGACATGTGTAAAAATATGAAAATATCTACACAGTCATCTGTATGAACATGGAAATACCTCCACCGCTATCTGTATAAGCATGGAAATATCTACACCGCCATCTGTATAAAAATGCAAATAACTACACAGTCATCTGTATAAATATGGAAATATGTACACCGCTATTTGTATAAACATGGAAATATCTGCACCGCCATCTGCATAAACATGGAAATATCTACACCACCATCTGTATAAACATGGAAATATCTCCAACGCTATTTCTATAAACATGGGAATATCTCCACCGATATCTGTATAAACATGGAAATATCTCCACCGCTATCTGTATAAACATGGAAATAGTGACACCGCTATCTGTATACATAAGGAAATATCTACATCGCTATCTCTATAAACATGGAAATCTCTACACCGCTATCTGTGAAAACATGGAAATATCTACATGGCTGCCTCTATAAACATGGAAATATCTTCACCGCCATCTGTATATACATGGAAATAACTACACAGTCATCTGCATAAACCTGGAAATATCTACACCACTATCTGTATAAACATGAAAATATCTACACTGCCATCTGTATAAACATGTAAATCTCTACACAGCCATCTCTATAAACATGGAAATATCTACACCGCTATCTGTATAAACATGGAAATAGCCACACCGCTATCTGTATAAACATGGAAATATCTTCACCGCCATCTGTAAAAACATGGAAATATCTACACAGTCATCTGTATAAACATGGAAATATCTACACCTCCATCTTTATAAACATGGAAATATCTATACTGCCATCTGTCTACACATGGAAATATCTACACAGCCATCTGTATAAACATGGAAATATCTACACCATTATCTGTCTAAACATGGAAATATCTACACTGCCATCTATGTAAATTTGTAAATATCTACACAGCCATCTCTATAAACATGGAAATATCTACACCGCTATCTGTATAAACAGGGAAATAGCCACACAGCTATTTGTATAAACATGGAAATATATACACTGCTATCTCTATAAACATGGAAATATCTACACCGCTATCTGTATAAACATGGAAATATCTCCACCGCTATCTGTATGAACATGGAAATATCTCCAACGCTATCTGCATAAACATGGAAATAGCCACACAACTATCTGTATAAACATGGAAATATCTACACCGCTATCTCTATAAACATGGAAATATCTCCACCGCTATCTGTATAAACATGGAAATAGTCACACCGCTATCTGTATAAACATGGAAATAGCCACACCGCTATCTGTATAAACATGGAAATATCTACACCGCCATCTGTAAAAACATGGAAATATCTACACAGTCATCTGTATAAACATGGAAATATCTAAACCTCCATCTTTATAAACATGGAAATATCTATACTGCCATCTGTATACACATGGAAATATCTACTCAGCCATCTGTATAAACATGGAAATATCTACACCATTATCTGTCTCAACATGGAAATATCTACACTGCCATCTATGTAAATTTGTAAATATCTACACAGCCATCTCTATAAACATGGAAATATCTTCACCGCTCTCTGTATAAACAGGGAAATAGCCACACAGCTATTTGTATAAACATGGAAATATATACACTGCTATCTCTATAAACATGGAAATATCTACACCGCTATCTGTATAAACATGGAAATATCTCCACCGCTATCTGTATAAACATGGAAATATCTCCAACGCTATCTGCATAAACATGGAAATAGCCACACAACTATCTGTATAAACATGGAAATATCTACACCGCTATCTCTATAAACATGGAAATACCTACACCGCAATCTGTATAAACATGGGAATATCTACACCATTATCTGTCTAAACATGGAAATATCTACACTGTCATCTGTATAAATATGTAAATATCTATACAGCCATCTCTATAAACATGGAAATATCTACACCGCTATCTGTATAAACATGGAAATACCCACTCAGATATCTGTATAAACATGGAAATATATACACTGCTATCTCTATAAACATGGAAATATCTCCACCGCTATCTGTATAAACATGGACATATCTCCACCGTTATATGTATAAACATGGAAATATCTCCAACGCTATCTGTATAAACATGGAAATAGCCACACAGATATCTGTATAAACATGGAAATATCTACACCGCTATCTCTATAAACATGGAAATATCTCCACCGCTATCTGTATAAACATGGAAATAGCCACACCGCTATCTGTATAAACATGGAAATATCTACACCGCCATCTGTAAAAACATGGAAATATCTACACAGTCATCTGTATAAACATTGAAATATCCACACCATTATCTGTCTAAACATGGAAATATCTACACTGCCATCTGTATAAATATGTAAATATCTACACAGCCATCTCTATAAACATGAAAATATCTACACCGCTATCTGTAGAAACATGGAAATAGCCACACAGCTCTCTGTATATACCTGGAAATATATACACTGCTATATCTATAAACATGGAAATATCACCACCGCTATCTGTATAAACATGGAAATATCTCCCACGCTATCTGTATAAACATGGAAATATCTACACCGCTATCTGTATGAACATGGAAATCGCCACACAGCTATCTGTATAAACATGGAAATATCTACACCACTATCTCTATAAACATGGAAATACCTCCACCGCTATCTGTATAAACATGGAAATATCTCCATCGCTATCTGTATAAACATGGAAATAGTGACACCACTATCTGTATAAATATGGAAATATCTACACCGCTATCTCTATAAACATGGAAATGTCTACACCACTATCTGTATAAACATGGAAATATCTACATGGCTGTCTCTATAAACATGGAAATATCTTCACCGCCATCTGTATAAACATGGAAATAACTACACAGTCATTTGTATAAACCTGGAAATATCTACACCACTATCTGTATAAACATGAAAATATTTACACTGCCATCTGTATAAACATGGAAATATCTACACCGCTATCTCTAGAAACATGGAAATACCTACACCGCAATCTGTATAAACATGGAAATATCTACAACATTATCTGTCTAAACATGGAAATATCTACACTGCCATCTGTATAAATATGTAAATATCTACACAGCCATCTCTATAAACATGGAAATACCTACAGCGTTATCTGTATAAACATGGAAATAGCCACACAGCTATCTGTATAAACATGGAAATATCTACACCGCTATCTGTATAAACATGGAAATATCTCCACCACTATCTGTATAAACATGGAAATATCTCCACCGCTATCAGTATAAACATGGAAATAGTGACACCGCTATCTGTATAAATATGGAAATACCTACACCGCTATCTCTATAAACATGGAAATGCCTACACCGCTATCTGTATAAACATGGAAATATCTACATGGCTGTCTCTATAATCATGGAAATATCTTCACCGCCATCTGTGTAAACATGGAAATAACTACACAGTCATCTGTATAAACCTGGAAATATCTACACCACTATCTGTATAAACATGGAAATATCTACACTGCCATCTGTATAAACAAGTAAATATCTACAAAGCCTTCTCTAAAAACATGGAAATAACTCCACCGCTATCTGTATAAACACGGAAATATCTCCAATGCTATCTGTATGAACATGGAAATAGTCACACTGCTATCTGTATAAACATGGAAACATCTACACCGCTATCTCTATGAACATGGAAATATCTCCACAGCTATCAGTATTAACATGGAAGTAGCCACACCGCTATCTGTATAACCATGGAAATATCTACAACGCTATCTCTATAAACATGGAAATAACTCCATCGCTATCTGTATAAACATGGAAGTAGCCACACCGCTATCTGTATAAGCATGGAAATATGTACACTGCCATCTGTAAAAACATGGAAATATGTACACAGTCATCTGTATAAACATGGAAATATCTACACATCCATCTGTATAAACATGGAAATATCTACACTGCCATCTGTATACACATGGAAATATCTATACAGCCATCTGTATAAACATGGAAATATCTACACCGCTATCTCTATAAACATGGAAATACCTACATCGCAATCTGTATAATCATGGAAGTATCTACACCATTATCTGTTAAAACATGGAAATATCTACACTGCCATCTGTATAAATATGTAAATATCTACACAGCCATCTCTATAAACATGGAAATATCTACACCGCTATCTGCATAAACATGGAAATAGCCACACAGCTATCTGTATAAACTTGTTAATATATACAGTGCTATCTCTATAAACATGGAAATATCTCCACCGCTATCTGTATGAACATGGAAATATCTCCACCGCTATCTGTCTAATCATGGAAATATCTACACTGCCATCTGTAAAAATATGTAAATATCTACACAGCCATCTCTATAAACATGGAAATATCTAAACCGCTATCTGTATAAACATGGAAATGGCCACACAGATATCTGTATAAACATGGAAATATATACACTGCTATCTCTATAAACATGGAAATATCTCCACCGCTATCTGTATAAACATGGAAATATCTCCACAGCTATCTGTATAAACATGGAAATATCTCCAACGCGATCTGTATAAACATGGAAATAGCCACACAGCTATCTGTATAAACATGGAAATATCTACACCGCTATCTCTATAAACATGGAAATATCTCCACTGCTATCTGTATAAACATGGAAATGGCCACACCGCTATCTGTATAATCATGGAAATATCTAAACCGCCATATGTAAAAACATGGAAATATCTACACAGTCATCTGCCTAAACATGGAAATATCTACACCTCCGTCTGTATAAACATGGAAATATCTATACTGCCATCTGTATACACATGTAAATACCTACACCGCCATCTGTATAAACATGGAAATAACTACACAATCATCTGTAAAAACCTGGAAATATCTACACCAGTATCTGTATAAACATGAAAATATCTACACTGCCATCTGTATGAACATGTAAATATCTACACAGCCATCTCTATAAACAGGGAAATATCTACACCGCTATCTGTATGAACATGGAAATAGCCACACCGCTATCTGTATAAACATGGAAATATCTACACCGCCATCTGTAAAAACATGGAAATATCTACACAGTCATCTGTACAAACATGGAAATATCTACACCTCCATCTGTATAAACATGGAAATATCTACACTGCCATTTGTATACACATGGAAATATCCACACAGCCATCTCTATAAACTTGGAAATATCTACACCGCTATCTCCATAAACATGGAAATACCTACACCGCAATCTGTATAAACATGGAAATATCTACACCATTATCTCTCTAAACATGGAAATATCTACACTTCCATCTGTATAATTATGTAAATATCTACACCGCCATCTCTATAAACATGGAAATATCTACACCGCTATCCGTATAAACATGGAAATAGCCACACCGCTATCTGTATAAACTTGGAAATATCTACACCGCTATCTCTATAAACATGGAAATATCTCCACCGCTATCTGTATAAACATGGAAATATCTACACAGTCATCTGTATAAACATGGAAATATCTCCACCGCTATCTGTATAAAAATGGAAATATCTACACCGCCATCTGTATAAAAATGGAAATAACTACACAGTCATCTGTATAAATATGGAAATATGTACACCGCTATCTGTATAAACATGGAAATATCTGCACCGCCATCTGCATAAAGATGGAAATACCTACACCGCTATCTCCGTAAACATGGAAATATCTCCACCGCTATCTTTATAAACATGGAGATATCTCCACCGCTATCTGTATAAACATGGAAATAGTGACAACGCTATCAGTATAAATATGGAAAGATCTACACCGCTATCTCTATAAACATGGAAATGACTACACCGCTATCTGTATAAACATGGAAGTATCTACATGGCTGTCTCTATAAACATGGAAATATCTTCAGCGCCATCTGTATAAACATGGAAATAATTACACAGTCATCTGTATAAACCTGGAAATCTCTACACCACTATCTGTATAAACATGAAAATATCTACACTGCCATCTGTATAAACATGTAAATACCTACAAAGCCATCTCTATAAATATGGAAATAACTCCACCGCCATCTGTAAAAACATGGAAATATCTATACAGTCACCTGTATAAACATGGAAATATCTACACCTCCATCAGTATAAACATGGAAATATCTCCAACGCTATCTGTATAAACTTGGAAATAGCCACAGAGCTATCTGTATAAACATGGAAATATCTACAACGCTATCTCTATAAACATGGAAATAACTCCATCGCTATCTGTATAAACATGGAAGTAGCCACACCGCTATCTGTATAAGCATGGAAATGTGTACACTGCCATCTGCAAAAACATGGAAATATGTACACAGTCATCTGTATAAACATGGAAATATCTACACATCCAACTGTATAAACATGGAAATATCTCCACTACCATCTGTATACACATGGAAATATCTATACAGCCATCTGTATAAACATGGAAATATCTACACCGCTCTATAAACATGGAAATATCTACACCGCTATCTGTATAAACATGGAAATAGCCACATAGCTATCTGTATAAACATGTTAATATATACACTGCTATCTCTATAAACATGGAAATATCTCCACCGCTATCTGTATAAACATGGAAATATCTCCACCGCTATCTGTATAAACATGGAAATATCGCCAACGCTATCTGTATGAACATGGAAATCCCCACACAGCTATCTGTATAAACATGGAAATGTCTACACCGCTATCTCTATAAACATGGAAATATCTCCACCGCAATCTGTATAAACATGGAAATATCTCCACCGCTATCTGTATAAACATGGAAATAGTGACACCGCTATCTGTATAAACATGGAAATATCTACACCGCTATCTCTATAAACATGGAAATGTCTACACCGCTATCTGTATAAACATGGAAATATCTACACAGCCATCTCTATAAACATGGAAATATCTTCACCGCCATCTGTATAAACAGGGAAATAGCTACACAGTCATCTGTATAAACCTGGAAATATCTACACCACTATATGTATAAACATGAAAATATCTACACTGCCATCTGTATAAGCATGTAAATCTCTACACATCCATCTCTATAAACATGGAAATATCTACACCGCTATCTGTATGAACATGGAAATAGCCACACCGCTATCTGTATTAACATGGAAATATCTACACCGCCATCTGTAAAACATGGAAATATCTACACAGTCATCTGTATAAACATGGAAATACCTACACCTCCATCTGTATAAACATGGAAATATCTACACTGCCATCTGTATACACATGGAAATATCCACACAGCCATCTGTATAAACATGGAAATATCTACACCGCTATCTTCATAAACATGGAAATACCTACACCGCAATCAATATAAACATGGAAATATTTACACCATTATCTGTCTAAACATGGAAATATCTACACTGCCATCTGTATAAGTATGTAAATATATACACAGCCATCTCTGTAAACTTGGAAATATCTACACCGCTATCTGTATAAACATGGAAATAGCCACACCGCTATCTGTATAAACATGGAAATATCTACACCGCCATCTGTAAAAACATGGAAATACCTACACAGTCATCTCTATAAACATGGAAATATCTACACCTCCATCTGTATAAACATGGAAATATCTACACTGCCATCTGTATAAACATGTAAATACCTACACAGCCATCTCTATAAACATGGAAATATATACACCGCTATCTGTATAAACATGGAAATAGCCACACAGCTATCTGTATAAACATGGAAATATCTACACCGCTATCTCTATAAACATGGAAATATCTGCACCGCTATCTGTATAAACATGGATATATCTCCACCGCTATCTGTATAAATATGGAAATATCTACACCGCTATCTGTATAAACATGGAAATAGTGACACCGCTATCTGTATAAATATGGAAATATATACACCGCTATCTCTATAAACATGGAAATGTCTACACCGCTATCTGTATAAACATGGAAATATCTACATGGCTATCTCTATAAACATGGAAATATCTACACCACCATCTGTATAAACATGGAAATACCTACACAGTCATCGGTATAAACCTGGAAATAACTACACCACTATCTGTATAAACATGGAAATATCTACACTGCCATCTGTAAAAACATGTAAATATCTACACATCCATCTATATAAACATGGAAATATCTACGCCGCTATCTGTATAAACATGGAAATAGCCACACCGCTATCTGTATAAACATGGAAATATCAACAACGCCATCTGTATAAACATGGAAATACCTACACAGTCATCTGTATAAACATGGAAATATCTACACCACTGTCTGTACAAACATTTAAATATCTACACTGCCATCTGTATAAACATGGAAATATCTACACAGCCATCTCTATAAACATGGAAATATCTACACTGCTATCTGTATAAACATGGAAATAGCCACACCGCTATCTGTATAAACACGGAAATATCTACACCGTCATGTGTAAAAATATGAAAATATCTACACAGTCATCTGTATAAACATGGAAATATCTCCACCGCTATCTGTATAAACATGGAAATATCTACACAGTCATCTGTATAAACATGGAAATATATACACCTCCATCTTTATAAACATGGAAATATCTATACTGCCATCTGTATACACATGGAAATATCTACACAGCCATCTGTATAAACATGGAAATATCTACACCATTATCTGTCTAAACATGGAAATATCTAAACTGCCATCTATATAAATATGTAAATATCTACACAGCCATCTCTATAAACATGGAAATATCTACACCGCTATCTGTTTAAACAGGGAAATAGCCACACAGCTATTTGTATAAACATGGAAATATATACAATGCTATCTCTATAAACATGGAAATATCTCCATCGCTATCTGTATAAACATGGAAATATCTCCACCGCCATCTGTATAAACTTGTAAATATCTACACATCCATCTATATAAAGATGGAAATATCTACGCCGCTATCTATATAAAGATGTAAATAGCCACAGCGCTATATCTATAAACATGGAAATGTCTACACCGCTATCTCTATAAACATGGAAATATCTCCACCGCAATCTGTATAAACATGGAAATATCTCCACCGCTATCTGTATAAACATGGAAATAGTGACACCGCTATCTGTATAAACATGGAAATATCTACACCGCTATCTCTATAAACTTGGAAATGTCTACACCGCTATCTGTATAAACATGGAAATATCTACACAGCCATCTCTATAAACATGGAAATATCTTCACCGCCATCTGTATAAACAGGGAAATAACTACACAGTCATCTGTATAAACCTGGAAATATCTACACCACTATCTGTATAAACATGAAAATATCTACACTGCCATCTGTATAAACATGTAAATATCTACACAGCCATCTCTATAAACATGGAAATATCTACACCGCTATCTGTATGAACATGGAAATAGCCACACCGCTATCTGTATTAACATGGAAATATCTACACCGCCATCTGTAAAACATGGAAATATCTACACAGTCATCTGTATAAACATGGAAATATCTACACCTCCATCTGTATAAACATGGAAATATCTACACTGCCATCTGTATACACATGGAAATATCCAGACAGCCATCTGTATAAACATGGAAATATCTACACCGCTATCTTCATAAACATGGAAATAACTACACCGCAATCAATATAAACATGGAAATATTTACACCATTATCTGTCTACACATGGAAATATCTACACTGCCATCTGTATAAGTATGTAAATATCTACACAGCCATCTCTATAAACTTGGAAATATCTACACCGCTATCTGTATAAACATGGAAATAGCCTCACCGCTATCTGTATAAACATGGAAATATCTACACCGCCATCTCTAAAAACATGGAAATACCTACACAGTCATCTGTATAAACATGGAAATATCTACACCTCTATGTGTATAAACATGGAAATATCTACACTGCCATCTGTATAAATATGTAAATACATACACAGCCATCTCTATAAACATGGAAATATGTACACCGCTATCTGTATAAACATGGAAATAGCCACACAGCTATCTGTATAAACATGGAAATATCTACACCGCTATCTCCATAAACATGGAAATATCTGCACAGCTATCTGTATAAACATGGATATATCTCCACCGCTATCTGTATAAACATGGAAATATCTGCACCGCTATCTGTATAAACATGGAAATAGTGACACCGCTATCTGTATAAATATGGAAATATCTACACCACTATCTCTATAAACATGGAAATGTCTACACCGCTATCTGTATAAACATGGAAATATCTACATGGCTATCTCTATAAACATGGAAATATCTACACCACCATCTGTATAAACATGGAAATACCTACACAGTCATCGGTATAAACCTGGAAATATCTACACCACTATCTGTAAAAACATGGAAATATCTACACTGCCATCTGTATAAACATGTAAATATCTACACATCCATCTCTAAAAACACGGAAATATCTATGCCGCTATCTGTATAAACATGGAAATAGCCACACCGCTATCTGTATAAACATGGAAATATCTACACCGCCATCTGTATAAACATGGAATTACCTACACAGTCATCTGTATAAACATGGAAATATCTACACCACTGTCTGTACAAACATGGAAATATCTACACTGCCATCTGTATAAACATGGAAATATCTACACAGCCATCTCTATAAACATGGAAATATCTACACTGCTATCTGTATAAACATGGAAATAGCCACACCGCTATCTGTATAAACATGGAAATATCTACACCGACATGTGTAAAAATATGAAAATATCTACACAGTCATCTGTATAAACATGGAAATATCTCCACCGCTATCTGTATAAACATGGAAATATCTACACCGCCATCTGTATAATCATGGAAATACCTACACAGTCATCTGTATAAACATGGAAATATCTACACCACTGTCTGTACAAACATGGAAATATCTACACTGCCATCTGTGTAAACATGGAAATATCTACACAGCCATCTCTATAAACATGGAAATATCTACACTGCTATCTGTATAAACAAGGAAATATCTACACCGACATGTGTAAAAATATGAAAATATCTACACAGTCATCTGTATGAACATGGAAATACCTCCACCGCTATCTGTATAAGCATGGAAATATCTACACCGCCATCTGTATAAAAATGCAAATAACTACACAGTCATCTGTATAAATATGGAAATATGTACACCGCTATTTGTATAAACATGGAAATATCTGCACCGCCATCTGCATAAACATGGAAATATCTACACCACCATCTGTATAAACATGGAAATATCTCCAACGCTATTTCTATAAACATGGGAATATCTCCACCGATATCTGTATAAACATGGAAATATCTCCACCGCTATCTGTATAAACATGGAAATAGTGACACCGCTATCTGTATACATAAGGAAATATCTACATCGCTATCTCTATAAACATGGAAATCTCTACACCGCTATCTGTGAAAACATGGAAATATCTACATGGCTGCCTCTATAAACATGGAAATATCTTCACCGCCATCTGTATATACATGGAAATAACTACACAGTCATCTGCATAAACCTGGAAATATCTACACCACTATCTGTATAAACATGAAAATATCTACACTGCCATCTGTATAAACATGTAAATCTCTACACAGCCATCTCTATAAACATGGAAATATCTACACCGCTATCTGTATAAACATGGAAATAGCCACACCGCTATCTGTATAAACATGGAAATATCTTCACCGCCATCTGTAAAAACATGGAAATATCTACACAGTCATCTGTATAAACATGGAAATATCTACACCTCCATCTTTATAAACATGGAAATATCTATACTGCCATCTGTCTACACATGGAAATATCTACACAGCCATCTGTATAAACATGGAAATATCTACACCATTATCTGTCTAAACATGGAAATATCTACACTGCCATCTATGTAAATTTGTAAATATCTACACAGCCATCTCTATAAACATGGAAATATCTACACCGCTATCTGTATAAACAGGGAAATAGCCACACAGCTATTTGTATAAACATGGAAATATATACACTGCTATCTCTATAAACATGGAAATATCTACACCGCTATCTGTATAAACATGGAAATATCTCCACCGCTATCTGTATGAACATGGAAATATCTCCAACGCTATCTGCATAAACATGGAAATAGCCACACAACTATCTGTATAAACATGGAAATATCTACACCGCTATCTCTATAAACATGGAAATATCTCCACCGCTATCTGTATAAACATGGAAATAGTCACACCGCTATCTGTATAAACATGGAAATATCTACACCGCCATCTGTAAAAACATGGAAATATCTACACAGTCATCTGTATAAACATTGAAATATCTACACCATTATCTGTCTAAACATGGAAATATCTACACTGCCATCTGTATAAATATGTAAATATCTACACAGCCATCTCTATAAACATGAAAATATCTACACCGCTATCTGTAGTAACATGGAAATAGCAACACAGCTATCTGTATATACCTGGAAATATATACACTGCTATATCTATAAACATGGAAATATCACCACCGCTATCTCTATAAACATGGAAATACCTCCACTGCTATCTGTATAAACATGGAAATATCTCCACCGCCATCTGTATAAACAGGGAAATAATTACACAGTCATTTGTATAAACCTGGAAATATCTACACCACTATCTGTATAAACATGAAAATATCTACACTGCCATCTGTATAAACATGGAAATATCTACACTGCTATCTCTAGAAACATGGAAATACCTACACCGCAATCTGTATAAACATGGAAATATCTACAACATTATCTGTCTAAACATGGAAATATCTACACTGCCATCTGTATAAATATGTAAATATCTACACAGCCATCTCTATAAACGTGGAAATATCTACACCGCTATCTGTATAAACATGGAAATAGTCACACAACTATCTGTATATACATGGAAATATCTACACCGCTATCTGTATAAACATGGAAATATCTCCACCACTATCTGTATAAACATGGAAATATCTCCACCGCTATCAGTATAAACATGGAAATAGTGACACCGCTATCTGTATAAATATGGAAATATCTACACCGCTGTCTCTATAAACATGGAAATGTCTACACCGCTATCTGTATAAACATGGAAATATCTACATGGCTGTCTCTATAATCATGGAAATATCTTCACCGCCATCTGTGTAAACATGGAAATAACTACACATTCATCTGTATAAACCTGGAAATATCTACACCACTATCTGTATAAACATGAAAATATCTACACTGCCATCTGTATAAACATGTAAATATATACACAGCCATCTCTATAAACATGGAAATATCTACACCGCTGTCTGTATGAACATGGAAATAGCCACACCGCTATCTGTATTAACATGGAAATATCTACACCGCCATCTGTAAAACATGGAAATATCTACACAGTCATCTGTATAAACATGGAAATATCTACACCTCCATCTGTATAAACATGGAAATATCTACACTGCCATCTGTATACACATGGAAATATCCACACAGCCATCTGTATAAACATGGAAATATCTACACCGCTATCCCTATAAACATGGAAATACCTACACCGCAATCAATATAAACTTGGAAATATTTACACCATTATCTGTCTAAACATGGAAATATCTACACTGCCATCTGTATAAGTATGTAAATATCTACACAGCCATCTCTATAAACATGGAAATATCTACACCGCTATCTGTATAAACATGGAAATAGCCACACAGATATCTGTATAAACATGGAAATATATACACTGCTATCTCTATAAACATGGAAATATCTCCACCGCTATCTGTATAAACATGGAAATATATCCACCGCTATCTGTATAAACATGGAAATATCTACACCGCCATCTGTAAAAACATGGAAATACCTACACAGTCATCTGTATAAACAAGGAAATATCTACACCTACATCTGTATAAACATGGAAATATCTACACTGCCATCTGTATAAATATGTAAATACCTACACAGCAATCTCTATAAACATGGAAATATGTACACCGCTATCTGGATAAACATGGAAATAGCCACACAGCTATCTGTATAAACATGGAAATATCTACACCGCTATCTCTATAAACATGGAAATATCTGCACCGCTATCTGTATAAACATGGATATATCTCCACCGCTATCTGTATAAACATGGAATTATCTACACCGCTATCTGTATAAACCTGGAAATAGTGACACCGCTATCTGTATAAATATGGAAATATCTACAGGGCTATCTCTATAATCATGGAAATGTCTACACCGCTATCTGAATAAACATGGAAATATCTACATGGCTATCTCTATAAACATGGAAATATCTACACCACCATCTGTATAAACATGGAAATACCTACACAGTAATCGGTATAAACTTGGAAATATCTACACCACTATCTGTATAAACATGGAAATATCTACACTGCCATCTGTATAAACATGTAAATATCTACACATCCATCTCTATAAACATGGAAATATCTACGCCGCTATCTGTATAAACATGGAAGTAGCCACACCGCTATCTGTATAAACATGGAAATATCTACACCTCCATATGTTTAAACATGGAAATACCTACACAGTCATCTGTATAAACATGGAAATATCTACACCTCTGTCTGTACAAACATGGAAATATCTACACTGCCATCTGTATAAACATGGAAATATCTACACAGCCATTTCTATAAACATGGAAATATCTACACTGCTATCTGTATAAACATGGAAATATCCACACCGCTATCTGTATAAACACGGAAATATCTACACCGACATGTGTAAAAATATGAAAATATCTACACAGTCATCTGTATAAACATGGAAATATCTCCACCGCTATCTGTATAAACATGGAAATATCTACACCGCCATGTGTAAAAACATGGAAATATCTACACAGTCATCTGTATAAACATGGAAATATCTACAACTCCATCTTTATAAACATGGAAATATCTATACTGCCATCTGTATACACATGGAAATATCTACACAGCCATCGGTATAAACAGGGAAATATCTACACCGCTATCTGTTTAAACAGGGAAATAGCCACACAGCTATTTGCATAAACATGGAAATATATACACTGCTATCACTATAAACGTGGAAATCTCTCCACCGCTATCTGTATAAACATGGAAATATCTCCACCGCCATCTGTATAAACATGTAAATATCTACACATCCATCTCTATAAACATGGAAATATCTACGCCGCTATCTGTATAAACATGGAAGTAGCCACACCGCTATCTGTATAAACATGGAAATATCTACACCGCCATCTGTAAAAACATGGAAATAACTACACAGTCATCTGTATAAACATGGAAATATCTACACCACTGTCTGTACAAACATGGAAATATCTACACTGCCATCTGTATAAACATGGAAATATCTACACAGCCATCTCTATAAACATGGAAATATCTACACTGCTATCTTTATAAACACGGACATATCTACACCGACATGTGTAAAAATATGAAAATATCTACACAGTCATCTGTATAAACATGGAAATATCTCCACCGCTATCTGTATAAACATGGAAATATCTACACCGCCATCTGTATAAAAATGGAAGTAACTAGACAGTCATCTGTATAAATATGGAAATATGTACACCGCTATCTGTATAAACATGGAAATATCTGCACCGCCATCTGCATAAACATGGAAATATCTACACCGCCATCTGTATAAACATGGAAATATCTCCAACGCTATCTGTATAAACTTGGAAATAGCCACACAGCTATCTGTATAAACATGGAAATATGTACACCCCTATTTCTATAAACATGAGAATATATCCACCGATATCTGTATACACATGGAAATATCTCCACCGCTATCTGTATAAACATGGAAATAGTGACACCGCTATCTGTATACTTAAGGAAATATCTACACCGCTATCTCTATAAACATGGAAATGTCTACACCGCTATCTGTGAAAACATGGAAATTTCTACATGGCTGTCTCTATAAACATGGAAATATCTTCACCGCCCTCTGTGTAAACATGGAAATAACTACACAGTCATCTGCATAAACCTGGAAATATCTACACCACTATCTGTATAAACATGAAAATATCTACACTGCCATCTGTATAAACATGTAAATATCTACACAGCCATCTCTATAAACATGGAAATATCTACACCACTATCTGTATAAACATGGAAATATCTGCACATCCATCTGTAAAAACATGGAAATATCTACTCAGTCATCTGTATAAACATGGAAATATCTACACCTCCATCTGTATAAACATGGAAATATCTATACTGCCATATGTATACACATGGAAATATCTACACAGCCATCTGTATAAACATTGAAATATCTACACGATTATCTATCTAAACATGGAAATATCTACCCTGCCATCTATGTAAATATGTAAATATCTACAGAGGCATCTCTATAAACATGGAAATATCTACACCGCTATCTGTATAAACAGGAAAATAACCACACAGCTATTTGTATAAACATGGAAATATATACACTGCTATCTCTATAAACATGGAAACATCTCCACCGCTATCTGTATAAACATGGAAATAACTCCAACGCTATCTGCATAAACATGGAAATAGCCACACAACTATCTGTATAAACATGGAAATATCTACACCGCTATCTCTACAAACATGGAAATACCTACACCGCAATCTGTATAAACATGGAAATATCTACACCATTATCTGTCTAAACATGGAAATATCTACACTGCCATCAGTATAAATATGTAAATATCTACAGAGCCATCTCTATAAACATGGAAATATCTACACCGCTATCTGTATAAACATGGAAATAGCCACACAGATATCTGTATAAACATGGAAATATATACACTGTTATCTCTATAAACATGGAAATATCTCCACCGCTATCTGTATAAACATGGACATATCTCCACCGCTATCTGTATAAACATGGAAATATCTCCAACGCTATCTGTATAAACATGGAAATAGCCACACAGATATCTGTATAAACATGGAAATATCTACACCGCTATCTCTATAAACATGGAAATATCTCCACCGCTACCTGTATAAACATGGAAATAGCCACACCGCTATCTGTATAAACATGGAAATATCTACACCGCCATCTGTAAAAACATGGAAATATCTACACAGTCATCTGTATAAACATGGAAATATCTACACCATTATCTGTCTAAACATGGAAATATCTACACTGCCATCTGTATAAATATGTAAATACCTACACAGCCATCTCTATAAACATGAAAATATCTACACCGCTATCTGTATAAACTTGGAAATAGCCACACAGCTATCTGTATGTACATGGAAATATATACACTGCTATATCTATTAACATGGAAATATCACCATCGCTATCTGTATAAACATGGAAATGTCTCCCCCGCTATCTGTATAAACATGGAAATATCTCCAGCGCTATCTCTATGAACATGGAAATCGCCACACAGCTACCTGTATAAACATGGAAATATGTACACCGCTATCTCTAGAAACATGGAAATACCTACACCGCAATCTGTATAAACATGGAAATATCTACAACATTGTCTGTCTAAACATGGAAATATCTACACTGCCATCTGTATAAATATGTAAATATCTACACAGCCATCTCTATAAACATGGAAATATCTACACCGCTATCTGTATAAACATGGAAATAGCCACACAGCTATCTGTATAAACATGGCAATATCTACACCGCTATCTGTATAAACATGGAAATATCTCCACCACTATCTGTATTAAAATGGAAATATCTCCACCGCTATCAGTATAAACATGGAAATAGTGACACCGCTATCTGTATAAATATGGAAATATCTACAGCGCTATCTCTATAAACATGGAAATGTCTACACCGCTATCTGTATAAACATGGAAATATCTACATGGCTATCTCAATAATCATGGAAATATCTACACCGCCATCTGTATAAACATGGAAATACCTACACAGTCATCTGTATAAACTTGGAAATATCTACACCACTATCTGTATAAACATGGAAATATATACACTGCCATCAGTATAAACATGTAAATATCTACACACCCAGCTCTATAAACATGGAAATATCTACATCGCTATCTGTATAAACATTGAAATAGTGACACCTCTATCTGTATAAATAAGGAATTATCTACACCGCTATCTCTATAAACATGGAAATTCCTACACCACTATCGGTATAAACATGGAAATATCTACATGGCTGTCTCTATGAACATGGAAATATCTTCACCACCATCTGTATAAACATGGAAATAACAACACAGTCATCTGTATAAACCTGGAAATATCTACACCACTATCTGTATAAACATGGAAATAACTAAACTGCCATCTGTATAAACATGTAAATATCTACACAGCCATCTCTATAAACATGGAAATATCTCCACCGCTATCTGTATAAACATGGAAATAGCCACACCGTTATCTGTATAAACATGGAAATATCTACACCGCCATCTTAAAAACATGGAAATATCTACACAGTCATCTGTATAAACAAGGAAATATCTACACCTCCATCTGTATAAACATGGAAATATCTACACAGCCATCTGTATAAACATGGAAATATCTACACCGCTATCTGTATAAACATGGAAATGTCTCCCCCGCTATCTGTATAAACATGGAAATATCTCCACCGCTATTTGTATGAACATGGAAATCGCCACACAGCTATCTGTATAAACATGGAAATATCTACACCGCTATCTCTATAAACATGGAAATACCTCCACCGCTATCTGTATAAACATGGAAATATCTCCACCGCTATCTGTATAAACATGGAAATATTGACACCACTATCTGTATAAATATGGAAATATCTACACCGCTATCTCTATAAACATGGAAATAACTACACCACAATCTGTATAAACATGGAAATATCTACATGGCTGTCTCTATAAACATGGAAATATCTTCACCGCCATCTGTATAAACATGGAAATAACTACACAGTCATTTGTATAAACCTGGAAATATCTACACCACTATCTGTATAAACATGAAAATATCTACACTGCCATCTGTATAAACATGGAAATATGTACACGGCTATCTCTAGAAACATGGAAATACCTACACCGCAATCTGTATAAACATGGAAATATCTACAACATTGTCTGTCTAAACATGGAAATACCTACACCGCCATCTGTATAAATATGTAAATATCTACACAGCCATCTCTATAAACATGGAAATATCTACACCACTATCTGTATAAACATGGAAATAGCCACACAGCTATCTGTATAAACATGGAAATATACACACTGCTATCTCTATAAACATGGAATTATCTCCACCGCTATCTGTATAAACATGGAAATATCTCCACCGCTATCTGTATAAACATGGAAATATCTCCAACGTGATCTGTGTAAACATGGAAATAGCCACACAGCTATCTGAATAAACATGGAAATTTCTACATCGCTATCTCTGTAAACATAGAAATATCTCCACTGCTATCTGTATAAACATGGAAATAGCCACACCGCTATCTGTATACACATGGAAATATCTACACCGCAATCTGTAAAAACATGGAAATATCTACACAGACATCTGTATAAACATGGAAATATCTACACTGCCATATGTATACACATGGAAATATCCACACAGCCATCTGAAGAAACATGGAAATGTCTACACCGCTATCTCTATAAACATGGAAATACCTACACCGCAATCTGTATAAACATGGAAATATCTACACCATTATCTGTCTAAACATGGAAATAACTACACTGCCATCTGTACAAATATGTAAATATATACACAGCCATCTCTATAAACATGGAAATATCTACACCGCTATCTGTATAAACATGGAAATAGCCACACCGCTATCTGTATAAACATGGAAATATCTACACCGCTATCTCTATAAACATGGAAATATCTCCACCGCTATCTGTATAAACATGGAAATATCTCCACCGCTATCTGTATAAACATGGAAATAGTGACACCGCTATCTGTATGATTATGGAAATATCTACACCGCTATCTCTATAAACATGGAAATGTCTACACCGCTATCTGTATAAACATGGAAACATCTACATGACTGTCTCTATAAACTTGGAAATATCTTCACCGCCATCTGTATAAACATGGAAATAACTACACAGTCATCTGTATAAACCTGGAAATATCTTCACCACTATCTGTATAAACATGAAAATATCTACACTGCCATCTGTATAAACATGTATATATCTACACAGCCATCTCTATAAACATGGAAATATCTACACCGCTATATGTATGAACATGGAAATAGCCAAACCGCTATCTGTATAAATATGGAAATATCTACACCGCCATCTGTAAAAACATGGAAATATCTACACTGTCATCTGTATACACATGGAAATATCTACACCTCCATCTGTATAAACATGGAAATATCTACACTGCCATCTGTATACACATGGAAATATCCACACAGCCATCTGTATAAACATGGAAATATCTACATCGCTATCTCTATAAACATGGAAATACCTACACCGCAATCTGTATAAACATGGAAATATCTACACCATTATCTGTCTAAACATGGAAATATCTACACTGCCATCTGCATAAATATGTAAATATATACACAGCCATCTCTATAAACATGGAAATATCTACACCGCTATCTGTATAAACATGGAAATAGCCACACAGCTATCTGTACAAACATGGAAATATCTACACCGCTATCTGTATAAACATGGAAATATCTCCTCCACAATCTGTATTAAAATGGAAATATCTCCACCGCTATCTGTATAAACATGGAAATAGTGACACCGCTATCTGTATAATTAAGGAATTATCTACACCGCTATCTCTATAAACATGGAAATGTCTACACCACTATCGGTATAAACATGGAAATATCTACATGGCTGTCTCTATGAACATGGAAATATCTTCACCGCCATCTGTATAAACATGGAAATAACAACACAGTCATCTGTATAAACCTGGAGATATCTACACCTCTATCTGTATAAACATGAAGATATCTACACTGCCATCTGTATAAACATGTATATATCTACACAGCCATCTCTATAAACATGGAAATATCTACACCGCTATCTGTATGAACATGGAAATAGCCACACCGCTATCTGTATAAACATGGAAATATCTTCACCGCCATCTGTAAAAACATGGAAATATCTACACAGTCATCTGTATTCACATGGAAATATCTACACCTCCATCTGTATAAACATGGAAATATCTACACTGCCATCTGTATACACATGGAAATATCCACACAGCCATCTGTATAAACATGGAAATATCTACACCGCTATCTCTATAAACATGGAAATACCTACACCGCAATCTGTATAAACATGGAAATATCTACACCATTATCTTTCTAAACATGGAAATATCTACACTGCCATCTGTATAAATATGTAAATATATACACAGCCATCTCTATAAACATGGAAATATCTACACCGCTATCTGTATAAACTTGGAAATATCTACACCGCTATCTCTATACACATGGAAATATCTCCACCGCTATCTGTATAAACATGGAAATATCTACACAGTCATCTGTATAAACATGAAAATATCTCCACCGCTATGTGTATAAACATGGAAATAACTACACCGCCATCTGTATAAACATGTAAATATCTACACAGCCATCACTATAAATATGGAAATATCTACACTGCTGTCTGTATAAACATGGAAATAGCCACACCGCTATCTGTATAAACATGGAAATATCTACACCGCCATCTGTATAAAAATGGAAATAACTACACAGTCATCTGTATAAATATGGAAATATGTACACCGCTATCTGTATACACATGGAAATATCTGCACCGCCATCTGCATAAACATGGAAATATCTACACCGCCATCTGTATAAACATGGAAATATCTCCAAAGCTATCTGTATAAACATGGAAATAGCCACACATCAATCTGTATAAACATGGAAATATCTACATCGCTATCTCTATAAACATGGAAATATCTCCACCGCTATCTGTATAAACATGGAAATATCTCCACCTCTATCTGTATAAACATGGAAATACTGACCCAGCTATGTGTATAAATATGGAAATATCTACACCGCTATCTCTATAAACATGGAAATTTCTACACCGCTATCGGTATAAACATGGAAATATCTACATGGCTCTCTATAAACATGGAAATATCTTCACCGCCATCTGTATAAACATGGAAATAACTACACAGTCATCTGTATAAACCTGGAAATATCTACACCACTATCTATATAAACATGAAAATATCTACACTGCCATCTGTATAAACATGTAAATATCTACACAGCCATCTCTATAAACATGGAAATATCTCCACAGCTATCTGTATAAACATGGAAAAAACCACAGCGCTATCTGTATAAACATGGAAATATCTACACCGCCATCTGTAAAAACATGGAAATATCTACACAGTCATCAATATAAACATGGAAATATGTACACCTCCATCTGTATTAACATGGAAATATCTACACTGACATCTGTATACACGTGGAAATATCTACACAGCCATCTGTATAAACATGGAAATATCTACACTGCTATCTGTATAAACATGGAAATACTTACACCGGAATCTGTATAAACATGGAAATATCTACACCATTATCTGTCTAAACATGGAAATATCTGCACTGCCATCTGTATAAATATGTAAATATCTACAGAGCCATCTCTATAAACATGGAAATATCTACACCGCTATCTGTATAAACATGGAAATAGCCACACAGATATCTGTATAAACATGGAAATATATACACTGCTATCTCTATAAACATGGAAATATCTCCACCGCTATCTGTATAAACATGGAAATATCTACACTGTCATCTGTATAAACATGTAAATATCTCCACCGCTATCTGTATAAACATGGAAATATCTACACCGCCATCTATATAAAAATGGAAATAACTACACAGTCCTCTGTATAAATATGGAAATATGTACACCGCTATCTGTATAAACATGGAAATATCTGCACCGCCATCTGCATAAACATGGAAATATATACACCGCCATCTGTATAAACATGGAAATATCTCCAAAGCTATCTGTATAAACATGGAAATAGCCACACAGCTATCTGTATAAACATGGAAATATCTACATCGCTATCTCTATAAACATGGAAATATCTCCACCGCTATCTGTATAAACATGGAATTATCTCCAACTCTATCTGTATAAACATGGAAATAGTGACACCGCTATCTGTATAAATATGGAAATATCTACACCGCTATCTCTATAAACATGGAAATGTCTACAACGCTATCTGTATAAACATGGAAATATCTACATGGCTGTCTCTATAAACATGGAAATATCTTCACCGCCATCTGTATAAACATGGAAATAACTACACATTCATCTGTATAAACCTGGAAATATCTACACCACTATCTATATAAACATGAAAATATCTACACCGCCATCTGTAAAAACATGTAAATATCTACACAGCCATCTCTATAAACATGGAAATAGCTCCACCGCTATCTGTATAAACATGGAAATATCTACACCGCCATCTGTAAAAACATGGAAATATCTACACAGTCATCTGTATAAACATGGATATATCTACACCTCCACCCGTATAAACATAGAAATATCTACACTGCCATCTGTATACACGTGGAAATATCTACACAGCCATCTGTATAAACATGGAAATATCTACACCGCTATCAGTATAAACATGGAAATACCTACATCGCAATCTGTATAAACATGGAAATATCTACACGATTATCTGTCTAAACATGGAAATATCTACACTGCCATCTGTATAAATATGTAAATATCTACACAGCCATCTCTATAAACATGGAAATATCTACACCGCTATCTGTATAAACATGGAAATAGCCACACAGATATCTGTATAAACATGGAAATATACACACTTCTATCTCTATAAACATGGAAATATCTCCACTGCTGTCTGTATAAACATGGAAATATCTCCACCGCTATCTGTATAAACATGGAAATATCTCCAACGCTATCTGTATAAACATGGAAATAGCCACACACCTATCTGTATAAACATGGAAATATCTACACCGCTATCTCTATAAACATGGAAATATCTCCACCGCTATCTGTATAAAAATGGAAATATCTCCACCGCAATCTGTATAAACATGGAAATATCTACAACATTATCTGTGTAAACATGGAAATATCTACACTGCCATCTGTATAAATTTGTAAATATATACACAGCCATGTCTATAAACATGGAAATATCTAAACCGCTATCTGTATAAACATGGAAATATCTACACCGCTATCTCTATAAACATGGAAATATCTCCACCACTATCTGTATAAACGTGGAAATATCTACACAGTCATCCGTATAAACATGGAAATATCTCCACCGCAATCTGTATAAACATGGAAATATCTACACCATTATCTCTCTAAACATGGAAATATCTACACTGCCATCTGTATAAATATGTAAATATCTACACAGCCATCTCTATAAACATGGAAATATCTACACCGCTATCTGTATAAACATGGAAATAGCCACACCGCTATCTGTATAAACACGGAAATATCTACACCGACATGTGTAAAAATATGAAAATATCTACACAGTCATCTGTATAAACATGGAAATATCTCCACCGCTATCTGTATAAACATGGAAATATCTACACCGCCATCTGTATAAACATGGAAATACCTACACAGTCATCTGTATTAACATGGAAATATCTACACCACTGTCTGTACAAACATGGAAATATCTACACTGCTATCTGTATAAACAAGGAAATATCTACACCGACATGTGTAAAAATATGAAAATATCTACACAGTCATCTGTATAAACATGGAAATATCTCCACCGCTATCTGTATAAGCATGGAAATATCTACACCGCCATCTGTATAAAAATGCAAATAACTACACAGTCATCTGTATAAATATGGAAATATGTACACCGCTATTTGTATAAACATGGAAATATCTGCACCGCCATCTGCATAAACATGGAAATATCTACACCACCATCTGTATAAACATGGAAATATCTCCAACGCTATCTGTATAAACTTGGAAATAGCCACACAGCTATCTGCATAAACATGGAAATATCTACACCGCTATTTCTATAAACATGGGAATATCTCCACCGATATCTGTATAAACATGGAAATATCTCCACCGCTATCTGTATAAACATGGAAATAGTGACACCGCTATCTGTATACATAATGAAATATCTACACCGCTATCTCTATAAACATGGAAATGTCTACACCCCTATCTGTGAAAACATGGAAATATCTACATGGCTGTCTCTATAAACATGGAAATATCTTCACCGCCATCTGTATAAACATGGAAATAACTACACAGTCATCTGCATAAACCTGGAAATATCTACACCACTATTTGTATAAACATGAAAATATCTACACTGCCATCTGCATAAACATGTAAATATCTACACAGCCATCTCTATAAACATGGAAATATCTACACCGCTATCTGTATAAACATGGAAATAGCCACATCGCTATCTGTATAAACATGGAAATATCTACACCGCCATCTGTAAAAACATGGAAATATCTACACAGTCATCTGTATAAACATGGAAATATCTACACCTCCATCTTTATAAACATGGAAATATCTATACTGCCATCTGTATACACATGGAAATATCTACACAGCCATCAGTATAAACATGGAAATATCTACACCATTATCTGTCTAAACATGGAAATATCTACACTGCCATCTATGTAAATTTGTAAATATATACACAGCCATCTCTATAAACATGGAAATATCTACACCGCGATCTGTATAAACAGGGAAATAGCCACACAGCTATTTGTATAAACATGGAAATATATACACTGCTATCTCTATAAACATGGAAATATCTCCACCGTTATCTGTATAAACATGGACATATCTCCACCGCTATCTGTATAAACATGGAAATATCTCCAACGCTATTTGTATAAACATGGAAATAGCCACACAGCTATCTGTATAAACATGGAAATATCTACACCGCTATCTCTATAAACATGGAAATATCTCCACCGCTATCTGTATAAACATGGAAATAGCCACACCGCTATCTGTATAAACATGGAAATATCTACACCGCCATCTGTAAAAACATGGAAATATCTACACAGTCATCAGTATAAACATTGAAATATCTACACCATTATCTGTCTAAACATGGAAATATCTACACTGCCATCTGTATAAGTATGTAAATATCTACACAGCCATCTCTGTAAACATGAAAATATCTACACCGCTATCTGTAGTAACATGGAAATAGCCACACAGCTATCTGTATATACCTGGAAATATATACACTGCTATATCTATAAACATGGAAATATCACCACCGCTATCTGTATAAACATGGAAATATCTCCCACGCTATCTGTATAAACATGGAAATATCTCCAGCGCTATCTGTATGAACATGGAAATCGCCACAAAGCTATCTGTATAAACATGGAAATATCTACACCGCTATCTCAATAAACATGGAAATACCTCCACTGCTATCTGAATAAACATGGAAATATCTCCACCGCTATCTGTATAAACATGGAAATAGTGACACCACTATCTGTATAAATATGTAAATATCTACACCGCTATCTCTATAAACATGGAAATGTCTACACCACTATCTGTATAAACATGGAAATATCTACAACATTATCTGTCTAAACATGGAAATATCTACACTGCCATCTGTATAAATATGTAAATATCTACACAGCCATCTCTATAAACATGGAAATATCTACACCGCTATCTGTATGAACATGGAAATAGCCACACCGCTATCTGTATTAACATGGAAATATCTACACCGCCATCTGTAAAACATGGAAATATCTACACAGTCATCTGTATAAACATGGAAATATCTACACCTCCATCTGTATAAACATGGAAATATCTACACTGCCATCTGTATACACATGGAAATATCCACACAGCCATCTGTATAAACACGGAGATATCTACACCGCAATCCCTATAAACATGGAAATACCTACACCGCAATCAATATAAACTTGGAAATATTTACACCATTATCTGTCTAAACATGGAAATATCTACACTGCCATCTGTATAAGTATGTAAATATCTACACAGCCATCTCTATAAACATGGAAATATCTACACCGCTATCTGTATAAACATGGAAATAGCCACACCGCTATCTGTATAAACATGGAAATATCTACACCGCCATCTGTAAAAACATGGAAATACCTACACAGTCATCTGTATAAACATGGAAATATCTGCACCTCCATCTGTATAAACATGGAAATATATACACTGCCATCTGTATAAATATGTAAATACCTACACAGCCATCTCTATAAACATGGAAATATGTACACCGCTATCTGTATAAACATGGAAATAGCCACACAGCTATCTGTATAAACATGGAAATATCTACACCGCTATCTCTATAAACATGGAAATATCTGCACCGCAATCTGTATAAACATGGATATATCTCCACCGCTATCTGTATAAACATGGAAATATCTACACCGCTATCTGTATAAACCTGGAAATAGAGACACCGCTATCTGTATAAATATGGAAATATCTACACCGCTATCTCTATAATCATGGAAATGTCTACACCGCTATCTGAATAAACATGGAAATATCTACATGGCTATCTCTATAAACATGGAAATATCTACACCACCATCTGTATAAACTTGGAAATACCTACACAGTCATCGGTATAAACCTGGAAATATCTACACCACTATCTGTATAAACATGGAAATATCTACACTGCCATCTGTATAAACATGTAAATATCTACACATCCATCTATATAAACATGGAAATATCTACGCCGCTATCTGTATAAACATGGAAATAGCCACACCGCTATCTTTATAAACATGGAAATATCTACACCTCCATCTGTATAAACATGAAAATAGCTACACAGTCATCTGTATAAACATGGAAATATCTACACCTCTGTCTGTACAAACATGGAAATATCTACACTGCCATCTGTATAAACATGGAAATATCTACACAGCCATTTCTATAAACATGGAAATATCTCCACCGCTATCTGTATAAACATGGAAATATCTACACCGCCATCTGTATAAACATGGAAATACCTACACAGTCATCTGTATAAACATGGAAATATCTACACCACTGTCTGTACAAACATGGAAATATCTACACTGCCATCTGTATAAAGATGGAAATATCTACACAGCCATCTCTATAAACATGGAAATATCTACACTGCTATCTGTATAAACAAGGAAATATCTACACCGACATGTGTAAAAATATGAAAATATCTACACAGTCATCTGTATAAACATGGAAATATCTCCACCGCTATCTGTATAAGCATGGAAATATCTACACCGCCATCTCTATAAAAATGCAAATAACTACACAGTCATCTGTATAAATATGGAAATATGTACACCGCTATTTGTATAAACATGGAAATATCTGCACCGCCATCTGCATAAACATGGAAATATCTACACCACCATCTGTATAAACATGGAAATATCTCCAACGCTATCTGTATAAACTTGGAAATAGCCACACAGCTATCTGTATAAACATGGAAATATCTACACCGCTATTTCTATAAACATGGGAATATCTCCACCGATATCTGTATAAACATGGAAATATCTCCACCGCTATCTGTATAAACATGGAAATAGTGACACCGCTATCTGTATACATAATGAAATATCTACACCGCTATCTCTATAAACATGGAAATGTCTACACCGCTATCTGTGAAAACATGGAAATATCTACATGGCTGTCTCTATAAACATGGAAATATCTTCACCGCCATCTGTATAAACATGGAAATAACTACACAGTCATCTGCATAAACCTGGAAATATCTACACCACTATCTGTATAAACATGAAAATATCTACACTGCCATCTGTATAAACATGTAAATATCTACACAGCCATCTCTATAAACATGGAAATATCTACACCGCTATCTGTATAAACATGGAAATAGCCACATCGCTATCTGTATAAACATGGAAATATCTACACCGCCATCTGTAAAAACATGGAAATATCTACACAGTCATCTGTATAAACATGGAAATATCTACACCTCCATCTTTATAAACATGGAAATATCTATACTGCCATCTGTATACACATGGAAATATCTACACAGCCATCTGTATAAACATGGAAATATCTACACCATTATCTGTCTAAACATGGAAATATCTACACTGCCATCTATGTAAATTTGTAAATATATACACAGCCATCTCTATAAACATGGAAATATCTACACCGCTATCTGTATAAACAGGGAAATAGACACACAGCTATTTGTATAAACATGGAAATATATACACTGCTATCTCTATAAACATGGAAATATCTCCACCGCTATCTGTATAAACATGGACATATCTCCACCGCTATCTGTATAAACATGGAAATATCTCCAACGCTATTTGTATAAACATGGAAATAGCCACACAGCTATCTGTATAAACATGGAAATATCTACACCGCTATCTCTATAAACATGGAAATATCTCCACCGCTATCTGTATAAACATGGAAATAGCCACACCGCTATCTGTATAAACATGGAAATATCTACACCGCCATCTGTAAAAACATGGAAATATCTACACAGTCATCAGTATAAACATTGAAATATCTACACCATTATCTGTCTAAACATGGAAATATCTACACTGCCATCTGTATAAATATGTAAATATCTACACAGCCATCTCTATAAACATGAAAATATCTACACCGCTATCTGTAGTAACATGGAAATAGCCACACAGCTATCTGTATATACCTGGAAATATATACACTGCTATATCTATAAACATGGAAATATCACCACCGCTATCTGTATAAACATGGAAATATCTCCCACGCTATCTGTATAAACATGGAAATATCTCCAGCGCTATCTGTATGAACATGGAAATCGCCACAAAGCTATCTGTATAAACATGGAAATATCTACACCGCTATCTCTATAAACATGGAAATACCTCCACTGCTATCTGAATAAACATGGAAATATCTCCACCGCTATCTGTATAAACATGGAAATAGTGACACCACTATCTGTATAAATATGTAAATATCTACACCGCTATCTCTATAAACATGGAAATGTCTACACCACTATCTGTATAAACATGGAAATATCTACAACATTATCTGTCTAAACATGGAAATATCTACACTGCCATCTGTATAAATATGTAAATATCTACACAGCCATCTCTATAAACATGGAAATATCTACACCGCTATCTGTATGAACATGGAAATAGCCACACCGCTATCTGTATTAACATGGAAATATCTACACCGCCATCTGTAAAACATGGAAATATCTACACAGTCATCTGTATAAACATGGAAATATCTACACCTCCATCTGTATAAACATGGAAATATCTACACTGCCATCTGTATACACATGGAAATATCCACACAGCCATCTGTATAAACATGGAGATATCTACACCGCAATCCCTATAAACATGGAGATACCTTCACCGCAATCCCTATAAACATGGAAATACCTACACCGCAATCAATATAAACTTGGAAATATTTACACCATTATCTGTCTAAACATGGAAATATCTACACTGCCATCTGTATAAGTATGTAAATATCTACACAGCCATCTCTATAAACATGGAAATATCTCCACCGCTATCTGTATAAACATGGAAATAGTGACACCGCTATCTGTATACTTAAGGAAATGTCTACACCGCTATCTCTATAAACATGGAAATCTCTACACCGCTATCTGTGAAAACATGGAAATATCTACATGGCTGTCTCTATAAACATGGAAATATCTTCACCGCCATCTGTATAAACATGGAAATAACTACACAATCATCTGCATAAACCTGGAAATATCTACAACACTATCTGTATAAACATGTTAATATCTACACAGCCATCTCTATAAACATGGAAATATCTACACCGCTATCTGTATAAACATGGAAATAGCCACACCGCTATCTGTATAAACATGGAAATATCTACACCGCCATCTGTAAAAACATGGAAATATCTACACAGTCATCTGTATAAACATGGAAATATCTACACCTCCATCTTTATAAACATGGAAATATCTATACTGCCATATGTATACACATGGAAATATCTACACAGCCATCTGTATAAACATGGAAATATCTACACGATTATCTGTCTAAACATGGAAATATCTACCCTGCCATCTATGTAAATATGTAAACATCTACACAGGCATCTCTATAAACATGGAAATATCTACACCGCTATCTGTATAAACAGGAAAATAACCACACAGCTATTTGTATAAACATGGAAATATATACACTGCTATCTCTATAAACATGGAAACATCTCCACCGCTATCTGCATAAACATGGAAATATCTCTAACGCTATCTGCATAAACATGGAAATAGCCACACAACAATCTGTATAAACATGGAAATATCTACACCGCTATCTCTATAAACATGGAAATATCTACACCGCAATCTGTATAAACATGGAAATATCTACACCATTATCTCTCTAAACATGGAAATATCTACACTGCCAAAAGTATAAATATGTAAATATCTACAGAGCCATCTCTATAAACATGGAAATATCTACACCGCTATCTGTATAAACATGGAAATAGCCACACAGATATCTGTATAAACATGGAAATATATACACTGTTATCTCTATAAACATGGAAATATCTCCACCGCTATCTGTATAAACATGGACATATCTCTACCGCTATCTGTATAAACATGGAAATATCTCCAACGCTATCTGTATAAACATGGAAATAGCCACACAGCTATCTGTATAAACATGGAAATATCTACACCGCTATCTCTATAAACATGGAAATATCTCCACCGCTATCTGTATAAACATGGAAATAGCCACACCGCTATCTGTATAAACATGGAAATATCTACACCGCCATCTGTAAAAACATGGAAAAATCTACAGAGTCATCTGTGTAAACATGGAAATATCTACACCATTATCTGTCTAAACATGGAAATATCTACACTGCCATCTGTATAAATATGTAAATATCTACACAGCCATCTCTATAAACATGAAAATATCTACACCGCTATCTGTATAAACTTGGAAATAGCCACACAGCTATCTGTATGAACATGGAAATATATACTCTGCTATATCTATTAACATGGAAATATCACCATCGCTATCTGTATAAACATGGAAATGTCTCCCCCGCTATCTGTATAAACATGGAAATATCTCCAGCGCTATCTGCATCAACATGGAAATCGCCACAGAGCTATCTGTATAAACATGAAAATATCAACACCGCTATCTCTATAAACATGGAAATACCTCCACCGCTATTTGTATAAACATGGAAATATCTCCACCGCTATCTGTATAAACATGGAAATAGTAACACCACTATCTGTATAAATATGGAAATATCTACACCGCTATCTCTATAAACATGGAAATGTCTACACCACTATCTGTATAAACATGGAAATATCTACATGGCTGTCTCTATAAACATGGAAATATCTTCACCACCATCTCTATAAACATGGAAATAACTACACAGTCATTTGTATAAACCTGGAAATATCTACACCACTATCTGTATAAACATGAAAATATCTACACTGCCATCTGCATAAACATGGAAATATGTACACCGCTATCTCTAGAAACATGGAAATACCTACACAGCAATCTGTATAAACATGGAAATATCTACAACATTTTCTGTCTAAACATGGAAATATCTACACTGCCATCTGTATAAATATGTAAATATCTACACAGCCATGTCTATAAACATGGAAATATCTACACCGCTATCTGTATAAACATGGAAATAGCCACAGAGCTATCTGTATAAACATGGCAATATCTACACCGCTATCTGTATAAACATGGAAATATCTCCACCACTATCTGTATTAAAATGGAAATATCTCCACCGCTATCAGTATAAACATGGAAATAGTGACACCGCTATCTGTATAAATATGGAAATATCTACACCGCTATCTCTATAAACATGGAAATGTCTACACCGCTATCTGTATAAACATGGAAACATCTACATGGCTGTCTCTATAAACTTGGAAATATCTTCACCGCCATCTGTATAAACATGGAAATAACTACACAGTCATCTGTATAAACCTGGAAATATCTACACCACTAACTGTATAAACATGAAAATATCTACACTGCCATCTGTATAAACATGTAAATATCTACACAGCCATCTCTATAAACATGGAAATATCTACACCGCTATCTGTATGAACATGGAAATAGCCACACCGCTATCTGTATAAACATGGAAATATCTACACCGCCATCTGTAAAAACATGGAAATATCTACACAGTCATCTGTATACACATGGAAATATCTACACCTCCATCTGTATAAACATGGAAATATCTACACTGCCATCTGTATACACATGGAAATATCCACACAGCCATCTGTATAAACATGGAAATATCTACACCGCTATCTCTATAAACATGGAAATACCTACACCGCAATCTGTATAAACATGGAAATATCTACACCATTATCTGTCTAAACATGGAAATATCTACACTGCCATCTGTATAAATATGTAAATATATACACAGCCATCTCTATAAACATGGAAATATCTACACCGCTATCTGTATAAACATGGAAATATCTACACCGCTATCTCTATACACATGGAAATATCTCCACCGCTAACTGTATAAACATGGAAATATCTACACAGTCATCTGTATAAACATGGAAATATCTCCACCGCTATGTGTATAAACATGGAAATAACTACACCGCCATCTGTATAAACATGAAAATATCTACACAGCCATCACTATAAACATGGAAATATCTACACTGCTGTCTGTATAAACATGGAAATAGCCACACCGCTATCTGTATAAACATGGAAATATCTACACCGCCATCTGTATAAAAATAGAAATAACTACACAGTCATCTGTATAAATATGGAAATATGTACACCGCTATCTGTATACACATGGAAATATCTGCACCGCCATCTGCATAAACATGGAAATATCTACACCGCCATCTGTATAAACATGGAAATATCTCCAAAGCTATCTGTATAAACATGGAAATAGCCACACATCAATCTGTATAAACATGGAAATATCTACATCGCTATCTCTATAAACATGGAAATATCTCCAACGCTATCTGTATAAACATGGAAATATCTCCACCTCTATCTGTATAAACATGGAAATAGTGACCCCGCTATCTGTATAAATATGGAAATATCTACACCGCTATCTCTATAAACATGGAAATTTCTACACCGCTATCTGCATAAACATGGAAATATCTACATGGCTCTCTATAAACATGGAAATATCTTCACCGCCATCTGTATAAACATGGAAATAACTACACAGTCATCTGTATAAACCTGGAAATATCTACACCACTATCTATATAAACATGAAAATATCTACACTGCCATCTGTATAAACATGTAAATATCTACACAGCCGTCTCTATAAACATGGAAATATCTCCACAGCTATCTGTATAAACATGGAAAAAACCACAGCGCTATCTGTATAAACATGGAAATATCTACACCGCCATCTGTAAAAACATGGAAATATCTACACAGTCATCAATATAAACATGGAAATATCTACACCTCCATCTGTATTAACATGGAAATATCTACACTGACATCTGTATACACGTGGAAATATATACACAGCCATCTGTATAAACATGGAAATATCTACACCGCTATCTGTATAAACATGGAAATACTTACACTGGAATCTGTATAAACATGGAAATATCAACACCATTATCTGTCTAAACATGGAAATATCTGCACTGCCATCTGTATAAATATGTAAATATCTACAGAGCCATCTCTATAAACATGGAAATATCTACACCGCTATCTGTATAAACATGGAAATAGCCACACAGATATCTGTATAAACATGGAAATATATACACTGCTATCTCTATAAACATGGAAATATCTCCACCGCTATCTGTATAAACATGGAAATATCTACACTGTCATCTGTATAAACATGGAAATATCTCCACCGCTATCTGTATAAACATGGAAATATCTACACCGCCATCTGTATAAAAATGGAAATAACTACACAGTCCTCTGTATAAATATGGAAATATGTACACCGCTATCTGTATAAACATGGAAATATCTGCACCGCCATCTGCA